>NW_027466472.1:16195000-16557500 GCF_050575085.1 Anarhichas minor
TATATAGATTCTTGTCATCGATGTTCAGTATTCTGTTATAATTAGTAAGAATATAGTAGAATTAGGCAATCCTAGAAGCCAAGTGCCCATGTTTTGCTATGATTGCATGTAGACTTTAGAGGTTTCTATTATGCGCACTCCCCCAAAGCTATTTTTGGTCTTACCCAGTCCTCTGCGTAGCATCTTTCATTTTTAAGTCAATAAAATGACGCCCCTTTTATAACAGCTTGCGAGTGCTAATGTTTTTATTCTTCATTTAATTAGATCTTACTTATCACATGATGCTCCTTTGTTCTTGCAAGCTGATATTCTCTCTGCTTGCATTTGTTCTTGACCTACAGCAGGCTCTAGTCCCGTGGGGTACTCTTAACCTTGCACACTGTGCTAATTATCTCTGGAAAGAGGCCCACTCACACAATCATCAATTTCACCGGGTGTTGAAATTGAACTAGGCATCGTCTTGACCGATGAAAGATGGGGATCCACAAAGCTGGCGATCCATGGGAGTTCACCAACAGTACAGTAGGGCTCCTCATCCTTCGTCTGATCGCGTACGTCTGTCTTCATTACACCAGATGACCTGGAGTTAATCTCGTTGCTGCTGTGTTGTTTCCCTTTCGTCTTTGTCCAATACCCGTTCCTCCCTGTGTCTGTGCTCTATCTCTCAATCTACAGAAGAAAAGTCATATCCAATAACTAGAAGCATTTGAATCTTAGCTTGGTATCCACACGTCTGCAACAGCGTTGAGCGTAGTGATGATGGGAAATGGCGAAATTTAAGAGATGAACGTCTTCTTACCCTCTGCGGTAATCTGATCATGATGATGGCCATATAGTCCCTTCACACTTGGCATTCAACAGAGGCATGATCAAAGTTGATGTGTTTCTATAGAGGAAATCATTGTGTATTTTTCTCTTAGTTTTAAGGTTGCTTTGAAAGCAGTGGGCTGAGAAATGCTCATCACCATATGGTTTCCAGTCACATGTTTTTTCTATGGTTTTTGATGCACAGTGCCTTTTTTTTTTTATCCAGCAGCAGTATGTTGAGGAATGGGCTGTAAAAAGGCTTACCAGAAAGAATGCAATTGTTGACAGACAATGTTTTTAGAATTTCCTCGCTTTGGTTTTTAGTGTCTGCTGGCTGCCTGATGGTTTTCTGTATCATCACAGACCCGCATATCTGGTTGATCATTTTGATGGCATCAAAGGACCGGTCCCATTAAGTAATGTGATTTAGTCAAATGAGAGTTGGTACATGTCTGTACTCAATACGGTGCCAGAATTGCCTCAATAATTAATTCTCTGTTTGGGCAGGTAAATGTTAAGTAGGTAGCAATGAACTTTTGATCTTTTGTTTATTTTATAGTCAATTTTTATTTATATTTTTTTGTCTTGTTTAATTTTTCATCACAACTTTTACACCCTTGCATCTCAAACTAATTCCTCATGTACTTTGTAACTCATAGTCGGAGCCTGTTGGGACAACTGGAAAGGAAAGAAAAGACCACTTGTCCTCAGAGTTGCACTATAAACTGACGTGTGTTCAGTGTCCCAGTGTGTGTGTGATAGAAACCAGTCACTGCGCCTTTGAATAGAATTGTCACTGATTACGGGTATTTATTATAATTACCCCCTATTCATGTCACCAATGGAAGCTTTTAAAAGGAATATAATGGTGTTTTATTGAATCAGCATGTCCCTGTCCTTCCTCTTGACCGCCTCACACAAATCTCCTCTGAGGATAAATAGAATAAAAAACGAGATATTTAACCGTGAGATCCTCATCTGTCTGCAATCCCGCCCCGTACATGTTGCATTGAGCCATTCTGGTTTAAGTGACTTGAAAAACATGAAGCTAGTTATTGCTTTTGACAATAGATCTGTGTAATTACTTTTATCTCAATGATTTAACTGTAATCGAATGGGATTTTCTTTTACAATGCAATTGCATGAATCTTAGTGAGCGCTGGCCTGAGCCTTTGGTGATTTGACACACAAGTTCGGCCTCAAACAGGAACATTTAACCTCGTAACAGCACTGTTTTTTCCTTGCACTGGCTCAAGTTTACCTTTTTACTCAAACACCAATACTATTGTTGGAAAACAAAAGGGTCTCTGCTGCCCTATTGTACCAGCAGCACAAAGCATATATCACCCTCTAATCTAATATGAGCTCTTGTCAGCTGTCAAAAGTATCTCTCTCTTCTAGAATGATGTCATAGTTTCCTATAAAACTGTTATCAATCCTTTTATTTTCCTCCCCATCTTATTTTGAATTATGCCTGTCAGCTTTCCCTTTCCTCTTACAAACAAAACACATTCCCTGTAGACTGGGGTGTTAGATCTGGCAACTCAAAAATCTCAACACTGGCTCCTTGAGGAGAGGTGTGCTTTAAATACCTATTTGAAAGCAAAGAGAATAGACGATAGTCCTCATACACATTTATCCTACTGCACTTAGCAAGTCTGAAAGCATCCATAAATAATGGTGCTCCTGTTTCCTGTAGGTTATCAGTGCTGGAAAATTAGCTTTTAAAATGCAGTTTGAAATCCATTTGGGTGATTGATGGGTGACGGGACTAATACATTTTGGCAGTTTCTAGGAGGCCAGTTCAGAGCCATTCTTTATGGTTGTCATGAAGCAAGACAAATTTGATGTGGAAAATAAGGAGGTCCCGAGCCGACCGCGCTTAATAAAGAATGCTATTGTATGAACAATTTGTTGTTGTTTCACAGACAATACAGATGACTAGCTTTCTATTAATGATTCCGAAATGACCGTTGTGCAGTTGTGGGAATGTGTGCCATTTTATTATATGGTTGAGTCTAGTGGTGCAAGGGATCACAAAAGTCACGGATCAGAGTCACAGATCGGATCAGCACAAAAGAAAATCCCTGATCATGTTTTTCTTTTGCCACTGATACTAATTGCCGATCATTGATGACCCATATTGTTGTTTCATTATTATTATTATTATTATAGCAGCTGGTCTACAAGGCTCTAGACTGTTTTCTTTTGCCACCGTCCCAAAAATCATTTCAACCGCTCTGAAGTGTAAACCATCAAAAACTCTAAATATTTAGTTTTTACTTTGTTACAGTAATTTTTTTTTCATTAAAACACACAATTCAAATGATTTGGAAATAAAAGATTGTATTTTTATAGATTAAAATAAATCTTGTCATCGGTAGTTTTAATGATGTATTATAAGCTTATTAGAGCTAGTGTCAACATAATTCATCTCTAATATCTGCTAATATCTGTTGTAAAAACATTTCCTTCAAACAACTATGTTTATTCAAATGAATCACCAAAACTACATTTTACGAGATTACACGTGAACACATCATAACGTAATAATTTACCTCCGGCAAATACTCATTTTCACTGAACAAAGCCTGAACGCATCATAATGTAACTGAACTTCGTTCTCCTTGTGTCCTTAAACACAGATTAGTTGTTTACAATGTAACATTATCAGAGATTGGTGACTAGAAAAGCATAAATGATGTCGTGATCGCATATTTTACTGATTTCACACTGATAGTTAACGTTAAACTGTGTAATTAATCCGCGGTTCACATGCGTGCCGAACCCTGAGGGGATCACGCATCAACCAAGGTCCGTTACACCACTAGTTGAGTCCCATATGAGTGAGGATGACACTGGTTTTGACAAAAAAGTTGAACTTCTTGCTTATTCCTTATGTCCAATCGTGCTTTTAAGACAGTGTGCCTCAGAAATCCCTTGTGTGACAGCTCAGTAGCTCCCAGCTATAGATCTCCATCAGGGGTGCAATCCTCCTGAGCACTTTTTGGACCACCCTCAGAGAGGAGGTTCCTTCAGCACAGCACTTTGGCACAGTCCAAATCCGGTCAAGCACTTACCACATAGTCTAGAACATCACAGGTCCTATTTAAATAGCAGAATACCACAATCAAACTGAAACCATCTGCGCAGGACAGATCAAGGGCAAGACGCATCAAAAATGTTGGCATCCAACTCATGAATCAGTCATTGTAACTAAAGGGTTTGTTATGTTGTGCATTTAATTGCTGTTCAAGACAAATGGATGGCTTAGACCAAAGTTGAACTCAAATGAGCGTCTTTAAGCAGACCAAATAAAGTGCATCAAATACAGTTAATACTGTTATAAGGAAATCTTCAAAGTGGTGGATTTATCCCCCACTGGCATCTGCTGTCTATTTGCAAGAATTAGGGGACATAATCTTCAGGAGTAATCGCCCAGTTGCCTAGAGTGGATTTACATTTCTCACACTGTGTAATCTTGCATTTACAATATCATTTACGTGGGTTTCTCCTTTCAACCCACTGACATCTCTCTTTTCCTCAGTTAAGCTTTGAGGGAGATTGACAGGGGACAAGCTCAAGGCGTTGAGTCTCGCTTTGCATACAGCGACTCATGATACTTTGTGCATACAACGTGCGCACATGGACTCAATTTTGATTGATATTTAACTGAAACTGAGCTCTTGTTGCTGTCAGAGCCCAGCTAAGTCTCCTGAGCCTTTTGATTTCTGACATTTTGTAGATATTACATTCATGGAGCAAGGAGGCAGTATTTTGTGATGTGATCCCCTGTAACACTTTAATCTGTTTAGACTGCTTCAAGGCTGTGTGGCAGGGAAGGATGCGGAAACCATACAATGCAATAGACGGCTGCCTGCCAAGATCTTACTGTGTCCTGCACGCACTGAAAAACCTCTTCTTAAAGTACCAGCTCCAAGGTTTTATAGGGAGCTTTGGGTGGCTGCTTTTAGCATTTTACTTTTTTATAATACAAAGGCAACATTTTAGATAATAGATCAAATACTTTTGTTCTACTATAGCATGTACTTTGTGTACTGTGTGGGTACTGGAATGTGCTGTCATATCCTCACATACTGTGGCTGTTGAAGTGCAGCAAAATGAAATTGAATGTCATATTCCTTCAAATTTGGCTGAAAATTCCATGAAAATGAACCTCAAGCCAGGCTGATGTAATCACATTTTACCGTACTGTCAACTGCACACCAATTATTCGAATCATCACTATTGTTTACGTATTACGCCTCACTGTCGAGGGTAAATTAAAGCAAGACTTTTTATTTTGCTGCATTTCCCTCGAAAGGAAACATAGAGGCTTTAAAATAATTCCTGCTAGTGCACAGTTGGAACAAGCAGCACTTAGTAACCTAATGCTAGGCCACGTGCTTAATGGTTTGCATTAGCTGCAAGCAATAAAATTATCCCAGGTCCTCGCTAATGTTGGAATAATCATTTACAAAGATGGTTACCACATGCTGGAACTGTTTTCTTCTTTTTCTCTCTTTTTTTTACGACCCTAATTCGCTGTTATTAATAATGAATAAAAATGCAATTTTCAGTCGGGTTGCTCCAGGGCTCTGGGAAGCATTTCAATGAATATTTCAGCACATTATTTTAATCATGGCTCCACATATGCAGGGAGGGGGCTTGTTTTATAGGCTCATGCCTCAACCGCCCCAAGACCCCGATCATTAAACCCCACGCTGTCTGCGTAGAGGTTCCTACCTTTGATTTACAAGACTTGTTAAAAAACATTGTAAAAAAGGAGGCAAGCTGTGCCATTTATACTTGTAATTTGATGCTGTATTTGTTAATGGAAGTGCCTGTGATTTATGTGTGCTGCGGCTGCTGCTGCTCCCTGCTGTTCTAATGCTATAGACTTTAGCAGAGGGAACATTACTGGACCTCTGCAGAGCATGCCACTAGTCCTAATAAATCTGCTATCTGTGGCCTTATTTTCCTCCTCAAGATGTGTTCCCCCTGATAAGGAAGTGGCTGCTGTAATCAGACCATCAGTGAGGAGTGTGTGCTCCATCTAACCTGCCTGTCTTCTTGTCTCTCTCATAGTCAGCTGCACGACTTCTGGCGACTCGACTACTGGGAAGATGACCTGCGGCGGAGGCGGAGATTTGTCAGAAACCCATTTGGATCCACCCACTTAGATGTCACATGCAAGTCACTGCTGGAGTATGGTGAGTTTGTTTTTTTGATTAGAATTAGTATTGATTAGTATTTCTTTTAAAGCCATCAGAATTCGGGAGCTTTTAACCTTCAAGAATATCATCGCCCCATATTAAATGTAAAATATCAACATTGCCTGAAAGCATAAAAGGAAAATCATTAAAGTTAGCCCAAGCTTGTCCATATAGTTTAGCATGTTAGTGGAAGTTAGGAGTTATTTTTATAGGGGACATATTTATGAGTCCTGTGAATTGAACATGACACATACATTTTATTGCACTTTTTTATTTCCACCACAACACATACTCAAGAACAAATTGGATCTCTCCCTTTATTGTGTCTTCTCTTTGCCCGAAACGTTTTTTGTATTGACACAAACATTTTTTCAGTGTTGCCCCACCATCTAAATGTTGCCTTATGTCATGCAACACTGACCTTTTTAAAGGAAAGCAGCTTCGTACTATAAAACACCATTGGAACCTTCTCTCCCATCTGTAATTATATAGCAGAGCAAATGTATTAACGGCACATGGGCGAATGTATTGATTCTGAAATTAATGGAGTAAGCATCTCGTTTACTTTATAGAAAATAGAAAACATGCAATGCATTATGGTCAGGGTAGCCTTTTAAAATGACTGTAGACTTACAGCAACACATGCACAATGATCACAAGGTTCACTGACCCCCTGGCTGTGTTTCAGTGTTTAGCTACTGAAGCTGACCATTGGTTGGGTTCAGGACGTCATCTTGCTGCTTTGCTAGCTCTGCTATGACTGCTGTATGAAGCTTGTGGCAGCACTGTGGATAAATGCATGCCAGCTGCTGCTTCAGCTGCAGGTGGTCCATATAGAGACACACATGCAAATAATTGCACCGTCTGCTTTAGATTTTGTGCTGGTTCCATTATTTTTAGCCATGAACCAATTCATTGGCTTTTGGTGACATGTTGATACTGCTGAGGGACTCAAGGTAACAAATGTTACAACTTAAGCACTTTTAACTCGCTTAGAAATATTACAGGTTATTAAGAACTTCGGTGTTGTTTGCAAAGAAATTTCAGCCATTTCTGTAATCGGTTGTGGATATCTACTGTTTTTGTAGCTGCTTATTTATTTATTCTTGTTGTAAAGAGTATTTTATGTTATTAGTCTTTTGTAACTTTAAGGCAGAATGAGTCGGATTTGTCGATTGCGATTGAACACAACATACAAAGTTGGCCCCTCCTCCCTGGCTCAATGCCACCAGAATGGTGCTCTGCAGCAGGTGACAGCCCCAAAAAAATCGCAATATGGAGAAATTAAATATCACAATATTTTTGACCAAATACCTCAATATCGATATTGCAACAATAATGCAGGGTCGACCATTGGCCACAATATTTACACAATCAGATTGTTAAACAGCTCGAACAGTCTGGTAAGTAAAATTACGTCACTATACTGTAATGCAGCCTTTAAAACTAGAAAAAGACATTATGCAGAAATCCGTTTTCCAAACAATATCTAGTCTCAAATTAAGATATTGATATAACATCAAAGTATTGCCCAGCCCTAATGCAAACACACTATTTCTGGTGGAGCTTCTGAGGTATGAGGATGTGATGCCACCCTCCTTTTGACCTACACTGTGCTCAGATTAGTATACATGTGTATTATTTCTGTCACCTCTGTGACAGATGTCCTCAAGACAATGCTACAAGTACATATCATATTAATCCATCAGATCACTAGACTCTACTTTTGAGCTATCAGTTTTGCCTCTGTTGTTTTGACATTAATCCCTCCGTGTAGTTGACTGAAGACTTGTTGAAGTCCTGCCGACATGCAGTAGTTTTAATGAGCAGAATAATGTATAAACTTGTCAAGTGAAAGGGATGGCCCGCGGTGGGACGGCCCTCTTGCTCTCGTTGAGAGGTGAGCTGCACTTTCAGGCTTTTTCCAGCAGGCTTTGATGTGGTTGCACAGCGGAGGTTTTGTTATGAGTTTAAGTGAGAAGGATCTTCTGTTCTTTCTTAGAGCTTCAGTAGATGTCGTTGGCAGTTTTTATTTTAAATGTACTATGACAGTTAGTCAGTTTTTTTTTGTTTTTTTAATGAATATTCATTTTTAATTAGCATGATATTAAAGATAGGACCTGTCTTTAGCAGAGAACCCTGGTGCAGAATCTCAGAGGTTGGATATCCATTAGTCATAACATCCCGACTTTGTCTCCTGGATTTGACAGGGATTCTATTGAACTTCTTAGTGGGTTGCCGGCTGCATGCACCAGAGTAGAAAAACAAAGAGGTTGTTTGAGTTGGCCCCTGAGAGTCATTATTAAAGCTTTAAAATCTGGGACTATTGGAGAGCCAGTAGGTTGTCCAAATTAAATACACAGTTTCTGGTTTGACAGCAGGATATGACAATATACGCTCAGCCACCATCTTGAGTTTGAAGAGGGCAGACTTAAACTGTTGTGTTCACAGTAAACGTCAGTCTTACAAGCTCGCTTGAGGGAAATGAAAGTCAGCAGGAAAGTTTTCTTTTTTTTTCACAAAGAACATTTCAGTGAGTGAGTGGCCTGTGTCATTTCTGACAGCAGTGTATTGCAAGAGTCTCACAATCTTTTGTGTTTTTTACAGAATAACATTACAAAATAAAAGATTCTTTGAAACCCACATTTTGAAACCTTTTTTGTAAAAGTTCAATGCTTTCTTTGAATTTGTTTATGCCAATAAAAAAAAAATGTTCTTCGTAAAAATTATTTGAGAGGTCAAATCAGTTTGATATATTGGCAAAACCAGTGTATTTTTTTTTTAAAACTTTTGTGCAATTTGCGTGTCCTTGTGCGTGAGAGCGTGTGATGGGAGGTTAAACTCTGCCTTAAACTCTGCCTCGTTGTCTATTAGCAGCATTGACAGCTTAGCCAGCACATTCTGTCTCTGCCCCTGTGCCTGTAATAACCTGCCCTGTTAACAGCCAACCTCGGCCCAGTATCAGAGTATATTGTTAGGTGATTGGAATTGGGCAAGCATGAAATGGAAGTCACGTTAATATTGATCCAAATGTTTAACGGGGTGTTTTACCTCCCGGTGTCCTTGCTGTCTCATTTCAGGTGAGCGGCCTCTCTCAGAGCGGATTGCCCTGGGCAGAGATCTTTACAGCTCTTTAGAGGCACCAGTCTCCTGATGTGATGTTAACCTTCTCCTGCTTTATAATCAAATATATTCAACTGTGACAAATGACACCCAGACATTTACTAACGTGCAAGTACGGACATTTGAATGCAGCCTTTCGGTAAAGTCGGTATGAACCTAACGCTCTGGTCCAGATGTGGGGATTACTGGACACTGCTGTTAATGTTTTGATGGGGAGAAGATGAGGTTGTTTGTAACCTCTGGCAGCACACGCACTGCACATCCCAGGATATTGAATAAAGATCAGCTCCAAGAGGAAGTGTATGCACCGTATAAACTCACTCTACATCAAAGTTATATTGTTTACTGTTACAGTCTCAAAACACATTCTCTGCAAAAACGGATGGCTTGCATCACAGGAAGTATGAAGCTGTCACCCCCCCTCATTTCATCTTTCATTGCAGAGTAAATAAAAGTGAAGAGACAGAGGGCAGAATTGCATCACCCTACCGGTAATGCAATCCCATGGACTGGACTTTTTCTCTCCATGTGGAATGTGGAGCCCGTGGAGAGGGTGCGTAGGAGGGCAGGATCTAAAACAGATAGAGTCTGAGAAACAGAGGAGATATATTGAAAACATTCTATAGAGCTCATGTTATATGGATGCGGGAATGACTGCACAAAAAGCACTGATGTTCATTATAAGGTAGTATGATAAATAAGCTATGGAGCCGGGGATTGTGCTAATGCATGTTATCTACAGAGATCTGACAGAATGAGACTTAACACAGAATAGTTCCTGCAGAAGTCCAGAGTTTAAGCTCTTTTTCCAAGTCTTTGTTTAGAAAGAGGTCGAGATAGCTGGGTGTCTTCAGCTGTGTCCAAAATGTTGCTTGTCATATCATTCGACAAACATTCAGTGATTTCTACAAGAGGCCGCCCGTTGCTTGCTTCCTTTTCCAGCATCAATCAGATCATAGCGCTTTAAGAAAAGCTTTAGGTGTTTTGTGTTTTATTTATGGTCGTGGATAAAGTATTTGTGAACTCTGCTTTTTTTTCTACCTGTTTGTTGAATCTTAAGTGAAACATTATGTTGCAGATTTCTTTTTTTAAGGACTGGCAATGAAGTGGTTGAGGCTGGGTGTATACTACATATGAGACTTACAGTAGAAAAACTCATGCTCGCCGGCTCCACTGAGGCTATACAAATGAAAGGCCGGTGCCAGTGTTGCAGTACGTGACACATGGACACTTGGCAACAGTATTGTGGTTGATTCAACAGTCTTTTAAAGGCCTTTCAACTCTTATCTAGTCCATACTCAATAGTAAAACTACTGAACACTGACATATTTCCAAAGTGAGAGACTGTATCTGAGATTATAAAGTTTATTGAAATAGATTTTCAAAATGCAATCATTTTAGTTTTATATCTATGAAGGAGGTTACTTACAGTAACAGAAACACTAATAAGCTCTAATAAGTTCTCTGTGACTCCGTGATGAAACTCAAAATCTGCATTTTTTTGTTGTTTTTGATGTCAATGTCTTGGACGTGTGTGAAAAATTGTGCCACAACAAACAATCGGTAGACACCCTAGAGCGAACTCAGGACCATGGATCCTTGTTGAACTCCAGTGATGAGTGCTCATGGGCGTCCTCCATTGGTCACAGCTGGCAGGTCTTCATCAGCCTCCAATGGGGTCATGAAAGCTCTGAAATGCACTTTACTGAGTGTAATTAGTGCACTCTGAGGCAGTTTTAACTCAGTGATTGAACAAGAGGACCCGTGAGACTGGTGATGGGTGGCTCCTCCTGGCACTGTTCCTGAAGGGCTAGACATGAAATTAAACTTCTGTGATTTTTCTTTTTTCCAGAGATGTGTAGAAGTCAACAGGCAGTGGCTTTTGATGGACTGCTCACTTTTTTGCCCTTCTCTCTTTTAAAGTATAAATGTAAAAGAATTTCAACTTCTCACATCATAAAATCAACTGAAAAATGAATGTGTAAATCGGTCAGTATTTGATGATTATATGTATATATACATGATATCTACCCCAGCCTGCACTTGTCCCTTGTTCTTTTTCACTTTAGGCAATTCATATGAGTTATATCAGATACTCAAAGGGCCATTCTCTTTGTTTTACCATTTAGTGGTCAACGGTGGACACGGGAAAATGTTTGCAATCCCGCTGCACAGCAAGTCCTAATAGTGATAAATGGCGACCCTTCTCACAGGCGCACTTTTAATACAAGCGTGTCTCCGAGTCAACGGGCTATCAGTCATGAGAAAATCTCTTTTCATGTCAGCACATTTTCTCCTTCATGTCATAGCTCTTCATTTCTTGTTATTTATAACCATATTACTTTGTCTGTGAGAACAAAATTGCATTGTGGGTAAAGATGGTCCCCTCCCAGTTGACGTTGGTCATTTGCGTGTAGAAATCAGCAGAGTTTATTTGGTCAAGTCAACCCCGCAAAGATTTGCCAATCAGAACATTCCCTCATTTACTCGGAGCGTGATGATGGTTTACAGAATTACAGTTTTAAGTTTCAGTCTTTCTGCTTTGATCTCTGACCGCTGGCTGGCTTTTTGCCTTTAACATTACACAGAATTTGTTTCCGAAACGCACAGACTTCTTCCCTCCGTCTGATGAAAGCACTCCAGATATGAGACAGAGCAGGAAGCAGACTTTTTTTCTCAGTAGCAGTGTTGACAACAGTCAAATGTGACCTCTTCAAGACAAGGTACATGTTCCTCAGGGGAGGGAGAGGCAAATTAAGAACTGTGCTGAAATGAAACATGTCAGACGGGTGTCAGCCGCCTCCCATTTCTTGATATGTGTTCCTTTCATACACGCGAGTTTTTCCTCTGGTTATTTCCTGCATTGGACTTCAGAAAGACAAATTCACATGAACGTTGTGAGCAGCCGTGTGGCAGGCACATGTTGGAGATGGGCAGATTTAAGCTGATAAATGTGTTGCGAGACCTCTTTGTTTTGCAGGATGTATGAACACATCTTTTTCAATGAGCTTGCTCCACTATCGCCATATATGATGAAGTCCTGGTGTAAGCAGCCTCCTAATTGTGCTGTCTGTTCAGTCTCACTCTTGTCAAGTCTCCAAAAGCGGCAAATGATATCTCTAATCGACTACGAGCTTGAGATGTATCCCCCGACTGAGCTGTTGGTCTTTCAAGATACAGATAGTGTTTCATTGTTGACCTTGTCTAAAAATAAAAGCTGAAACACCTCTGATGTTCAACCACGCAAAGTGTATTCAGCGAACGAACGTGTACCCTGACATTCTTTCATATGCTATGGCAAGTACATTAGTGAGCATGTCATTTCAGCTTCATCCTGCACATATTATGTATTTCATACAGAGGTTCTCCATGGTTTATATCTTTTTATATATTTGACTATATGTTGTGTATTTTAATAACCCATAAAAGAAGACTCTCGTGTTTGAACTTGTGGATAATCAAAAACTTCATTAGAATAAACCTGTTAAGCTCATACTGTGGTTATCAGGAATGTGGTTATTTTTTCATATTTCTTCAAATGTAGTCTGAAAACACTTATGATTAGTTAGTGTATGTGTGTGTTTGTGTTGGATGAATGCTGTTGCTTATTTTTTTTCTAATGCTGTTGCATTTTCTCTTACTAAATATGTATATGTATGATTTATATGTTACTTTTTATGCGTTACTGAAATGTACTGTATATTGTATTGCTTGCCTTACATTGGAAGCAGGCTATTGCTCAGTCAATGAGTACAACAGTTGAAGCATTTCATACTTGCAGGATAGTGCAGTAATGCCGGACAGAAATGCATCAAATGAAACTGCAATAATAAGTTGCAGAATAGGAAATAGGTGATAGGACTTTGCCAACGAACAAGACCATAGCCAGGTATTTGTTTCCATTTAAGCGTATAGCGATCTGAGCTCGAAAGGTCAGAGTGCAATATTTAGTGCTTTCTCTTCCCCGCAATTCTTTTGACACAGGCACAGAGGACGACGAGGTGGTCAAATCCAAGAAAATCTTCCGCAGCCAAACTGTGACGAGCCAGAACCCCGAGATAGAGCTGATGCTGGAGGGAGACGAAGATGCCGTCAGCCTGCTGCAGGAGAAGGAGATGGACAACCTGGGTGGTAAGTCAGCACACCAGCACCTCCATTAACCCCAAGACTACATCGCCTCAGCTGTAGCATCGGGGCTTGTCTTTTATCTGTGGTCTTCCAAATTGCTGCCGTAGTTAAAGTGTACATCATTAATATCAGTGAATCAACTTAAGTGTTTGGATCAGTGTAGTTGCTTTTAATCATTATAGTGTACTGGCAACAGTACAAGTGAAAGGGGGAAACTTTGAGGTTTTTGGCTACTATTTAGTATTCAGAATCTATTTATCTAATGTATTTGAGGTTTGGGTTCACAGGTTGCTTCCTGCAGTTCACTAGTTCACTATCAATGTAGCTCTAGAGTCAAAGACTTTGTCTCTGTGTTCTAATCTGGACAGCGTTGCTTAGCTTTGACAGCGACATAATGTGTCCTTCTCTGTTTTGTTTTGGATCTTGTCAGCACGGTTCCTTCCTCGAGTGTTTATCTCCAGAGGCAAGTCTTCTAAAGTTAAACTAACACCGGAAAGATGATCAATCCAGATGTGTCACATATAGGAGTCATATTTAGGATTCCTCGAGCAATCAGTAATTAAAGTTGATGCGAACCACTGCTCGCTAATGCTTAACTTTACAGTGGCCTTATTTAACCTGTCATCTGACCTTATCTGTATCTTCAGAGGTTGGGTGACACCGTTCAAAATCTATTTATATAAATTGAGTAATTGTGTTAAGTTTATTATACTTACTTAAATACAAAGAGCATTATTAATCAATGGAGATTCTGCTGCGCCGAGGCCTCTGTGTATATCGATCACTACACTTTAATAAGGCCATAGTAAAGTGTCACTTATTGTAATCGGAGTGATCCGCTGATTAAACATTATTAATTATTAATAGCTGCTGAGAGAAAATCTCATACAATCAGATGCTGTATTTCATTACTCTGATTCAAAACCCTGTGTATTAATATTACTCACACAATCAAACATGTATTGCAACATAATCAATCAACAAATTCTTCAAATACATACATTTTGCAGTAAATACAATCCCAATCCATTCCATTCAAAATCTGAAAATATAGCAATACTCTTTTCACATTGAAATGAATAAAATGTTTTATGAACCAAGGAACTCCTAGAAGGAGTTAGCCAAGAAAACTACTTAGTGTATTTTCCATGTTGATGTGAGATGTTAAGGGAGAGCAGACAGCAACTCAATTATCCTGCAGTCAAACTAACCCTCATTCTCTTATACAGTTGACAATCATTAAGGGTATAATTTGCCATTAACAGTTGAGGAAAGACAAATAGAAGATTACATTTTTGATTTATTTTAACCTAGCTCTAATAATTAGTCTGACACAATTCATTCAATTTGTGCAGCTTACTGCCAAAGCCAGGGTTGCACAAAGTTCCTGTAATGTTCTGGCATCACACTATCAAGCCAGCCGTCATGCTTTTCCAGTAACTGCCATTACTTTTTATAAGCTATCCAGATTTCACTTGAGTACTGAGTGTAGATCAGGAGTACTGCCCCCCCACATACTCATCAATAAAGCCCAATCTTCACTTAACATCTCATGCTAATAATTGCCGTTTTAAAAAAGCAGAGGCTGCCTAATGATGCAGACTTTTTGTAGAATATAAAGTAACACTCATCCCTGGCAGCCATTGCCAATTCCAATAATAACTTTCCAGTGACAATGATAATGAGCAGTAAAGAAGTCATGGTTTCTCCTCTAATGGTGAGAAGTCTGGGACATTGTTGTTGACAGCTGTTGTCACTGGATGTGGTTATATTTTGGATTATTGGCTACTTCACACAATGTAAATGGACATTCACTGCTCCAAGACTGTATAGTACATTTTTAGCTCTAAGGCTGATGCGTTGTATATTAAAACATTTTTTTTGCAATGAAGTCTAATGTTGAGATTTTACTAGCTAGAGTGTGAAGAAACAAAAATGGCCATTGAAATTGAAATGAATTGCAATAATAATCTAATGTTATGGATTTTGTGACGAGGTTCTGCAAGTTAAATTATTCAGTCTACAGAGCAGCTGTAGCAGCTGTTTTAACCGAAGTGTCACAGGTTTGTTTGCATAACATTTTTTACTGTTACCAAAATGTCTTTACTAATCCAGGAGGATCCGGGCTGCAACTGAAACATGTTAACGGTAACAGATATAAATGCATGTATGTAATTTATGCATTCCAGGTACAACTTGTGATGGAAAGACTCACAGACACGTAGCCCTGTATACATTACCTAGTTATCATGGCTTAGTAAATGAGGCTCAGGCTGAACCAGGGCACTGCTGAGCGGTGAAATCCCCTAAGATCCGACAGATGAATCTCAGAGGGGGAGGCTAACCCCTCCTCTTTGTCCCATGCAGGGCCAGCAGCCAGCCTAACACTCCATGCCCAATCGAAAGAGGAAGGCAAGGGCTAAAATCCAAGCAGAATGTATCATCTCCAAGAACCAGTAATGACCTCATACAAAACAGAAATGCTGTGACTGAATATTTGTGATACATTTATGATGTGTGAGCTTGTTTCAAATTGTGAACCAAATCTTAAAGATGGACATTGACTGTTAGGAATAAGTGCTTGGATTTTAGAAGATATATATATTTTTTTATGTTAAATCGAAGTTGAGCTCATGTTTTTACCAATAGGGGAGCTCCCTCACACTGTAAGATTTTGGTTATGTTTATACCAGGATGCACTGTCTGCGTTTGGCCTGTATCTAATCTCAGGCATGAACAGCCTTAATGAGAGATCTGGGACTAGATCCTTGTCAACAACAGGGCTCCTCCTGCCAGCCTTTGGGTCAGTGCCTGCTGCTGCTGCCAAAGGGGCGGTGCCTGCACTCAACGGCCCAGACCGTTGTGGTTACTGAACCTATGATTAGTTTTGCTCCCCCATTGACATTGGAAATGCTGTCGGTGCTTGTGCTTGCATTAAATTAGCCTTTCTCTATGCACATATACTGTCTCCAAAATGAGGTAACATAGAAACTTAAGATGAGCATGTGTGAGGATAGCAGAGGGGAGACTGAGCCTCACGAGGCATTTCTCATGTCAAGCAAGTCTGTAGATTTGACTGCTCTGCTGGCAGACTGGAACCATGTTAGTATAGCCCAAAATGTGGTTTAGCAGCCACAACCATTTTGTTCTGCCTTAATTTAGCCTTTCTGTATCCATTTTAGTCCCCAGTCACAATACTGATCCCTTGAGTGGTGACATGTTTATAAAAGGCCAAAAACCCAACCCAACATTTCTGAATGTGTAATCTCAGGAAAAGAAGTGCGAGCAAGACCGGTGTTATTTCGCTTTTGCCTTTCTTGTTTTGTTTTTTATTCAAAGATGTACATGTTCTTTCTGAATACAAACGGAACAGTGACATCTAAAGTATAATATATAAACAACCCTGTAGATTTGTATAACTTTTTATGCATATTTAATTTTTTATTCTATGTATGTATGTCTTTTTAATTGTGCTGCAGCCTTATTAAATAGTCTGTAGAGCTGATTTTCTCAAGCTTTTACGTGTAAATGTTGTTGAAAGACAAATGCTTGGTTTGAAAATGGGGGGAAAAGAGACCATCGCTTCAATGACTCAAATGAACAACAAGGCACTGTGCCTCAGATACTCAGCATAATGGCTGCAGCTGTGTGTGTGTGTGTGTGTGTGTGTGTGTGTGTGTGTGTGTGTGTGTGTGTGTGTGTGTGTGTGTGTGTGTGTGTGTGTGTGTGTGTGTGTGTGTGTGTGTGTGTGTGTGTGTGTGTGTGTGCTATACAGTAAGTCCACATGCACGTGTTTGAAAGTGAATGATGGTGCTCAGGTGTGCAAGTAACCCACTTCCACTTGTATTTCTCTCATAATGTAAAATATAAAAGCTCTCCTTCTCAAACACTGCAGTCCAGCGGATGATATTACACCCATCTTTTCAGCATTTCTTCCAAACTCCCACCACACCTTACTTCATTAAATTGGCTTGTCATTTGATAAATATTTGCGTTTCCATTAAAAGAAAGACCCAACAGCGGAGTATTCCGAGCTTTAGTCTATTTACACACCACTCATCCTAACTTGCCCTTAATTTCATTATTCTCGTGTAAACATTTTAATGCCATATAGCCTAATTATGGAAAGATCCCTGAGGGATTACTGCCTAATCCTCTTCCTCCCCATGAGCAATGGATGCTGTGGCTTAATGCTTCAGGCTGGTGTCTTTCTCTCTTTGTAGCCCTTTAGGGCCGCAATACAATACATCAGCCCTAGAAGTGTTATTTTTAGTAAGGACTTCAGTGGAAATAGAGACAATCTCCTCATTTGGCAGAAATATTCATTAGTTAGTTTTACTTTTTAATGGCTTGCAATTGAATATTTTAAACGTATTTACTGTTTTTCTTCTTTTGTAAATAGCCTACACTAAACATTTAAAATGCAGTAAAAAAAAAAGTAATGCAAGTATTTACTCTTCTATGAAGCGTGTAAGCAACGTGTAGCGCCTGTGCCGATAGCATCAGCAGATAGGATCACCGTTAATGGACCCGGGCAACGCTGAGAAAAAATCCAGAGAGGGCGGTTTGACTGCGCAGCCTGCAAGAGCGATGGAGGGGCGCTCTGGGAGTTGAGACCGAAATCCACTTGTATTCCTGTAACACTATCGGCTATAATTGGCTGAGGAACGCAGATTAAGATTGATGAGACATTAAAGTGGCTCTTTGGAGTTTAAGGGATCGATAAATATCCTGATTTCGAGAGCTTTCGTTTGAGAGTAGACAAATCACTGTAACGGTGCTCCACAGCAACACTGATCTGAGAACATGGAGGATGAGGCAGAGGAAGAGAGAGAGGGAGGGGGGGGGGCTGAAATAAAGACGTGATCACTATCAGCTGGCGGGGTCACACATACCCACCGTAGCTACAATTCTGGAAAAGTATTTTGACTTGTGAACGAGCTTGTAGTTTGATTGTGTTCCTACATGTCTTAATATTGATGTGCATTGTTAAACGGTTAAACAGCAGCTTTTTTTTTTTTTTTTTTTTTCAGAATCCCTTTATAAACTGCTCCTTTTAAAGCAGCCCTGAATGTCAGTGACGTATATTTCTATTTCAGAACTGCACTGCAAATGCGTTATGGTGATATTACCACTCGAGGGGAATAAGGAATGTTTTTGTTTTTTTTACTTAAGGAAAACATTTTTTTTTTCTTTATCGGTGGTTGTTTGCGTTTGATCCGATCCTGTCATAAAGCCCTTAACTGTTAGTGCATCACTTGTTTACTAACAGGTAGGTACTGTGTAGATCTCTAGGCCTGGTAAATCCACTGTAGCTGTTATGCGCATTATAACAAAAAGGTATTCAAACGCCTTTGTTTTGCTGCGCGATTAATAACACAAGCTACTAAAATTAAGACCTTCACAGAGCTCTTATGGTGAATTATATTTCAATAAACTACATGAATACATTTTTTAATTCCCTGATGTTTACAAGCGCGGTGCGTATCGGTAGTTAGACGCAAACAGGCCGCCGGTATGATGGTATCGCATTGATCAGCAGGATTAACCTCAGCCTCGCTTAATTCAACATAATAATATTTTTGTTATTCTGTGCATGCTACTGATTCATTATGTGGCTGCCCCCTCTACACTCTGCAGGCCCAGTGGTCCTGAGCAGCCCGGCCCAGCTTGTTGCCCCCGTCCTGGTGGCTCGGGGGACTCTGTCCATCACCACCACTGAAATCTACTTCGAGGTGGACGAGGATGACCCTGCCTTCAAAAGGGTCGACTCAAAGGTAAGTAAGCTGCAAGCAAGTGTGCAGCCCAAGTTTAAAGCGGGCAGTTTGGCTTCCGACATGTTTCACTGCGGTTGTTGTTTCTTCTTTTCACTGTAACTGCCCGAAATGTACTAAATATTTATTATATTTTAAATTCAAACGAAATGGCGCGGATTTGCACATGCGCTGCGCCTGCATTTATGCATTTTTTTTAATATCATAAGATGACTATTGAGGCTTTTCGTCGTGCAGGTTCAACAATCAAGCTGTGGTGATCCACGCATTTGTATATATAATTTATATATAAAAATGCACGCGAATTTCTTGGACATGGGGTTGTCATTTAAAGAAATGCAAACTGGTCGGCAGCTCCAGATCTATTTAAAATGTTGAATATGAAAATGATCCATTCCTATTTCCCTGTCAAACTCACCGTGGAACACCTAAGGGTCCCCACAATTAAAGATCCCATTATATTATTATTGCTGGGCCTACTGTCAAAAACACATTTGAGAAAACCATAATGGGACACAAATATAAAACAGCTCGTTTTATTAGCTCTTTAAATTAGATCAAAGACAGAAAAAAAATCAGATCACAGATGTTATAATCCAGTGTATTTCAAGTGCATTTTTTCAATTAAACTGTAATATATATATTCTATATATATGTTATCATTTTCATTTTGTATCATGTAGGCCTAAGCATGGTAGAGATAAACAACAACCAAACATGTTCGAGTACTTTAAATAATAATTCAAGTAAATTGATGGAATGTTTTCAATATAGCAAATGTTGTACGCCTATCAAAATGTAAACTTTCAAAAATTAGACAATGTCCATTGAAACAGATGAATCAGACTACCACTGATGCAAGTATAAATTAATAACGTTTCTACCAGATAAAGAAAAAGTTCAGAAGTATTAAACAGGTGGATCCTATTTACGTGTCACAGAACAACATTCACAATTTTCAGACCACTTGAATCACAATCTATGAATGTATTTACAGTATAAAATGTACAGATGCGTGTTTGTATTTATTATTATTTTTTTTTTTTTTTCAAAGTTTGTCACGGGGCTTTATTTTAAAGCATTTAAGGAAAATGTAGAATTTAGGCAACCATGTGGCACGGAGAGAAAAGAACCCACTGTGGATGTGGCCTCCTCAATTAATGGTCGTCAATAATTTAAACTTGCTCCTAATTATTGACACCACCAAAAGGTGCACGGGGAAAATGGCAAACTCAACTGTCGTAAAAAAAAAGCGTCTCGAAACAGGCTCGGCCAAATCATAACAGAGGACAGTCACATTTCACAAGACTTTGCAAATTGGTTGGCAATATTTGTTCTGTCCGTTTACGAGCTCGTTAGGCCTCTTTACCACAATGTTTTAAGACGAGGTGAACTAACATCTTTTTTTTTTTTTTACCTCAGAGTTTCTCCAAGCTTTTGGGGTTGGTCAGTATTTCTCTTGCCAGTCGCCAAGTCTGTTTGGCCGCATTCTCTAGACCAGAGTGAGGTTTTCCTTGAAACAGGTCTAAATTAGGCAGGAAATAATGCGGGCACCTTCTGCACTGCAAACACGAAATGAGCTGCAATAGTATCCCGTTCAGGCGGTCGCCGAGGCAGTTCTCATCCCAGTCTGACTCCCTGGGATGCTTCTCGCACTCGTAGGAAACCAAAGTTTTCATGTGGTAGTTGTTCAGAGGTGTTCCGGGCAGTTCGAGGTGACGGTCACGTAACGTTTTGAGGACTGACAAGCATTTCTTCCTGCATCCACCCAGGATGAGCCGGTTCTCGGCCTCGGCGAACTGCAAGACCCAAGCGTCGCTCTCCGCCGAGCTCTGCTTGCCGTTCAGGGAGTAGCACTCTTTGGATAAAAGATTGAAACCTTCCGCTTTGACTTCTGCCACTCGGTTGGGTCCCGGCCAGGGGATGTGAGGGAGAGGCCAGTGCGCAGCGCTTCGTGGCCAAATCCCAGTGCACTTGAAAGCCGGCGTGATTTGCACCACGTATCTGTCTCTAATGCGCAACTTCACCTCACTTGTGTCAGCGACCATTTTGACAACATCTCTGTAGCTGCATTTATCCACTGCCTGCGCCACCAGCGTCTGAAATCTCGAGCGGATCTTGCGAGCCGAGAGGTAACCGGAGGCTGTGATGAATTCGACCCAGAGAGACATGCTTCTCTTGCGGCCGTCGCTGAGCTTGAGCACGGCGCAGCCCGGGAGAGATCCGTCATCGACAAAGTTGAATACTCCCATCTGATTTAGATAGAGTACAACCTCGAACTCGGTGGGTGAAGTGACCTCCAGTCCCTCGAAACGGTTGTCTATCTCGCTGAGAGAGCTGATGAAGCGGGGCTCCTGCACCTCGACCTCCTTCAGGACATCCGTCACCACCTTGCACACCTCCCGGATGGACTTGGAGATGGCGGCTTTTCGAGACTGACATTTCTCGTTGTAGTATTTGTTGAGGTGATACACCAACTTTGCCTGCGCGGCTATCATATTTGGGCAGAGATCCGGGTTGTACACCGGAGTCTCGCAGTAAGCCGAGGGATCCAACGCGGCTGTTTGTACGGGAGCCAATTTTAGAGAAGAAAGAAATCTATTTAAAATGAAAAAAAAAGTCTATTTATAAGACAACTATTTAAAGCAGCGCTCGGAGCACATGCGTTATAATCATATCATAACATTCACAGCTGTTGTACCGTAAACTGCATTGAAGTGCACGATGCAAGTCCTCGAATCTATCAGGACGGCCTGCTTAAAAGTCCATTTCTACCTTGTGAGGTTCAGTAGCCCGAAAAATACCTTTTGGTTTTTCCCTGATCACTGTGCCAGTTAGGAGTCCGCGTAATTGCGCAGAGTGGAGTGTTCCCTCCAGACGCAGACGCCCGGTGTTGCTGTGTTTTACAACAGGAGACACACACACTCTTTATTATAAGGGAGGAGTTGAAACCAAGATGTCCAATCGCTGTCTGATGCGTCACCGCTTCCCAGTTTATCGGAAACAAATTCATCCCCGGGTGCTATATACGAGTAAAAAGTACAGGTAGTAGTAGTATATCGAGGAGCGGAAGTACACCTACGTATTTGGAGAGAAGAAACAAACAACTGCTTTCACTGCGTTACGTTGCTTTCCTTGGACTGTATCTGCTGCTTTTAAGTCCGCTATATTGAATCATGTATGAAACAGTAGGTGAATTTAGAACTGTTAAGTATTTATGTGTTCGGATGATAGAACTTAAAAATTAGACATATTATTTAAATATTTTATTTTATTTCAGTGGACCGGATCTCCTTTATTCAACATAAAGCGCATCAGATATATACAGATTAGAATGGAATAGTTGTTTATTTTTTTTAACGAAAATGTAATCGCAATTTATAAATTGAGTTTGTCTCATTTGTGTGTTTTGTTTTTGATGTGATGCCACAGGTTATTAAAATATTTATGAAATATTTTTTTAATAAGACCTTTCAGGGTTAGTTGGTCGAACAATCTGGTATCAGGCTTCTATCTGAGACATGAACAGGTATCGTGCTATTTGCATTTAGCTTGTTTTACCATGCAGATTGTTTTGCTCGTTTATTGTGCAGCATAAGTCTGTAGTATGTTGTGCAACAATTCCACACGCAGTCATCTAATTCATGTAATGTACATTACATAATATATACAATATACATATATCTTACAATACACATCTATTTTAATTAATTGTTATTTTGCTCAAAAACGAAAAGCACATTAACTAATATACAAATAAACCTTATATTGCAATGTGTGTCAATCTGCCAAAAGAAAGAAGAATGTTTAAAAGAGTGACTGTGTAGGTATGTGCTTTTACAATTGTTAGATTATATTGAAAATACTTGTAATGTTGAATTTGTTATTGTTTTTGTTTTCATAAATGCCAGCAATCAAAATTAATTATCAGATTTTGCTGAATAATAGACATTGCTATTCTACAACCTGTTATTGGTTATTATATTTTTTCTTCAACAATATACAGATATAAGCAACAAAACAGCAAGAAGAACATAGTTTCAAAGCTAAAATAGGGGGGAAAAGAAAACAATATAAAAAGCATTCATTGCTTATAATTCTAACAATTAAGATCAATATGGCTGACCATTTTATATAAAGTCCCATGATGTGTTGTGTTGTTTTTAGGCACAGCTATGTTGGTCTGATATAGGCAGTGATTCACAATAAAGAGATCTTGCATCCACACTAAACCGTCTCTGGCTCTCATCATTGCACTGGCACTCCATCTCACAAGGTACAGTGCATGCTTTGAAGAGGACTTCAAAAAGATAATGCTGCACGGATCAGATAAGGAACACAAAGGCATTTACGCTCATCTCTGCTCTAGTCAGAACTGCATCAGACCCGACATTATGAGGGCAAACCGGCACTCGTCAGCTCTGACTCACTACATGGATGCGGCTGAGCAGGAGGTGGCGTGTGTGGGAAGGACCCTGATAGATAGGTGACTCCCATTATCATCACAGCCTGTCACGGACACACTGCCAGTAGCTAGTGATAATTTCACACTGTTACCAGGCAGAAATTACAGATATGGAGTAGCATCTTTTTCTTTTTTTAACAAAAATTTAATCATGAGATTAGGTCCATATTTCTGACACTCATCACATTTAGGTCTGAATAAATTTCACAAATGAAACTGTATGTATGTGTAATTTCTGAAGGCTACACAATGGAGGGTTTTCATGTGGTGAGAGGTAGCTCAAAGCGTCGTGCCCTCTCGGGCTTTGATAGTTTTTCCTCTCACTTCACCGTCTCCCACTGTCTGTGGCCCAGCAGGTACTTGCCTTTTATTGAAACCAGACTAGCCTCACCACAGATACCTCCGAATCCAGTTCCACCTCTTGAGTTTGTGCTCCGGCCTTTGGCCATACATATGTGCGATAGAAGGGGGGATTTTCATTGTGATGATCACCTCTTAATCTAAAGCATGTGGCTGCACAGATCTCACAGTAACTCAACCTGCTCTGCAGTCCCAAGACGCCAGCAGTTGTCAGGTCGAGCCTAAGACAATCAAATCTTCTTTGCCATATCTTTACCATTACAACATTGCAAGCTTTGTTGCTTCATTCGCTATCCCGCTAGGCTATTGGAGGCCCTTCAGTGTGATATATGTGGCCGTGATTCCAGCACAGGCCTATTTGTGACCCGACAAAATGCATGCACGATTGTGTAAATCAATACAATGACTTCTACTTCCCCTAATTTTGCACGAGCATGTGACCCTGTTTTCAAGGCCTCTTTGTTTCCAGAGCATGCCTCTACACTTATTCATTTTTTCCCTCCTCCATTTTTCTTTTTCCTTTTTTCCTTTCTTCTAGCAAGACTGATAGTCCTGTTAACATGCCCGGGCATAAGGTCAATGGTGCTTGTCTGATGGCTGAAATTGCCCTTTGATGACACCACTCATGCTATGAGTGACTTGAAATTATATTCTACTGATTGTACCCAAAGCCATTAAATGTATGTTGCTTTATTTTATATTTCATCCTCAAAGCTTTATGCAGTATTAATACACACAAGTTAGTCATATCATTTAACCAACACATTTGTGTTCCTATATAAATGAGTAAAATTATTTTTTATTGTATGTACAAAACAGTATGTAGCCCCAAGAATTAAATGAAAAATTATAATATTTTGAAAAAGTGACCCTCCGGAAGGGAAAATGAAAAACTCATACTTTACTATGAATGTTTATTGGCTATTTTGGCCAACACTATCCTCTGTAGCTCTGGCTTTATCCATATTTTATAAATAAAAGGTTTTACCGTAAAACAATTATGCATGCTGTTTTAATTTTCTATTTCCTGTATTTCCTCACAAAATCAATGGCGATGTAATTTCAGCATTTAGCTGATTTTAAGCTGGATCAAGACCTTTATGACCAACAATCCTCTGACTGGTATCATAATTATGGATGGCATTTTATGATTTTAATAATCCTATTACACGAGAACAAATAAGGTCTGTCATATGCTTTTTCATTAAATTTCTGGGGTCATTTAGTTTTCAAAAAGAGACTCTCAAGCCAGATTCCATACAAAGGGAGTTTACCAGCTAGCTCCCAAGCTAATATGCAGATTAGTCAAAGTGGACTTAATAGGATGACATATTTCAATATAAATCAGATTAAAAGCAGTGACACTTCAGAGAAGTGACATCAACACTGGCTTTCAAACTGTGAGAAATGATATACTTTAATCTCATGGGATAGCCTCTCATGTTGACACATTTCCTATAATTTTATTTGTCACAAAACGAAATTGTCATTGGGATTTTTAATAACAGGACGTTATTATTCCAAGCAATATGGTGTCTCTGTAGGAGGCCAGTTAATTTTTGGGCCCGGAGCCTCACTGAGGACCCCCTTTGGATTGTGTCCATTCATTTGTTTTATTCTCCACTGTGTATTAGCAGCCTCCTTTGGGGAAGTCAGGGAAGCGGGACCACGTGGCCGGGGGCTCTCAGAGACCCTCAGTGATCACCTCAACACGCTCTGTTCACTATGAACCATATCCACCATGGCACATACACACGGAAAACATCAAACTTATCAGCATGATGGAAATTTTGAGAAGACGGAGAGGTGGAAAAAAGTGTAAATTATGACTCTTAATTGATTGTCTCAGCTTCATTTGGCCCCTCACCCCTCCCCTCTGCAATATGGTACGCTTGTCAGCCTTCGTGATAAATTACATGCATGTATTTGCATGAATTTAGCACAAATCCAAATCTGTTTTGTTTGCCAAAATAACGATCCAGAAAATGTCTGGTTTGCTTCACAAAAGGAAGATAGAGGCTTACATTGTGCACTTTCTTCCTGCCCAGGTATGCAGTTGAGTGCTGGTACAGTGCTTTCCAGTGGTTTTATAAGCACACAGTTTAGCATTGTATTTTGTTGTACATGACGATGCTAAACATCGAATGTGTTTAAACTGGGGCAGGATTGTGGCTTATTATTACTTTATTCAGCATGTTTTTTCCTATTTTCTACAAATCGGTAGGGCTTGGATTGTTGTAAAAATAATAGTTTATTTGTAAACATGTAGTTCTTTTTCATTTCCTTTTTTATTTATCAAAGAAAACCTTGTGCCTGACTTCCATCTTGTCTGTCGTCAAAGGCAACCATTCAGCAGCAGCAGCAGTGTGATTAATCTTAATGTCTGCGAGATGTCTGCCATCTAAAGGTGGGCGCTGTAATCATTTGCCCACTGACCCCATGATGCTCATCTACAGTCCTCCTTGCAGCCCCCGTGTCTTATAAGTAATTTCAAATCTCAGATTAACTAACCACAGTTCTCTCCCACGTGTCATGTGATCTCAGAGTTAGGAGGAGTACATTGAAGCACAAAACAAACGGAGTGGAAGAATCGGTGGCATATTCTAGGTTCGGGACTGTTGGTAATCAAATGCTGCTAGTGAGGCCTGTGATAAAATTAGGCAATGTTGCCTCAATAAGGGATGAAGGGTTCATAATTGCCAGTCCTCGAGATCTGAAGTGCCGGGTGCCAACTGTCAGAGCAAGGCTAATGATGACAAATGTCCCTCTATGCAGATTGCTGCAGCAGCACGGGTGTGCAGCTGAGAAAGAACAAGAAAAGAAAAATGCACAGGGCCTACTGAGAGAGAGCCTGTGTGCATATATTTCATGACCTACATGGAAGCAAACCTCCCTAACTGATGGGCTGCCTTTGAAAGTACTAGAGCTTGATGCTGCCATCATAAAATGGAGTCCCCTACAGTACCTGTGACTGCTATTAATAGTCAATACTCTCTATTACGAATAGTCATTACTATCTCGTGCTTAAACCAATGCCTTGAACAAAAAATAGAAACTATAATCAACTCACAATTGCTTGCAAGCATGTCAAGATGATTTAACAATGAAAAGTTAGCTCTAATTTCAGCTAAGCATTCCATCAACTCTAGTGTAAGCAAGGATCAGCATTGTCTTTGTGTGTAGTTTTCCTCATTAGCTGTTCTTTGGTCATTAAAGTTTTAGAAAGATGAATGGCCTGTTACTCTGTGGCTCATGTACAAAATAACAGGCTGTTCCTGGTTAACATAGCTAAACTGTTGTTGGTTAACATGGCTTTAAAAAAGAAGAAGTTATTTGTGTCTTTAAAGTGTGCTTGATTTTAACCTCCTTTGTAGCAGAGAGCCATAAATCTGATTTCTCTTACTGTGACGTAAGGCCCACGCTAATAAAAGAGCAAAGCCAGAGTGTTGCATGGCCAGATTTCCCCAATTTGTTGCATGAATGGCTTTTGAAAGGGGTCCCTCTTTGTACAAAGGGAGTCTCGTCTTTGTTTGGTTTCGCCCCATCTGTGTCATCTGGTGGTCTGTGCAAGAGGGTGGTGTCTCGGGGTGCTCCCCAGCGGCGATGCCAGTTGTTTTATGGACTCGGCGGAGTGGTGCTGGGAGTTCATAAGTTGGCTGGCCCATTGTGTGCTGAGCCCAGCTGACACGTGTGAATTGACTCCAGCATATTGACAGATCATTTCCATTAATGAATCGGAGGAGTCTGCCTTGTTTCACTCTGTGATTTATGCCCTTGCTTCATCATCCTCTGCGCTCAGGGTTAACTAACAACCCCCAGAATGACTCAACCACAAATTACTGGATGAGGCGAGTTTGCTTTGTTCAGTAATTTTGTGCATGCTGGATATACTCTAAGTGATATTTATGCATTTTACATCTTAGATTTCAAGTCGAATCAAGGGGATTTATTTATGTTACCCAAAATGACAAGTCTATTGTGGATTTTACAATTTGTTCAACGTATAACTCCTCTATCCGTAGACTCTCTTAGAATCATCTTAGTTCTATCTGATATTTACATCTGAAATAAAAGCATTGGTTAAACCATCATCTATAATTCTTTCTAAATGTAATTCTGAACATTAAAACTGCCTACGAGGTTTAACTAAGTGATATACAGTCGGTTATTAACAAGCCACCTTTAGAGAACTATATGTTTGTATTTACCAAAGAACTGTTTAGTTTTCGGGATGAGTGGCCACCCTCCTGTTTCTTGATTTGATATTGAGCGGCTTTTGTTTGTAACCGCTGGTGTCTCATCAGCTCGGCCCTGATCCTCCATGGCGACCATCCAAATTGTTCAAAGCAACAGCCACACACTGCTGATGGCGCTGGCCTCAGCCTGCCCTGTCACCCCCACACTGCTGCCACATGGAAAGCACATTTGCTCACCACCATTTTATGCCGCTGTCACCCTCCCTTCAAGAGCGAGGGGAAAGAGGGGAGGTGAAAAGGAAAGGAGGGAGAGAGAGGGAGGCTCACCCTGAGCGGATGCTAGACAAAGATGGCAGCAGAGACATTTTGTCTACTTTCATTAGTTCTGGTGGGGGTGAGCTGTGCTGAATATTAGCCTGTAACTGGCAAAGCCACACATTGTGAAGCACAGACGGAGAGCATGTCACAATCAAATCTACCCCGCTTCATTTCCATCTTCCTCGCTGAAAAAGTGGGACATATGGGGCAGGGTGCCAATTGCTTATTTTATATGGTAATTAACATCCTTGAAACCATGTTATGTGGTAGGTGTGCCTCAACCGTGACAAAGTTTATCACATACATTTATATATATATATATATATATATCTATATATATATCTATATATATATAGATATATATATCTATATATCTATATATATAGATATATATATATATATATATTTCCTAGATCCTAACAGACTATAAAGGCGTATGTCATTAAGAAATGAATGAACTTTACTGGCCTTCACTCATGTGTAATAGTTTTGTTGCGACAGTGTCACATTCAGCTAAACCCAGAACCATCCTAAATCAGTGCTGTCATTTCCTTGAGTATCTACTATCTGGTATCTGTCAGCTTAAATTGGGACCCTACCTAAACCCATCCACACAGATGTGTGTGTGTGTGTGTGTGTGTGTGTAGGTGTGAGAGAGAGTGTGAAAGAGTGAACAGGGGTGTGTGCGCTAATGCATGTGAGTGAAGGACAGTTGGGTTCGTGATATGTTTGCACATGCCTGTGATGAACTTGATTGTTAGATTGCTGTTGTTTGTGATCAGCATAACATATTCATAATCACCCACTCCAACACTCCTTTTTGGAGCTCTGCCTAAACACCGATGCTTGATCTGGTTTCCTCTTCTCCAGCCTGCATCTGATTCTTTTGTTCAACAAAATAACAACATTCACCCAGCAAGTCCCTGATAGTTGTGAACCCCAGTGTGTGTGTGTGTGTGTGTGTGTAGATGTATCTGAATGTTGTTTTGTCCTGCTGGGCTTTCATCTGTTGGACTCATTATAGTAGTCATCTCACTGGGCTGTAAAGAAGCACAGGAGACGGGCTCCCCATGAAAGAGTCATGATGGAAGAAGAAGTGCTGATGTGCAGGTTTCTGCCTGGAGGCTTTCACCTGCTCAGGAACAGCCCCAAGGCGAAAAGAACCAGGCCACTCAGACCAGCCAATGAAAGGCTACACAGCTAAAGTCAAACTGTGTTAGCGGTGCTTACGAAAAGTTAAGTTAACTAATTAGTACGTGAATATACTGAATCTCTTTTTAATGACAAAAACAAGTCAAAAAGGTGGATGAAGGCACCAAAAAGATGGATAAAGTTGTGCCGTTCTACCCTGGTGAATTTCAAATGATTTTATTAGAGTGTCAATTCTGTGGTCTTGGCAGGGCTTGGGAGGCGTCTGAGTGCGGGAGCAGGGTAAGAGCATGTCGGCTGTTGACACCATCTAACGAAGGGAGGATTAGGAGTTTACAGAGGCAGTAATATGATAGGTCAAAAAGAGGAGGCACTCCTCCACAGCACTTGGCTCTGTAATGAATGATTGACTGGAAAAGGAGAAGCTGCCACTCGCTGGCTGAGTGCTCATCTTGACGCCTGCCGCACCGCTCCACGGCTCCCCTTGATCACGTTTCGCTGCTCCCTTCTCATCTAAGGCACCAGTCTGCAGGGAAAAGCTGCTTTTCCCTCTTATTTTTCCTCCTAATTTACACATTTAAGACATTTTTGTTTGCTTATATGCAATTCCTTTTTTTTGTCAGTGAGCCTCTCTCTGTCCTACTCCCAGTACAGTCCTGAAACCAGACTCCCCCCCCCCCCCCCACACACACACACACACACACTTACAACCTTCCCTTTCTCTTCTGTTTGCCTTGAGGCAATGAACTAATTTCAGGTTCCATAATTGCGGTGTGTTGTACACCTGTCTGCTATTAATCCTCCCCTGTCTCTCGTTCTCTTTCTTAATGAGATATTATTGTAATTATTGTCATTATGCTATTTTCTTTAATGAACTTGATTGATGTTGTTGTTATGGCACTATTTATTCTTTATAATTAGTGTAAATGTTTTGAGAACTTCTGGGTTCAGGCTCTGATAGTCTGAGACTGTTATAAGTAAACTCGGCCCCTCATTCACTCATCAGCTGACCTCAGAGTTCCCGCTTGGTGCAGAGTTTGCCTCGGATATGGAGAAGAGAGCCGAGCACCCTGGTCACCACTGAATAGGGCCCTGCTTGTAGCCATTTTAAGACCATTACAACAGTGAAAGGCTACACAATAGCTAGGGCTGGGCTTTGTTTCAGCCTGTCACTTGCCCCCTGTGAAAATCAAATAGTCCTTTGCCTTGAAAGAAAAGGTGAAAAAGGTTTTGCCTAAACTCCCATTTTTGGAAAATCTGGTTGTGTTTTGAAAAGGGAAAAAAGTTTTCAGTGACTTGATTTTGAATGTTATTGTTGGAGAGGCAAACTACTGGAAGGAATGCTAAAGAAAATCTCAGCTGAATGAACAATGTTGAATTTTTTTTTTTAGCTGCTCTCAATCCAATTAGGAGTTTAATAAGGGTCATGCATAGGGACTTCACGCTGCAGGTTGGTTTCTTTTGGGTGCCTTTGGGGAGTAGGAAGGGGCTGAAGTTGGATAGGGCCTGACTGAAGGCTGGTCTCTTTAATGTGTACTGAGGGGTCTTGTGCCCTGGTGAGTCATTGAAACTGTCTGGGGAGCACAGATGATCTTTTCCGTTATTCTGAAGGCGAGGTCGGGAGATAATCTGACACTGTGGTTTGTGTTGGTTTCTCAGGTGGTACCAATTACCTGATCTCTCACAAGCCTTTGCTTCCCCCCCTCATATGCCCCACTGGTGCAGTCTTCTTTGCCTTGAATTTTGCCAAGTATTTAGTAGTTTGTACATGACATATTTTCAGTGATTCTTATTCAAGTCAACATCATACAGCTCTTATTAACTCATTTGTAATCCCTGGTTTTTGGGTTTAGTATCTTACCTGGAAAACTGTAACCCTTCTTGTATCTTGGAATGTGAGTAATAATGCACAAAGGCGATATGGGCCTTTAAAGGGGCCTTGGTTGATCTTTAATCTCTGCCTATGAGAGGGAAAGTGGGTAGGAGGGCCCTAGATGTGGACACGTTCAGCCTTTGTGGGTTTGTTCACATGCTGGGGAGCTTTGAGTGTCTGACAGCCGTTTAACTCCACACGACCTGGTTCTCAAGTGCCATCATTTGGGCGCTCTTGAATCCTGTTAGGAGCCATAATTACAATTCATGCACTCCCTGCGCTTCTTTGAAGAGGCATTGAGAGAGCAAAGAGGGGTGCGGAGAGCCTGAGAGAGCCCTAGCAATACTGGCCCTTCATCAGTGTGCAAACACTCTCGGGGGGCCTTCAGTAAACTGACCAGAATACTTTGTTGTAACCTAGTTTGGACGATGCAGGCCAAAGTTTTATGTAAGATTCACAAAATTGAAAATAATTGGGTTTTAGAATGGCAAATAGTATAAATATGTATATGAGAAAGTAAGCATTACAAATTGCAGGGATTGGTTCCTCATCGTGCACATGAGAATATACAGCAAATTTGTTTTCATGACACATTTTATAAAATTGCCCTTCTTTCAAGTATACAAACATTTAGTAATTTGAAGTGCAAGTGAAGTGAAGCACATTCACAGACTTTCAAAGGGAAAGAGGAGACTGGGTGAGCATAATGCCTAATAGGTGCTTTAGTAATTTCTGAGTTTTCATAGCTTAATCCGTTCTGAAAAGCTGAGGAGAAGAAAGGCTGCAAATGGCCCTCAGTATTAATTCAATGTGACTTCTGTACAATAAGGGCTGTGGATCCCAGAAGCCCATTTCCAAGCTTACCTTCTTTCATCATTCTCAGCCCTTGGAACTTTTGCCTAAATGTTTCATGAAACCAAGGCTGTAAGCCTCTTTGGTATTCTCTCTTTATAACGCCTGGTTTAAAACTATTATTACACCATGTTCAAGGGAGAGGGGCACATACAAACAGTGAAGCTGCCTCTCCATTGTGTGAAACTCAGATTGATTTGGTACAATTGGGAGAGCACTTGTATTAAAACACACATATTCTATGGCTGATTTCCCCCCTTTCATTTTGGAGTTTTGCAAATGCAAATGAGGGTTGGTTTCCCTCCTTCTTTGTACAAAGTATTCTCTGTGGTTTTCTGAGCACTGATCTACTCATTTTTAAAACGGATCAAATGACGTGTCCTTTATTATTTATACTTATCATGGATTTCAACACACCATTTCTCCAGAAAAACAATTGTGTGACCAAACTACACATTAAAATCATCGCCTCATTACTCAGATTTCCCCACCGATATTTTGCTAAGATAAAAATGAAATTAAAATGAAATGTTGATCTGTTGTTGTCAGCATGCGGAGACCCTCCTCAGCCCCCCCTACCCCCATCAAATGTGTAAAAAAACAATTTTGTGAACTTTGGGAGATAAAGCAGGCAAAGGATTTGGTTTGTTTTCAAAGAATCCTGTGATGTTGTGCCTCAGGAAAGTGCAGTCTGAATTTCACAGCTATCTCTGCTATCGATGCTTTGAAACACATTCTCTCCCATTAAAAAAATAATGTCAGGGATATAGATACATGTTCGTTGTTTTATAATGCCAAGAAACAAAGAGGCTTCTTTCTTTCTTGTGTATGTTTTGTCTACACCAGATATAGGGGGAAACTAGCAAGGGGCACACTGGGTGGGTCAGTGACCCTGGAGAAAACAGCTTGCATTAATATGGTTTAATCCAATGTAATTAGTCAAATTACAGCACGCCAAGCAGCTTGTCGGGGGCTGTCGGCTTTGGCACACAAAATGGCCTTGGAATCCCACTGGACAGCAAAGCCGCCCTTCTGCACTTACTTTAACTCCTTTCAGTCCATTTTCCTGGTCTCCTCCATCTTTCTTTCTTTACAAAAATGGGGAGGGCTCTTTCTGCCATGCTACAATGTTTTCACCTTTTCTGAGTCGTCTCCCATACCCCCAGGCTGCTAGCTTGGCTTTCTGCCTGCCTGCTAAGGTGGATCAAAATGATATGAGGATTCACAGCACGGGCTACAGAAAGTCAGAGTAATTATATCAGTGCTGCACTCCTCCTACGTGATTTTATGAGAGAGAGTCAGATGCACCCGAACTAGCGCCGCTAAGAACCACAGACATGGTTAAGACACTTCTTCATGTCTTAGGATTAGCATTGGTAAAAAGATTTAAACTATATAATTACATGAGGATAAAGTACAAATTATCTAGTGCACTCAACAGCCAGATTATCATACCCCTGCAAGCCCCGTTCAGCCCCAAGGGGTGATGCTGGATGACAAAAGGCCCTCATTAGCATAAATTTACAAGCTCTCTCGTTCAGAGAAGCTGATAAGAACCTGTTCCACCTTTTGCTTTGGCCTTGAATGGCTTGTTGTGCTTTTGGCAATGACAGATAAGTCAGGGTAATTCCACTTCATGCCTGAAAAAATGATGCTCCAGATTCTGGCTGCATCCCGAAGGTGTCACCCACGATAATCCTCAAAGAGCGTCCAGCAGAAAGGGGGCTGTGTGTTTTCCAGATGATATACTGCGAATGACAGAAAGAATTATACGAAGGAGGCCAAATCTGTAGCATGTTATTAAGCAATTCCCATTGAATAACAGGGATAAAAGGATAATGGATGAGGGTGTCGTTATTACCTTGGTGCTGAGTGAAGCGGCAACGCAAAGGTAGAGAGACGAGATTAATTGAGGACGAGTGAGGCGCTCATTGCTCATCAGGCCGTCTCGTCTAACCACTTGCTCTTTCTGTCCCTCTCTTCCTCTGTCTCTCCGCCTTTCCATCCTTGTCTCGTTCTTTCTCTTCGTCTCGGCCTTGCTCTGAGCCCCTATCCCTCCCACGCACCAGCAAAAAAAAAAAGAAGAAGAAGAAAAAAGCAAAGTGGGATTTATAGCGATCAGCTTGGCACTCTCAGTGGCAGCCAGAGGAAGCGGGTACCCAGGCCAGGAAGATTTCAGTCATCTTAAGGCTGACAAGTCCCTGAAAAAGTCCTATTAGGAAAAGCTCGCTGAGAAGACCACATACCAAATGACTGCATCCCTTCTCTCAAGCTCCTTAGTGAAGGCGTCCTCAAGCTGTTTATCTGGATGATGTGCTCACAAAGTGTGTTCATGTATGTGTGTGGATGTGGCTGTGCGTGGGTCATCACTTGAGCATGTTCATATGTGTATTTAAATGTTAGTTGTGACCCTTTCTTTGTTTGTTTACTTGCTAGCTACATTAAATTTACTTGCAAGACATCATTAAGTTTCCTGCTAGGGAGGAGACAAAATAATGAACATTTCTGGAAAAAGACTTGAATTCTGGAATAACTTATTCACCATTAGTAACACTGCTACATAGGTCAGTCATACAAGCATTGAATACTTAATAATATTACTTAATAATAAGTGTTAAATCAGTACTTTGATGTCTACGTTTTTTAGAAACACAGAGATAGCCATTAGAGCCACAAAGAGGTCAAATCATATGCTCCCAAACTGTAGGTGGTTGGTTAATAAGAGGCTAAATTATTTAATTCATGAAGTGGAACACATCACAACATGTGCGCGACAGTAACAAACTCCATTGGAAAATAGGACCAGTGTGTTTTGAAATCAGCTGAAATGCTCCATGACTATGATCCACCTAGCTGTGATAGTGATCACCTCAAACGTGTCTTTTTTCTAGTAGTTTTAGCACTATTTTAAATACCCATATTGTGCACTACTCCTGTGAAGGGTAAACATGTGAACAAGGCCTTGTAATCGGCACATGCATGCAACTACATGTTCAAGATTAAAAAAGGCAGTTGTGTCTGAATGCACAAGTAACTACGATGTATTAAATAGAAGAAAATACATAACATGGGGTTTGATAATTACATTTACATCACTGAATATGAATTTTCCTGCTGCACTTGTATATAATGCACTGTGCATATCTTTAAGGAAATATATTTCTACATTATATTTTGTGTTATTTCTTCTATCCTCACAGAAACCTTCTGCAGGCACCACGTGGCTCGATGCCAAACTTTGTGTATCATCTCTGTAGGGAACCACAACAATTAGGATTTTTTTTCTTTTTTCCATTGCATTTCTTGAGGCTTTATATTTTAACGTAGACGGATAAATAATTTTTAAAGAGCCTTGACTCTTTAAGAAGAAATTGCATACTAGGACAACGGCCCCTCCCACCTGTCCTACCATGTCGGTGTTGAAGACAGCGCTGCAGGGCCTGCTAATGTGCGTGAAATACCATCCCTGACATAAATGTTATTGACAAACTTGGCTGGACATTTGGGGCAGTGAACTGCCAGCATATTTAATGCATATTCATCTCCTTTATCCCACTGGTCTTGCCAGAGCACCCGAGCTGTGTCATCTTGCCACACTCCAGCTACCACCCAAATGTATAGTGACACTGATTATGCAAATCTGTATCTTGTTTTCCCCCAATACCTGCATTAGGAGCTTGCTACTTTATTGAAGTTGAGATATGGCTCTCACAGTGAGGAGCCAAGTGGAATGCTGATTTTTTTTTCTTTTTTATAATCTGTGGGAATCTTTTTGCATTTTTGTTTTATACATTTCATAACAGCTCTCATATTTATGGGGGATCAGATGAGCGACTAGCTTTCATGCTCAGGTATAAATCTTGCAGGATGGAAACGGGATTAAAGCTGAAATAAAAGTGTGAATTTGGGCATGTCGTGGTCATTACACCGTTTGATATGATTTAAGTTTAATTTCACAGTGTGGGGAGCACCTGAGTTATTTGTAGAAAGAAGAATATATACACTATGTTTGTTCCTATGCTTTTCCTTTAAAGGGTCAGTTCACTTCCTTACTGATGGTGGTATTTATCCGTACAGATAGTTTTGGTTTCATTTCACATTGAAATTGTATCTTCATTCAACAGCATCATATCTCTCTCGCTCTCTCTCTATACACATATATACACATATATATATATACACATATATATATATATATATATATATATATATATACATATATATATATTTTTTCCGTGAACCGGTCTACCACATTGTATATGGCTGACGATACTCTCCCACTGGGCTGAGAGTTGCTCTCAGCTCTCGCTGTTACCAGGCTTTATGATTTCTCTTTGCCTTCTCCGACTGCTCAACCTCTTCTCAGATTTGGCCCATATTGCCTAGGGTCAGCCATTGAATACTGTATATGCAGTGTGTGCTGATCCTCCAAATTGCCATGTGTGAAATCCATCCCACTCGCTCCTGGGGGAGTAGTCATACCACTCAAAATGAAACTGCCTCTCGTATCCTCCCCTTATTCTTCCACTTCGCTGTTCTCTCTGGCCGCCTGGGACCATGCAGTTGTGAGGCTTTATAGTGGAAGCCTATTAGACAAATCTTAGATGAATGCTGCGGAGGTGCTGTGATACCAGGTTGTCAGAGTGCTCCACAGTCTCATATAAATATATCAGTTATGCTGGCTTGGAGTTCTCACTGAATTGTATTATTTTCCTGTTTTTGTATAAACGCAGTGGAGGGGGATTGTAAAATTGCATCAGGTTTTATAGAAAATGCTTCGTTAGATTTATTAATAACCTCTGTCAGTGTCTCAGCCAATGTTGGGTTAAAGCTATTCGGAAGTCAGATATGATTAGAATCTATTTCCATGCATGAAGTGGCTTTCTATCACTTTTAACTATGATGTGCTCAATTTGAGCATCTGCACATTATCATATATGAGTTTCAGCCTAAACACCGGTGTCACCTGTGCCTCTCCTCATCTCATCTGTCACAATATTTTTTTCCGTTCTCCACCTGTGATGTTCTACAGGCGGAATGCAGCCTGCCCTCTGTCAAATCAGGGAAGGAAGAGAAGGGGAATAAAGAAAAGACAGGACAGAGACGTTAAATTGCATTATGGCTATTATGCTGTAGTGGTATATTTCCCTGCAGCTGGCAGAGCTGCGCATGCGCCTGTGGGTCTTAATGAGCCTGCGTGGAGGGACCTGTGTGGAAACAAAAGGCTGCACTTGTCGGCCATACCAGACCCCTCCACCCGCCCCCTCGCTGCTCCCCCAGCCCTGAGCGTGACAGACCAAGAGCAGAGCGCCGGTCCCTTCCTGGTGGCGTGATTAGATTGGGGCCGAAGTCTCCAGCTGGCAGGCCTGTCTGTGACTGGAGGCGGCCGTCCCCAGCGCTTGTCACTAGCTGACACCTCTGACAGGCAGGGGACAGCTTCGGCAGACAGGTTCATTAAATGGCATTTTTTACAGCTGGGCCTCCAAAAATGAGGGCTGGGCTTTGTCAAACCTCCAAGTCTACAGGGGCCCCTGCGTGTTGGTTTAGACCAAAGCTTTGTTGTTATGACAAATTTTTTGATCTGGGCTGTTTGAAATCCGCTCTTTTTTCTCCTCTTTAGCCTCTCTTTTGTTGACAGCTAGCCCTTTGGCCTGCACTTTGTCATGGCAGCAAAATGTTCACTTAAGCTGGGTAACAAGAAACAGACAATGCTAAAACAATATTATATTGATGATCGGTTGCCACATTATAACTGTTTTATATATTTTCAAATCTTGAGAACCTGAAGTGACAAACCTGTGTAAACAGCATTATTTACTATTTGCTGGGTTGTTGGTTACATTTTGTTTATGATACATGATATAAAAAATTAAATATTTAGGAGGCAAATATATGGCACTGTTAGAATAAAATAGTAAAAAGATTCAAATGAATAGAGACTTTGAACATCTTTCGACATCTACATAACTTGATATGTATTTAAATAACGGCTCACTAGTGCCTTGATGGAGTAAGCTATTGTAACCTTCCCATGATGCATATCTGTGTGACTTGCCTTTAAGCATTACACTCAGAAGACTACTTCCACAACATCTGGCTGAGGGGTGGGGTGGGAGGGGATAAAAGCTACCCTGCCTCCTAGTGAGCTGCTGCTGGCCCTCAACAGTGTGCCTGCAGCTCCATAGCCGTCCCTCCATCTCACCTCCCTACCGCTCTACTCTTTCTCCATTCAGCATGCTGCCTCCTCTGGGCCGTGCCGTCTCTATGACAACTGTTTGAGTTGGGGGGTTGCAGAGGTGTCAAGCAGGGCATTACTGGGAGGAGAGCACCAGAGATGCTGTGCTGCACATCCAACATCTCCACCTAATCCAATTTTAATTGAGCTCCAGAGATTTTGGATGTGGCACGGAGGTCGAGCATGAGCTATTCCAGGGAGAAATTAAGGCAGCCCGGCTCGTGCTGCACTCTTCCAGCCTGTCACTATTTTAAATGAGCATTAGCATCAGACCTAACCCAGCTGAACATCTCACTCTGGCTTCCCTCCCTCCCTCCCTGCCTACTCCACCTCAATCACCCCCACACACACATACAGACACCTACACTAATGTACTGTAGGGCCTCACCTTCTTACTATACTGTTATATCTTTATTCTCTCTCACACACACTCTCTGAACTGAACCTATGTGTGATTATAACCTGGGGAGTTGATGAGGTTGCTCCTCGGCTCACACTGTTGGACAAAATTGTTCAGTCAGATGGAAGTGAGATGGAAAGAGGGGAGGAGGTGTGTGAGGGGACCATTCTCACCTGTCAGAACAACTGTCTTGATTTTTTTTATGTGGACCTGCAGTCCCAGTGCTGCTGCATGCACTAATGATCCTTTGTCTAGTCTCTCTTCTCCTTGGCATGGTGGTTGTTATTGATTATTTATGTGTCACTAACCCAGGGGGTCCTTTTTTGACCACTTGAGTTTTATAGACCCCCTGAAAAAGTGTGAAACACGCAAAGAGAATCTGTAGAGAGTTTCATATTATGTAGAAAAGTGCCTTGAGATATAATGTCTCAGTAATGCTGTGTTACTCTTGCTTTTTAAAAAATAAAGAATGAATGAACCAATTTGAATAAAACTGGTGGAATAGTTATTAAGAATTCATTTTATTAGCCTTATGGTGAGAGGAATTGGCTTGCGAGCAGCAGGTTTTAATCCCAGTGGTGAAATAATGGGTATACTAAAGCACCAATGTCTCACCAACTCTTGCTGTGGTGCCAATAAACAAGACGGTTCACAAAGAAGTACTGAGAAGTGCAGCAGCTGCTAACCTTTTAATAGTAAAGCAGTGTTAAACACTGATCTCTCCTTTGTATAATTTTGATCAGGTCATATCTACTGTCGTGTCATCTAATACAGTTTGGAAAACACAGTTGGCTCACCGATTTGCTTTTGTGTCCATGTTGCAACAAAGCAATGGCTTAGTTTACACCAATACTTTGATTAGTTCAAATAATTGAAATCATAATCTTAGCGCTTGCCAGTGGCATTGTAGAGAAACATTACACGGTCATCAAACAGCCTGTTGGAACACTTGACTTATCATATCTGTAACATACTGTGTTGGTTTCTTATTTTGTCATAAGCAGCTTTAACATTGAACACAATGAACTGGACAGTTGTAACCTGACATGATCTCTGGTTTTATACAGCTATTATATCCTAAGGACATTTTCTCTTCTTTCCCTGCCCTTCTAGGTCTTAGCATACACTGAGGGTTTACATGGGAAGTGGATGTTCAGTGAGATTCGGGCGGTATTCTCCAGACGCTACCTCCTGCAGAACACAGCGATGGAGGTCTTTATGGCCAATAGAAGTAAGTTGAAGTGCCAATTACAGCTTTTCAAATCCATGCTTCTCTTGCTCTTCATCGCTAAGGGATATCTCTCACTGTTTCACAGCATCAGTTATGTTCAACTTTCCTGACCAGGCCACGGTAAAGAAAGTGGTCTACAGTCTTCCTCGAGTGGGAGTGGGCACCAGCTATGGACTTCCACAGGCCAGGTGGGTCATGTATGCCAAAAGAAAAATGAATTCAGTGCTGTTAAATCTTTCCAAGTTTGTAATTCCTTCATAGCCGATGTTGCCTCCTCTGTATTGTGTGTTGAAGCATCTGTTCGGCTTAGCCTGCAGCAGAGTCATTTGAAGTCCCATTGGCCCAGTTATTGAAGTGGATGTGCACTGACCCTGACTGAACTGACCCAATTCTCTGACAGAAGACTCTATACAGCAGAGCTGCAGCCAGGCCACTGACCACTCTCGTGGTGCTAACAGGCCCATTTATACACTGTTACAAAACAAGCTCATTTCCTTGAGGCTTATGTTAATTGCGTGGATGTGAAAGCAAGCCATCCTGAATTAACACATAGTAAATTAACCTACCTTTCATGTAATCTACTGGAATCAAAATTGTGTAATTATGAATGCCATTGCATTGGTTGCCATAATTATTCTCTAATTTGCAGCTTGACATTTTGTGCATGCTTTTCATCTCAGTATGTTCATTCTGAAACTGATGTGCTAGACAAAGAGCTGGTTATCAGCTATTAAATGTCATCATTCTTGTACCAGTTTTCTGCGATGTAGCCAATCCTCTGGATTTAAGCATTGCTTCATATAGAGTTAATGCTCTTTCCTTTTAAATTTGTAAGAGTATAGGTTTTTATAATATTGCAACTAACACCACCAATCTTCTAATTCCTGATTTGTTTTTTAAATGTTTATTTTCCAGGCGCATCTCCCTGGCCACCCCTCGGCAGCTTTTTAAATCCTCCAACATGACCCAGCGCTGGCAGAGGAGAGAGATCTCCAACTTTGAGTACCTCATGTTTCTCAACACTATATCCGGTAAGGACTCGTATTGCTTTACAATGATGTGATTCCCAAGAGAAACTCAAGGCTTTTAGTTTGGAAATAGCTGAAAGTATGGAAATTATATACGGTATTCTCTTTTTCACAGCCATCAATTAAATAGATTTTGATTTGTTTTCTTCCTTATCCGGGGAACATTCACAACCAGTGAAAGGGTGAAATTTTAATCTATTATCTATGTGAATCACTTCACCATTAGATTCTTAGACTTTAAGTTTTGCTATCATGATCAATAAACTTGATGTGTCAGTGGCACTGAAAACATACTATAAGTGGCCTCAGGTTTGTCGAATTTGTTTAAGAGTCCATGGTAACCTTAAGTGGTGCTCATAGCGGTAGACTTCACTGTTCATGTGAGTGTGCTGTTTGAAGCAAAGAGCAGGCACAGCAGAGTTTTCCAGATAATTAGTGCCTGGCTTTGTGAGAGCGTACACATGTGTGTCTGCGGAGTTGAGAGGTTCTGTTGTCGACTCTCTGATCTGAACTGCAACTAACAGGGAAGGCGAGAGCGACTGCACGCTACTCTGCTCTGAGAGGTGTCATCCTCTCTCTCTCTCGCTGCATATTCATGCATATTTATATTTAGCCCGTGCTTGAGTTCGATACATTATTGTCAGCTAATTAGATGTAAGGCAGAGAGAAAAACATGCCCAAAATTCATTAAAAATACCTGGTAATGACCTGGGCTGACAGGGATGTCAGAATAGTGTGGGGCGGCAGACAGGCGGGGGGTGAAGTGCTGGGAAGAGGTGCGAACGGGAAGTGGTCTTCTAATTAAACACTATTCCACTGTTATTAACATCCTGCCACCCCAACTCAGGCCTCAGCACCATCAGGTCGAACCACACCAGCACACCCAACTCTTCTTCCATACTCGGCATAGCTTTTCACGATGTGGCATTAACCTGGGTAATTAGGCTCTCCAGCCTCCCTCAGACCCTGGATATTCTGCAAAACCTTCCCATTGACTAGCCTGTCACGCATTATCACTTGCTCAGCTAGATTTAGATTATTTAATGCCAACCTGCTGCAGTGCAGGAGTGGGCAGAGACACCCTTGCTGGACTGGTATAAGGTGATACAATTTTGAAGGTATTCATTAAAAACTGTGTGGCTTCAGCGAGCAGATTCAGGATGAGTTTTTCCCATTTCGTTCTATTGCATAATATTGTGTACTTACGCATGAGCTTTCATATAGATGTAATAAAACAGTATTTATTATGCTGACCTTCTAGTTGGCACCTCTTGATTATACCTTGATTTGAAATGCTCAAAGCTTTGAATGTGCATGGCCGTTATTAAATAGAGATTGATAGATTGTCATCTTCAGAAGACAATGTTCTTTGTCTCATTGAACTTGTTGATCTAAGGTATTCTTGGACTGTTATGAAAATGTAATATTATTAATGTTAAAGCATGAGTGTCTCATTTCCTGCATTAGACCTTGTAGTGATGCAATAATGTGTAACTCTAAAGTTGCAATTGACCTCCAGTTAAAAAAGAAAATCACTGTTTCTGTATAGCGTGGTATACTAGTCACCATCAACAATATACAAAATAATAAATCGTGTGAAATGTTTGTGGAAAAGATATGGTAATTCTTATATTCTATTAAGAAAGGATGTCGTAGGAATGTGGTTAGACCTTAGAATTAGTTCTGCTCCCTTTTACAATTTAGATTCTAATATTTTCTTTGTGGGTAAAACAAACTATTCTTGCCTTTTTACTCAATTCGCTTTGAGTCTCCATTTTTAGTTTGATTTATTACCAGTAGTAAACATTCCAACAAAACCATCAATAGCAGCCCTATCCCAATCCTGGATTACACCTGACCACCACCTGACCTCACAGCTGTATCAGTGTCATCTTCAAAAGGAGAATAGAGCATTAATGACAACATGGTAGATGCTCGTGGCTTTTCCCATAGATTTCCTATGACACGTTTTGCCATCTGAAAACCATATTGTTGCTGCGAAAGCATAGAGGAAATTCACATCTGGACAATCAGGGCATCAAACTTGCAGTGACATTTGGAGTTATGGCCCTCAAAAGAATCTATATCCCTCAAATTACATCAACTCCTCACAACTTAGATACTTATGTTTTCTATACACTTAAAGACAGCCTCCCTAGGCCTCCTGTTATTCCCACAGTCCATTGATAAAAGTACACTCAGCAGGAAAAGGCATGGGGAGCACAGAAAACATTCCCTCATAGCAAAGAAAGTTTGCCATTAGTTTATGTGTTTCACTGGCAGACGCCATATGAGACAGGAAGTACGTCTGATTGAGGGCTCTGAGATTGGGGGGCTTGTTGGAATGTTGCATGCTGATCCCCCAATGTAACTGAAGCCTCAAGTGTACCTTGCCCCGCTTTCAACCCCTCTGTTCCCTTCCAGTCCTTCATCACTCACAGATTTCCGTCTGCTCTGTGTGTCTAGGGAGGACATACAATGACCTGAACCAGTACCCGGTCTTTCCCTGGGTCCTCACCAACTACGACTCAGAGGAGCTGAACCTGACCTTGCCAGGGAACTTCAGAGATCTCTCAAAGGTACCGAGGCCTCTTGGCCATGCCCCTCAGTATGACAGCAAGACGGGGAGGGGGAGTAGCTGCAGCTGACTCTGACGGCAGGGGATTTCCTGACTGTAAAATGATATCATATTTAATAGCTAAAGTGGAAAATGCTGATTGTAACCCATTTATTAACTATTGTCTCAGCACATAGTTTGCACTTTACGCTTATAGTGGCTTCCTGGTTTCTGCATTAGAGAGGCTTGTACATTTTATAACCATATGTGCCTTGTATAGTAGACACCAACTCTTTCAGAAAGGCGGCTTTAGATGCATCGTGTAACCCAATAATAATTTTCATGATCTCAGGAGGTCTGGGCCATGTGGTTTAAACCATTATCAACACGTTAAAGTTGTTATAGTTGATATGTTTATATTAGCACTATGATACATGACTACTTTTAAGAGAAAGGGCTCGCTCGTAATGATGGACCCACAGAGAACTATGACCCAACTCTGCAGGTCCCCTCATGCCAGACAAAGTTAGTGACTATAGCTGGTAAACACTTTGGAGCATTTAGCTCCTTAAGAGCCAGATACTTAAGACAGGAGTTGATAAAGAGCAAAATAGAAGTAAAAGAAAATTGAATATTGGATTTACATTCCCAGGTGGCCATCCACCCGACTCCAAATGAATGCTAATGTTGCTACGTATCTGCTGGATGTGGCTTGATGAAAATGTTTTCCATTGTCGATATACTGCATATCTTATCATAGAATATATTTTGTCCAGTGCAGTGCACTGTGTTTGATACCAGACTCTTCGTACGTGTAAAGGAAAAACTTCAATAACTAATTTTATTAGTTTTTAATTACAGTTTGCTCTGAATCATCAACACTATAGGATTCATATTGAATTATTTTCCAGCCTTCATTTTACACAAAAACGTATCACATACTGTATTATTTAAAGACTATAGCTGGTGTATTCATAAAACATTGTAATTTAATAATTTAAGTTTCTGCTTGAATGAGACTTTCAAGGTTGATGAGTTGATAAGAGCAGGTCATGAGCACAGTGTTGCAGTGAAAGTCTTTCTAAATGTGGCTCGTCAAAAACGCATCACGCTGTGCAGTGGCGCGATTCCTGCGAGGGCTGCCAAATTACAAGAGCTCAGACACAATGACACTAATGCCCCACAACCCTGTGAGATAAAGTCCAGCATTATGTTTGCTCTGCCTTTGACTGAAGAGTAAAAGGCAGCACAAACGGTGGCCTGGTTTACTTGTTTACCACCCCCCCCTTCGCTTTCTCTGTCTCTTTCTCTCTCTCTCTTGCACATGCAAACTGCAGCTCACTGACCTGAAAACAGTCACATTCCTGTCTGAGCTCTCTCTCTCTCACTCATTTTATCGCTCCCTCATTCCCCCTTGTTTCCCTCAAAATGCCAACATTCTGACTGAGAGAATCACTTCGCCATCTCAGCTCTCAACAGTTTGTATCAATTTTCAGCTTTTCAAGGCATGCGTGTGCTGTGTTTTGTAGTGGGAGAGGAGGATAACTTTGAAGTGGGGAAAAAAAGGTTACTATGAAACACTAAAAGAATCATGGACGAGTTTGAGTGTTGTGAATTTGAAAAATGAGCACCAGCCGCTCTGGAGCACTTCTTCGCATTTCAGTAAACTCCGAATTCTTTTGACTAACAGCCCAGATGTGTGTCTTGCCACCGTCATCTCAGCACTGCTTTTGGTGGCTCCAGCCTGTGGGCCATCCAGGTGGACTGATGGAGCCAAGGGCGGTGTGTGTGTGTGTGTGTGTGTGTGTGTGTGTGTGTGTGTGTGTGTGTGTGTGTGTGTGTGTGTGTGTGTGTGTGTGTGTGTGTGTGTGTGTGTGTGTGTGTGTGTGTGTGTGTGTGTGTGTGTGTGTGTGTGTGTTTGGGGGATGATCAGGGCTGAGCCATGTGCAAACCTCCTGCCCTGGGGAGACAGTTATGTATTGTAATGTATTCCAGTGACATCCTCCCATGCTGTTTACAGGGCTGAGCTGCCTTTATTAGCATGAGTTCACAGCCTGTGTCTCCTGACAGTTGTCCTTGGAACCCCAGGGCTGTTATAGCTCCAAAGGTTCACAGCTAGTGTAGCAGGGAGGGACAGAGGCCCCCCCACACTTCTCCTCTCTGCTTGGTCTGCCCTTTTGTTCAATTATGGATCAGAGGTAGCAGCACAGTCTCTAGAGACTTCTTCGTTGTATATTAGGGCTGTGTGTGTGTCTCTCTGAGGTGTATGTCCAGTGGGTGTGGCTGTGTACCACACAGGCTGTGTGTATGGTAACAATCCTTTTTTTCACTCAACAAAAAAATCCCAGATTGTTGAATATTCATTGTGCCAACCACAAACAGTTGCACAAGAACTTTGCTTGAATATTACAAGAACAACATTATAATTTAATAAACAACTGTCTGATTAAAGACTAAATAAAGAAAAGGACAAATCTAACAGCCAGTTTTCAGTACTTTGATGCAGTTTTTGATACACAGTGCTACAGACACATCAGAATGTTTCTGTTGCTTGTAGTGGCTACTACATTAAAGTTTTAATTTGTGTCTATTTTTTTTCTGCATTTCAGTAATATAATCTGCTACTCCAGAGCTCAGTGAGCTGCAGCATTATGACTATAAATTGTCATATGAACTTAGGTATAAAAATAAAGCTAAATTGTTATTGCAGCTAAACACTACAAACTGAAGCATCATTAATACTATAAATTATTCTCAAATACTCCCACGCTGGCATTGCACAATTTGGGAGGCTTACTTTCCCATAGATCAGAGTCATACCTGTAACCTGTTTGCTAATTAGTGGTTACTGCCACTTGATAGACGGCATTGTTCAAATTGCCGGAGCTCTGTGCTTATCTTCCAAGTAATATCCTCCCAAACCTTCTGCACACACCTACAATTACCTGCTGGTTGGGCATTCAGTCAGCTGTGAACACTGCATTGCTTTGCCTCGGGCCAGAGTTGTGCATATTTGGATGTCAGACACATTCATGCAGTGAAGTGTTTCATTAGATTCTAATGATTATTTCTTGATGGAGTGACAAGTGGATGATAGATAGGGGGGAAGCCAATCTTCCTCATAGCTGTTAAATGATGTGAAATTCATTCAATTGCATAAGAAGGCAAAATAAGCAGCTATGGTTGAACACTGCTTCTTCACCCACTGACTCAAATGTATTAGATGTATTCTTTGTAAAATATATAATTATTCAAAGCATGGTTGTTGTAAAGACCCCCTCCACATTTTTCTTTCCATAATGGAGCCTTCTTCACCTTCACTTCCACTCCAGTCAGGCTGTTTGGAAGTACATCTGCTTTATCTTGAGTTTGAGCAACTTGATTGCATTAGACTGGAGCTGCACGCAGCCCTGCCTCTGAAAAGGCAAGCAAAAATGACCGTGACTTCTCCTGACAGAGCACCACAGCAACATACTGTAATGTAATTACTTTTGAAATATAAAATGCAATATGCGTATCTTTGGGAGGTAGCTTAGATGTAACCAAACGAATGGAGCTACTCTCTGCACACTCGTTCACCAGCAGCTGTGTTCATTTCCTGCATTTGGAAAGCCACACCACAAATGATCCTGATTGAATCTGAAGCCAAATCTAAGTTTGATCATACTTTGTTTAGTTGTGTTGATGTATTTCACTGGGTCAGGTGTTATACAAGAAATGAACTCTGATGGGAGCAAATGTGGAACTGTCTGAACCAGTTGTTTTCATTGTCTTGTACTTATGATCAGTATGATATGCCATGCAGGGAAAAGGGAAGAGGTGATTATTCTTTGTTGCATAGAGGTAAGCAAAGCCTGATCTGGGATTATTAACAGATGTGGCTATGACAGAAATAGAGGTACTAAAAGACTGCTGAAGTGCTTATCCTATCTTATCATAAATATGGTTTTATTTCCAATTGCTAATCAATCAAACTTTCTTCTCATATTTTAGTCAAATGAAAGCATATCAGAAGCATACATTCATGTTTGGACAGTGTTATTTGACCTGCAATTGAGATTTGTATACAGAATATACATATTTATAGTATGTTTCTCTATGGCCTAAGCTGCATACTGAGTCTATGTGAAGATGTACAGGATTTAGACTAACCTTGAAGTAGCCTTTTAGTTTATTTTATGCTTGAACTCTACTAGCCAGCAACAGTGTGGGAGCTACATAATGCAAAGCTGAGAGTATGTTGTCTTGGCAAACATACTGGAAGTAATGTCTCTTTCAAGGTTAACTATGGTCCATTTATTACAATTTGACATGGTTTCTTTTATTGGTGTGCTTTGGTGTCAAACACTGCCTTCATACTATGAAACATTATATGCATTTAATTCTAACAGTGACAGTTAGGACAGCTATTCTCTCAACTGTTCTATAAGATTGTAACATTCCACAGAATGAATGAGTGCAGTTACAGGGTGACAAAGTCACATCGAAAAAGAACTGGAACACAAGGACTCCATACAACCATCCACTGCTCAAGAATTGCTGGGGCAGGGAATTGCATTCGTCTCTATATTCTCATGTTGACTTTGGTGGGATACAATGAGCTCACTAACCAACACTCAACACTTTACAACACATCTTTTTTATATACAAACAAGACCACAATCCACCAGAACGACTTTTATTTTCCTTCCACTTTCCTTCTGCTTTAATTGATTCATGTTTTTAACTTATTTAACAGCCCTCTGCATGTTTACATATGCACCTTACATCTATGAATATACATTGAATTTACTTTATTATTTGCGTCAATGCAACTGTATTAGTTACCTGTGAAAGAGCCAGCTGGCCATTTGTTACCCTTCAAATTTTCTTTTTTTCTTTTTACATTTTATTGAGTTTGCTGTATTTTTGTTATATAACAGTCAAGTTGAGCAGTGTTCAACAATCTGCCAGCTGCAAATTCCCTTTAAGATGACAGCAACCTGTGATGAAGAATAACTCTTCAAGGATATAGGTGAACTGATACAAGTTTTGCCATGCAGTCAGTATAATTATCCTGGCTCAGCAACAACACACATTTTCAAGAAAACAAAATACAAGCATTACTTTTTCAAGTCACATAGAAAGCTTTTTATTTTACGTATTACTATGTTTATGCTTTCACGGCTGAAAAACCCGAGGACACTGTGAGAACATTTGTGCCTCATTTATGTAGCACCAAAAAAAAAGAATTAATAGGATATAACTTGTCAGCAAACATGTCTTCACATCCCTTCCTTGTAACTTGGTGTTTCATTTTAGAAGTGTTTGTAGTCACTTAAGTCTCAGGAAAGGGTTGAGAGGTTGGTGGCAGCCAAATTGAGTCTTGAATTAAATGTCTGCTTTTAATATCCATTTAAGCACATACATACATATCACAGACTATGCTAATATAGCTTAGTTTTTCCCCCCAGCTTTTTCTGGTACAATGATATTTAAATGGGCTAGTCAAACATTTAATAACACTGTAAATCAAAATATTTGCCATTTTGTAAGTTTAAGTTCTAATACCTGTTACGTGAATTGTTTAGTTATTCCTCTCACGTATTACTATTACCTGCAGCTGTCTTTTCCTTATTCCTCTCCCTCTGTCACATGTATTATCCGGATCCTTCATACAGCTCCAACCGGCATTAGTTACACTAGCGGCGGTTTTACAGAGTGCGAGACGTCTTGTGGCTTGCACCCCGATCCAGCTGGGCCAAGACTTCACATGCAAGGCCATTATCACCCCATAAATCTACGCAGATCTCAATAAACTTCTCTTTCAGTCGATTCAATTGTGCTAACACTGATGTGGACTGCCATTAAATTCTAAGGAAGAACCAAAAAAAACTGGCCCCATTTCATTTTGACTTGGAGCTTGAGGCATGTGCACTGTGCCACACATGGATATGCCTAATCTTCAAAATGACCAAGAGAGTCTGTCTGTCGCGCCGAGGTTGCATACAAACTGTAACCAGCCAAAAGAATAATAATGCAATTTTAATAATGTTAGAATAAGTGAATTTTTAATTGAGGACTTTTATTTTATTTCTTCTGACCTCTGAGCTGCAGCTTTCAGGTGGAAAAGCTGCCATTGATTACATTACCAGTCTCCCTTTCCCCTCAGTAACTGAGTCAGGGATACTGAGTATATTAATATTGACTGCCAATATGCCTCCAAGGCTCTTATATTGGACAGGGTGATTGAAAAGGCAGGGAAAGCAATTTCGTCACCACTAAACGTGTGTTTAATGGGAGTAATTTTGTTGCCTTAAGAACACATGAAAATGAAACAGCCCCCAAAGGGCAAAAACCCAATGATGGTGTCAGTACAATATTGAAATTATTACTGAGGCTGCGGTTAAATAATTCACTATGCAATCCAAGGTTTGGCCTAACTATGAAACAATTGCATGGATGTCAAATAAATATTGCAGTGATGTTTTAAAAAATATATATATATATTTATATCCTCACAATAATTTGGCAGCAGTTCGTCAAATGCAGAGCAATGAATAAGAGACTTTTTATGACCATAAAAGGCTGTTTTTTAGCAAATGGGTTTTCCTCTACTTCTTGACTATATCTATATATTTTTTACAAGATTCAAAAGTTCACTCGTGATTTAATCCTTTTTCCATTATTAGGTTGCACTATATTGTATATATCTTGGTAACTCCCAGTGCCCAGTAGCTCAGAAGGGCTCTGAACACAGATGGGAGTAGCTGTGCTGAGTAAAGTGTTTGGCTCGGTGGGTGCGTTGGGTGTAAATCAGGTCAGCCTGGGTTAATCCACATGGATTACCCACAACATTTAGCAGGAGGCGCGCATATCTCCTCCCTCCATCCTCGGCGGGCCATCCTACTCACCCCTGCCACCATACCCTTGTAAATTTCAGATAGAAGACAGCACAACAGGACATTTTTAGGGTTCAGGAGAATAATGGGGTCTGACGGACAAATCCCAGAGTAAAGCTCCTTGACTGCCCTGAACTCTCCCCCAGCCTGTCTGCCGGCCTCACCACATGTAGCGTAATGGGAACTACTTTGACTCTGCAAGTCTGTCTTAATTAAACTCAATTAAACTTTTCTATCCTATTTCCTTGTTCTGTCTTAACAAAAGTAATGGGAAGGCAGTAGTTTATGCTATGCACCCAACTTAATATTATTACCTGTAAATCATAGTAGAAATACCGCAGCTTCATTTCCGACTGTGGTCTTCAATACATTTCGCTGCAGCCATGTGTTTGAACCATCACATCAACCACTATATGATGAGATTACTGGCAGCAAATTGTTTGTGTCACCAAGCAAAAACTCTGCCACTATATATACAAATTACAATGATGCCTACAAAGCGTAGTACAAGAAAAAAACGACCCTTCACATGGTATGAGCTACTCGAAAAACATTAATTTTCGATGGTTTTTTGCACTCTAATAATCTATTTTACAAGTATATGGAGTGCGCATTTCCAATAAGTCTTTTATGACTGTCGTTTAGCCACATGATCATTAAACTTTGATTTGGATGGAAGACTGGTCATGAGACCTGCTGTTAGGTGTAACGTTTTCCATTTTGAGACTCAAAATAGATCAGCACTGGGTGGTTCATGCAGAAGACCATGCAGAAAAAAACAAGCCAGGTCCCTCTTGCGTGAGGCTTTGAGTGTAACTAGTGTGGTTTTCCAATAAGTAAGTCAAATTAATTGCATTATATGAATAGTTCAGCACTGATGTTTCATAAAATGTTTTACTTATAGTGAAGACTGAGTTTTTCTGGTTTTGGAGAACATAAGAATGTAGATGGTACATTGTAAAAACAAAAAACTACTTTTCCATTTCAAAGAGACTGATCTTCATAATGTGATATAGTGTAGATTATTCCCAATTACTACTACATATTCTATGATAAAGCATTGTCTTGCACTGACCCACAGAGATCATTTTGGTGATTTGACCACAAGCCAAACTCCTTAAAATGCCTTGTGGTCTTAACCTTATCTATGTAGTATCAATTGTAATTTTTCAGAAGTGTAACTGGTTTTCACTGAAAATGACAACAGCCCCTGCTTCCAGTATTTCAACAAGCCATATATAGTATGCCTGGTATAGTACTCACTGGTATAGTACTCAGATCGACAGACTTTCTGCTGCTGAACCAAATACCGACTGAAGCTTCTTTTTTTGTATCCAAACCCACAACAGTTTAAAGATAGGAATTGGAATGGGAAGAAAGATACATCGAGGTTCCTTATTCCGTTTTATGTCAATATGACAACTGGTTAATCACTTAGACAGTGTACTGTAGTTGCTGTGGTTTGTTGTAATATATTGGGCATGATAGGTATTAATACAGATAGATAAACGTGATAATTTCTATTTATGGGATAATGTGGTATCAGCAAATTAGGTGGGGATAAATTTCCAATAACAATCTTCAAACACCATTTTTATACAATATATAGAAGTGCATATCAAGCGGAAGTTTGCCTTCACAAAGCATATGACTTAAAAATCCTTACAATAGGAAATCTGTACAATTTATTCAGGGTTTCTATGAGGGGAAAACCTTTACTTTACTTACACAGGCAAATAAGGAGAATATGACTTATTTGCAAGGACTTGACTTGATATTTTCTTGTTTTCTTTCCAGCCTGTTGGTGGTCTGAATCCGAAGCGTGCAGCATTCTATGCTGAACGTTATGAGACTTGGGAAGATGACCAGACGCCACCTTGTCATTACAACTCCCACTACTCCACAGCTGCCTCCACCCTGCACTGGCTTGTCAGAGTAGTGAGTAACTCACTCCTTCAACCATCTTCACACTCATTATTTTAGTGTGTTCAAAATCCCCAAATTAGTCAAGCATCTGAATAGGAATGAGGTCTAACCCACATCCTCAGACAGCTTTTCATTTCTGAGTCTGCATTAGTTGATTGTCACTTGTCAGACTTGATGATGCTGTTACTTTGAGGTCTGTCAGTTTCTGCACAGGAAACAGCTCAACATCTCAATTTGATTGGGCCTGAGTTAGACCAATGGCGCTCAGAAAACACATTTCACAGGCCAGTAAACCGGCATATGTGAACTAAATAAAGAGTGGCTGGGTAATGATTTACAGAGGCTGCTCTGACAGGTTTATGTGTTTCAGGCAACCTAGTGAGCGCTGGAGACATGTCCATCAAGGTTACTGAGCACTGTCCTCATTTACTCTGAAAGAGAAGGAGGAGGCATACACACTCTAACCCATTCTGTTCCTCACAAAACAGGCCCTTGTAACCTGCACAGCTTCTTTGAGTTGGTGCACATTTGATTTTGAAATCAGCCTATTATTTGAAAGAGCTTTGTACTGTATTTATCCTCCTCCCTCATCATTAGTAGGAATGGGCTGATGAACCGAGGGAGCTCCCTTGACAGCAGTTAGATTGGCCTCTGTGGTTTTTTTCCCCACAATCCCTTTCTTCCTCTGGTGAGTGATCCATCCGCTCCGACCGGCGATGGTCGCCATCTCAGGCGGAGAAAACCAAATTTGAGCCAATTATCATTATGGCTTACTGTATCCAGGAAGAACACTAATTAATTCTCCCCCAGGCTTGGATACAATGAATGACTGATCTCTACAGAGATCCTGTAGTCTACCGCAGAGAAGAATAACATTGAAATAATGCTCGTAATTCAGAATATTCAGATGTATTTTAATAAGCCGCATGGTAATCCAGTAAATTCAAAACAGTGCTGATATTTTCATTATGTTGATTATGATGGTTACAACTGAAATGGAGATCAAGAGGGTGGAGAACTTTAATCTTTGTAATGTCTTATTTGCTTTCTCTGTAGGAGCCCTTCACCACGTTCCTCCTCAGTGCCAATAACAACAAATTCGACCACCCTGACCGCACCTTTTCAGCCGTTGCCCGCTCCTGGAGAAACTGTCAGAGGGACACCCATGACGTAAAGGTGAGAATCACAAGAAAAGCGATAAGTGAAATTCATGTTTACATTTATAAGGATACAAAGGTCTAGAAAAGTGTTCCCTAAAACAAGTGGAAGTCAAATATGTGATCATTATCTATTATCTATATATTTCCTTGCCAGACACCCTTTATAAGCTGGTGTTACGGACATGTGGGTATCGTATTCCGAGGACAATGATGGTCAATATGTTGCACAATGTGTGTATAATTGGCAATATAACCATATCAAGCCTCCAACTCACTATGTTCCCCTCCTCAGCCAATGTGCTTCAAAACCACTGCAAAAATATATACCATTAATTATATATGTCTCATCCAAACAGCGAATCACAAAGACCCACATTGTACAGGAATACCCTAAGCAATTAGAAATGCACATTTGATTTGTCTCATGCAGAAAACAAACCACCTCAAAGGTAGACTGATCTTGTATCTGTGCATGCAAGCACTCATGAGTTTGAACAAAGGCTGTGTCTGAGAGAAAGACAAAGCCCTCCCACTGCAAATCCACAGAGCAGTCACCGAAAACGCTGAACCCTGCTGATACGCCTCCATTTTGCCCACTGCCTAACACGCAGCAGGAATACGCACTGACCTCAAAGTGTCATATATTTCTAGCACACCCTGCATCGGGTAGTGTTGCCCCAGGCAATTAATAAAGCATTAATGACAAAAGCTATTTAAAATGTAGTCTTTTATGTACGGACAGGGCTTTTACTCGCCAGGATGGGGGGAGAGCAGCCAACTATGTGAGACGGAGGCAGAAAGCTGCGAGCCAGCGAACAGCTGAATAGTCAAAGCCACCCTGTTAACAAATACAGTCTACTTTCAACTACTTGTATGTCTGCATGCATTTGTTTTTACACACATTGGATGGTTAGTGATCTATTAGAAAAGGCATTGTACTGTGGAGGACAATGCTAACAGTATTTCATAATGTATTAGAAGCAGGAAAATATTATGCAAGCGCTTGTTTGGTTTACTCATGGTGTGATAGGGGTAAACTATGAGGCAATGCCACTTTAATGACTAAGATTTAGAATGTTGCTGTGATCCTTTCATTATCATTTTAATGTCAGTTATCTCTCTTATATTTCTTTCATACCTTTCAACCTAGTATTTAGGTTATTTTTATATAATCTTGAACATACTATGTATTAAAAGGGCATTGCTCAATATGATCATTTGCATTTGCATTTATGCCAACTGAAAGGCACTCAAACATATAGACAGACACACAAATGCCATGCACAGCCACAAAGTACCAACTGATACTGAGCGGAGAGTCCGGGGTTAAGGTCAGCTCCGGCCCAGTACACCGAGCGGGCCATCAGGTCTCTGATTAAAAGGCAGCTTGTTTTTACCAGGGTCTCCCCTTCATTAACCCCGGCCTCCTCCAGCCGTAATGACGACAAGACCAAAGGAGGCTGAACCCCTGATGGGGATGACCTCCTAAAAGAGCAAGTCAAATGGAAACAATCCTGTGCTGACCAAACCCTCACCTCCTCGACCACCCCATCATTATTGTGCATCCAAACTTCTCATTTATTTCTATGTGCATACACAGCTAGTTTAAGCTGGCACAGCCACCACGGGCAGGGACAGACAGACTTTTCTTGGAAGTAGTGGGCACACATACATATACTCTCATACACGCACACAAACTGCCACCGTGCTGTCTGAAGGAATCCAGCAGCACTCCACCGGTGACAGATTTTGACGAACATGTCATTAAGGTGACACAGTGTAAAGCAATGGAGGCATGTGTGATTGACTTGTTAGCCCATTACGATGCTGTTGCAGAATTAATGGCTGCCATGGGAGGCTGGCTTGAATACAGAGCTGGCAGTTTTAACGGCTTGGCGGTGAGTTACGGCAGGAAGTTTACGAATAAAAAAAGGGGAGGGAAAGTGCAGTTTTGTGTATGTGAGAGACAGAGGGAAACCGAGAGGAATGGCTACTTTACTACCTTCCCTTTGGTGTGCGGAGGGTGAAATGTGACCAACAGCAGACCAGCAGTGTTATTGGCCTGTACCATGTCATGCTATTTTGTCCTGTCAAAACCCCGTGATTTATAGGGGCCTAAAAGCTCTGCACGTTATGTATCCCATAGGCAATATAAAACTTCATTGTACTACTCAATCTGACAAACGCAGCATTCATAAAACAAGCCTGTTACAAGGAGTTAAAATACTGTCTTGCACTCTCCTTTATAATCTCAGGCTAAGAGACAGACAACAGCATTTAACTTTTCTTGTGAGTATGTTTTCTAATGAGGACAGAGTGGAGGATCTACATTCCTCGTGTGCATATGCCTCATTGTGCAGAGGCTTTACTAACTCATCCTTTCTGAGCTGTATGATTAGGAGGATAAAGGGTCAGAGTGGGGACTGCAAAATCGCAGAGAGTATACATACAGTAATTTATGTTGCAAATGCCTTATCGTTAGAATTTAACCATACCATTAGTTTTGTGTGTTGAGCCCATTACCTATCCAAAGCATGCCATAGTTTTTAGATTAACTGCTTGCAAGAGCTGTATGTCATAGGTTCCTTAGGACAGTATGACATCTAAATGTACCTGCCAAAGAGCATTGTGAAAGATGTGTTTTTTGGAAAAACAAACCCGGATGACAAATAATAAGCAAACATAAATGTTGTGAGAGTTTTGGAACAATCTCTGATGTTCATGATATATAAATGGTTGACCGAAAGTTATGAAATGATACCTACTTAGTACTTAAATGTATAAATACCAGTGTGGTCATTGGAGACAGGAGAAATTCCCAGAAATGTAGGAATAGTCTTCAAAACACAGGTAAATATTTGCTCTCTTCTTCAGTGTATGGAATCACACCAGACTTTATGTAGGGGGCTCCTTTACCATGCTGACTTCCCCTCTGCTGCGAGGTCCTGACCCCATCACAAGAGCCCAGAGACCAGGCAGAAAAACCCAACTCAGTTCCAGTTTCATTTAACACACATTACACCTCTGCCTGGAATAACTGGACTAGCACCTCTCACCGCCTTCTCGTGGCCTGCTGTTAAGTTTGTTTGTGTTACCTTTCCCCTTGAATTCTCACTTCATCTCAGTGGGATACAGAGCCTTTTTTTTCTCTGGTTTTTCGTGGCTATGTCACCACATATGTTATTTCTTGCACTTTGTTGAATTGTTGGGCGATTATATGGTGCAAATTGTGGTATTAAAAGTTGTGGTCTCGTCGGTGAGCTGTAAAAATGTAACATCTCTCTTCCTTTTAAACGCAGGAACTGATTCCTGAATTCTACTACCTCCCGGAGATGTTTGTCAACAGCAACGGCTACCATCTGGGAATGAGGGAGGGCAGGACCATGGTTTGTGACGTGGACTTGCCTGCCTGGGCCAAGAAGCCTGAAGATCTTGTTAGGATCAACCGGATGGTAAGGTTTAGGCATGTGTCAGGCTAAAATGGTAGAGTTACTTGTGCCAAAATTATACCTGAATATGCTACTACTACCTTTATTACCCAAATATAATATTAGGAAACCTAAATACTAATAACGGAACATACCACCTCATTATTGTCCATTTTCTGCTTTTTTTTGGGTCTCTGCCCACAAAACATTACTTCTCCTTTTTTTCGTTGTCAGTTTAGGTTGCAGTAATGTCATTATTACCAAGGTGAATAATGACAGTATAATGATTATTGGCCCCTTCTTATACTCATCAGCAGAGACCATCTTCATTCACTACAGTATATGGCGCACTACATCATGTCATGTTACGTACAGTGGTGTATTTTTTTTACTTATAATACACATCAACATAGCCCATTTTAGTACTAAACTGAGATTCTACTAAAGGTCGGGGTTATGTACTTTAGATGTATTGTTTAAATTAATTCTTTGCATTTAGGTCTTCTGCCTCTGTCTCACAGCAGCAAAGAAATCCATTTCCCACTCTTCCTGCTAACCTTCCCATGCATCTGTGTCTCCTTGTCTTATTCATGAAGCATCTAAGAAAGTGCACCGCTCAATACTAACACTGTACCCCTGACCCCAGTGATGTCACTAAAGGACAGGACTGAGGGCAAGTTTGCCCTATAATGTTACCTTCTGTAATGTCGGGACTCATCACTTTGGCAGTGTGCAGGGCCCTTTCTGTGTGTATGTGTGTGAACGTCTGTGTGTGCACGCTTGAAACAGACAGCCTATCAACATGTGGTCCACCACTACTCCCAGCAGATTTCAGGAGCAGCACGGAGAAGGAAAAGGAGATCCAACATATCTTTTGCCGTCAGATAATCCTTGTTCTCCCTTTAATCTGGAATCACTTACTGTAGAAACTCAACGGCTCAACTCAATTCCGTTCAAAATTACATGATGAATGGCCACGTATGCATTCTAATTTAGGCTTGATGAGTAGTTCCTCCTTAAAACCTCAGAAACTTTAATAATACTGCTAGGAAGACACAGTTTCATGCAGGTTATGTTTCCTGAGGTTGGGGGCCACAGTGTTTTTGGACCAGAGGTTGAAAGAGGCTCTGGGAACACACTTGACCTTTTCGGCTGGAGTGACAGATCTGGGCTGGTCTTATGTAGGTGACCTTTTCCTGTGCTCTACCCATGCTGCCTGGTTGAGCTCTATCTGGCTTGTATACCGGCAGTTTGGGGGGAGGATGGTAGAGAGACGGGATAGCCGGGGAGTTGTTAAGGGCATGTCTGCATCTCCAAAACAAGGAGAAAGGATGACTGAAAAAAAGGATTACAGTGGATATTTTCCTACTGTTGAAGAATACATGTGTGATTCTGCCTTGCATTGTTACATTCGCAGACCAGTGTATTCAACGCCTAGACATTCATAGTCCTCCATTTTTTTGTCTTTCTTTTGTTCTGATCCCTAGCTAGCCCACAGTCTCGCTTCCTCTATTATTTCATTTCTGTCAGTAAATCTCTCTCTCTGCCTCCCCTCTGTCTCACTCTTTCTCTTTTTCCCTTCCCTCCCTCTCTTTGTCCCTTCCTCCCTCCCTCCCTCCCTCCCTCTCTCTCTCTCTCTTCCTCCCACTTCCCATCTTTGCATGTGCCACTTTCAATTGAAGTGATATGCCCTGTGGCAAACTCTGCCTCTGTGTGCTCGAGCAGGCTTTGTTGGTAATGGCTGTTATTCCTGACGGGAGGGGAGGAGTGTAAATTCCTCTAGCAAAGCCTTACACCAGGATGCATAGAGGAATTATGTCGTACCGTGTTGTGGAACAATACATCAACCCCCCATTGCATGGCTTCCAATGGTATATTTATAATAATGATCAGCATTGAATCATATTCCAAATCTCTCACTAACACTCCCACAAGAAATCAAGTCTCCCTTTTAACGCTCACAAGTAATTTATCAATGTTGCTCCTGCGGATGGTTTTACAGTAAAATGGATCCCTGTTAGATTTGAACCAATTTCTTTGTCTCCATGCAAACGTGGTCGGCTGGTTATTTTCAGTAGAGAGAGAAATGTGATATGAGAGGCTTGTCCTGAGTTCGTTGATTACATTAAAAGGAGGGGATACAGTTTATTTGTATTTTCTTTATTATTATTTCATATATAATATATAAATATTTATGCACTAAATAAAACAGTCAAATATTTATTTGTTTATTTGTTTAACTTAAGTAAAATCTTACAGTACTCATAATTAGTTTTAGGTGGTTGTATGTGAAGTAATGCCCTGGTAGCTAATTTGTGTAAAAAGCAAAGTAGGCTGTGTTTCGTTGTGTTCGTTGTTGTGTTTTGGCCCATGTGCTGTGTGCTGCTGGTGTGCCTCTCACCTCTAATTGCCCTGTACTTCTCTCACAGGCCCTGGAAAGCGAGTTTGTGTCATGTCAGCTGCATCAGTGGATTGACCTTATTTTTGGCTACAAGCAGCGAGGCCCGGAGGCGGTGCGTGCCCTCAACGTCTTTCACTACCTGACTTACGAGGGCTCCGTCAAGCTGGACAGTATCACTGACCCTTTGCTCAGAGAGGTAAGGCACACACACACACACATTGCCATGGAGACAAAGCCCCTCCCCCCTCTCTTATTCACCATAGGCACAACTTCCTGTCTCTATTTGTCTTGGCATGTGTTGGAGCTCCGGGAGCATTCATATCACGCATCTGTCAATCAATTATTGTGTCATGCAAATGTAGCCCGTGAGAGAATTTGGCAGAGCTGCTGAGTCATCGAGTTTGCTTTGAGATTAGCTTCATTTTGTGATGACATGAGTTATTAATTTTCTCTTTCTCTCTCAATAAACAGTAATCTTTTAATATCTGTCTGCATTGTTCATAGTTCCTCCTAACATCGGGATTCTTTGCTCTTTTCTTCCTGGTGCTCAATATACTGTATGTTCCTTTCCTTAATCAGATCAATGAACCTCATTGAGCTCTTTGATCAATCAACAGAGGTCACTCTGTCAATAGATGAGGGACTGAATCCTTTTGTTCTTAACAAATTAATTGAATATCTATTAGCTCGGCTGTACTACTCGTGAATAGCTTAATTGCGTAGAGGGGAAAGGGGACCAGAGACTGCAGCAGCTGGCGTGCATTGTGGTACTTTCCAGTTTGAGCTTGTCTCTCCCTGTGATATCCACCATCTGCTGTCTGCAAAACAAGTCATTTATATACTGTCACTTCCAGGGGAGCCTTTATTTATCAAGTGACCACTATGCAAATCACCTGCAGAAGATTTGGCTGATCTAATTACCAAACCATATTGTGAGAGGTTTGGTTTCCATCATTTTGAGGAAGATTTAGGTGATGCCTTTTTTATTTAGCATATTTTGCATGAGGGGTTTTAGCTGTCTTACACCCTGCCTACTGTTACCCTGAGAGATGACAGTACTGTTAGTTAGTTGCACATTAGGAAGCCTGCTACTCAGACTCCCTAATTGTGCCCAGTTGATGTTGTCGCTATTGTGACATGTGAATGTATTTGTGCTGGAGAGAGAAATTGCCTCAGCTAATTGCAACTGATGTAATGCTGGTATGATGAGCACTAATTACGACAAGCCTTCATACCTTCAATCATGTTTCTCATTCCAGATAGATTCTTCCTCTCCCTGATACATAAAGTATAACCTTGTATATCTAAACTCCATACACTAAAACCAAGCAGTATCCTAAGAATGCATTGTGAGTAAGTCTAGACAGTCCAGTTAATATATAATTGTCTTTCCTTGCACAGAAGATTTATTGGCAATTCCAAATGAGATCATTGTAATTTTTTAACAATAATACTGAAAAAATATAGTGTAGAAAATAAAAAAAATGCATATTAACTTTCCAGTATTATATTAGATTTAGGTACAGTTTTACTGTACTTTGATTCTGGATTTAAGTTGAGCAATTTCCTTCACAGTCTATAGTAAAATGATTGATTGGTGATTTCTGCAGGATTTATCGTGTCATCATTCACATTACTTTTTACAACTCCTACTATCACGCACAGGCCAGGTCTGTGAGCTGCGTGGCTGAGTCAGTGAGGTGGAGCATGGAAAAATGCCAAATGAATGTCTCGCTAAGACCTGCTGAAATGTGACGACTGACTCCGGGGTATTGATTCATTCTGGGCCTGACAGGTGAAGCTGCATATCTGGCGTTAGTCATAACAATTAAGGCGTTTAAAATGTCAATACATTAGAGGTCATGAGAGATAATTTCCGCCCATGTGTCAGATTGAAATGATGACACCCTCTGACACGCCGCCGGGCCTCTGGTTGAGGGCACGATGACAGGTCTACTGGGCACACTGCCGGAACAGCAGCCCTTCTATGCAATGCTCCTCCTGACGGCCTTCTTTTATGGGAAAACATGACAGCAACCCCTTGATTCAGATCGCTGTGTCACTCAGAAGTAAACAGACAAATTATTCATCAGTGGGACACTGTCCCTCCCGTCCACTCTGAATCGACAGAGACAACAAAGTGTGCTGTGGCTAGCCAATGAAGTGTTTGAAGTAGCTGAGGTATATTCAAATTGATTTCACCTTGATCTTCTCATAGTGATGGGACACAAGTGTTTAAATGCTTGACCTTAATGATAAGACACTTCTTTTATATGTATCACATAGAAAAGGAATCTGTGTACATTGTCATTGATGATAACTGCACTAGAGATACTCACCTACTGGTAAACACATTGTTTGAGACATTTCTGCTCCCACATACAGTAGTGCTCATGTCAACTCCCAAGCTGTCACTCAAGAAACACCCTCAGGCTAATTCTTTGTTAGTACTTAAGGATTTAAATAAATCCAGCTAGCTTGTCTTAAACAAAAAAAGGATGGGCAGCAGTGTCGTCACATGAGGGAGTATCACAATTACACAACAATTATGTTAGTAGTTTGTTTGTGTATTGGCATGCGTCAGTATGGTTTCTGTGCTGCTTTATCTGTTTTTACAATCAGTTTAACTACTTAAAAGCCAGAATTAACTAATGAAAGCAATTTGCTTTTGCAATCTGCAGAGTCTGTCAAAAGGTTAAAGGTTGAGCAGCTTCATATTTGTACTAGCCGTCGCTGATCTCAGGTGTCGTGACTCAGCATGATCCCACGCTTCTTAGCGGGTCACTGCAAGGCCATGTTTGCATTCTGTCTGACAGAGCTGTTGTGTTGCTGCATTGCATGAGTGCACTGGAGGATGCTGTTGGGGGGGGATCATCCTCCACGGAGTCTCTCTGTCACCAGTTTGGGAACCAGGCAGCAGATAGAGAAAGAGCTGCAGCCGCTCACCTCTGAAGCCTTTCGTTCATGCCAAAATCAGATGCGAACAAAGTCACACAAACAGACATGCAGACACAGTGTGTTATGATGGATGTTTGGTGCTCACCCAAGCAAGGCAGTTGTTGCTGGGAGGGGAGATCATCCAGATGGCTTTGGCAATAAGTGTCACTTATCAGCCAAAAAAGTAGAGCCTGAAGTGACTTAAACTAATGAAATGCCTGTTAAGTGCTCTCCATCTCAAACGGAGATAGAGACACGTTTTTGACATACCTCAGAGAGGATTAGTGTTGAAGCACCTGAAAAATATTGACATGTTTTGATTATGCAGTGGAGGAACGTGTACTTGAGTTAACCTTCAACAAGTCGGACTCCCTTCCCCCTACACACACAAAAACACAAACACATATGGACAAATCATTCCCCTTGCACTCTGGAAACAATTATTGGGTGTCAAGATCCCAAAACGGGACATGCAGCTGCCCAGTTTCCCTTTTAATAGAATCATCACAAGAAATATGGTGATGCTGTCCACATGGCCTCCTCAGTCTTTCTGATCTTTGTATCAAATTTCTTTATTTGAACAGACATCATGACCCCTCACCCCAAACCTAACCTTAAATAGCCATAATGTCAGCTGCTTATTACTTGACGGACTGCGTTGTAAAGAAACACTGACCAGCACTTAATGGTTGCCAAATTTGCTCACCAACTCACATGAAACTTTCACTGCAGTGCGACAGCGCTCAACCGTGTGGACAGCGCCTTTTTTGGTGCTGCAAAAGATAGGAAGTGACCAGGGGGTGTTGGGGGAGACTGTTTGGCTTGCAGGTGGCCTGTCCTGAATCAGTATCACCTCCAAACTTCCCTTCCCACATCTCCCTCTGTGGCATGTGCTACCCAATAGGTCCTTTTGATTGTGAGTGGTGTGTACAGGCGGAGGAAAAATGAGGGCTAGTCACCCAGGCAGTCAGAAGGGCGGGCGAAAGGCTGAGCGATGTATGTTCCATTGTGCACAGTGGCATTGACGGACGTCTACAAGCTCCCCTCTGATGGTGGAAGTGGCTCCAGTCACATCAATCACTTCTACCATGGAGTGCCCCACTTTCAGTCAAGCTCAGCAGCTCTTACTGCTTGTTCTTTCCTCGCTCACTGGAGACAAGGGAGATCTTTTGTCTGTATAAAAGGAAGTTATTTTCTAATTATAGTAAATGCTTGATTCCTCCAGTTTTTTCTCCTGTACTCAGGGTGCGACATGTGCTGTTTTTAGTTTTTTTTCTTCTTTGTCTCAAGCATCCATACTCACATTATATAACCAATAAGTCATCCTTCATCAAGGTACCCTCTGCCAAATTGCTTTGGTCTGCTTGTGTGATTTTGTGTCTCTGTTTCATAGTTATGTGTGCACATGGACATGCTTTTCCCCTTTGTTTCAAGCACAAGAACATCTAAAAGCAGGCCGGCCTGCTGCAGTCCTAGCTGGATGTCACTCCAGGTTAACGTTTATGCAGTGGGGGCCCCTGCGCCTGGAAATGGGAATGGTTAACTGAAGCATGTTAATAGGAAAAGGCTTGTCTCTTCCATACTAACACTTGGATGACTCTGCAGGCTTGGGGGGGGGGGGGGGGGCACCCAGGCGGATTGGGAGTGCTCCCCTTTTCCTTTTCCTCCCCCTTTCCTCAGAAGCACGGCTGAGTTAGGATTTGCTTGCATTGTCAAGTAACGCATTGACCCATCACTTTGATGCATATTGATTGTGACAGCCGCTCTCTCTCTCTCTCCCCTTCTCTGCTCTCTCTCTCTCCCGCAGGCCACAGAGGCACAGATCCAGAGCTTTGGACAGGCGCCATCTCAGTTGCTTATTGAGCCACATCCTCCACGCAGCTCCGCCATGCACCTGGTGAGAGCCACGAGCATGCTGGGAAAATTCCCTGCACCTCTGGTGGTGGTGTGTGTGAGAAAGGATGTGTCGACCTGTGCAAGCCTGGATGGTGATGGTGTGCGTGCCTGTGTTGTCCCTGATTTCTTACTCTCCTTATATATATTTCCCTCAATCCACTCTGTTATAACAAAAGTTCAATATTTCGGAGGGCTTACCTCATGTAGGTCACAGACCCACAATATAACAACAAATTTTCAGTACTAGTTGTCTGCCCTGTTTTATAGTTGTTACTTCCTACTAGCAGTGTGGTGTAAAGGGAAGAGTGCTCCCTACTGGCCTAGTAGCTCCCCTCTTTCATCATTATCTCCACATGGTTCTCTCTTTGTAAGGCAGATCCCTTTAAGACCTTTTAGATACATTTTCTACGTTTGCAATAGACTAGTTATTTTCATACACTACTGTCAAAAGCCTTCCAAATTTGAGACAAGATGAGAGCCAAATCTGGCTCACAACTCAAGAGTATGGTCAGGATCACCATCACCTCCATTGCTTTTACTTATGCTATACATGTAGTATTATCAAGTGTTCTAAAGGTTGAGCTGAATTTTTACAGTGGTGAAATAAGCGCATCTTCAAAACCTCATGCAGTCTCTTTTAATGCTTCTTCTTTCTGGACAAATCTCAATCTTTCTGATACATGTGTACCATATATGCACCATCTCATGTTTACAGCATACACCATCTCAGTTTTCCATGTCTTACCCTTGTCTGACCAGTCCCTCGTCTGACTGCACTGTCCGAAGGGGGCAGTGCATGAAGCTCTCCTCTGTGTCTGAACCTAGTTTTTCCTCCAACCTCCACACTAATTGGTTCTTTCCATTATTTTTCTCCGATCTTTTCATACCTCTTCTATTCATATTCTCCATCCCCGTCCTCTTCCTGCTCCTCTTTCCTTGTACTCCTCCTCCTTTACCACCATCACATCCCTCCATCCTTTACACCCCGTCTTTTCTCTCTTCTACTCAATAGTGTTTCCTTCCACAGAGTCCCCTCATGTTCAAGGACCAGATGCAGCAGGATGTCATCATGGTGTTGAAGTTTCCATCCAATTCGCCAGTAACCCATATTGCCGCCAACACCCTGCCCCATCTCACCATACCTGCTGTGGTCACTGTCACCTGCAGCCGCGTATTTGCCGTCAACCGATGGCACAATACCGTTGGTGAGTGGAGCTCAACACACATGGCAGGTGCTGTGTTCAAGCATACACATATGCCCTTGTAAAAAAAAAGTGCAATACCACATGTGATACCTACCACAGCAGTGGCCCTGTAAAATCACTTCATCACTGTCTCACACAAACCTGCCCACCACCCATAATAGACCTGTAGCCAGCTGGCTATGTGAGAGGCTAGCACCTCCTAGGTAAGCTGACCATGAGTGTTTCCACATGTTCCTTTTCAGACATGTGTGAACAACATTACCCACAGAGCCCCTCCCTGAGAATCGGCTTCACCTCGGGGTCAGAGGGCCAAAGCAATGGTTACTAGGAAATTAGGCCGCAACTGCACCACATTCTCCTCACACGTCCCCATCTGTCACTGTAGAGACACACTGAGCTCAGGACCAAAGAGTCCGCACTGTGTGGCTGCTCTGGCTGCTCCCACACTAATGAACACAGCTGCAGCACCCTTGCCATCCTGTCGGAGAGGAGGGAAATGTGGTTTGGCTTTTCAGAATAATGATGATAATATGGTTTCCATATTTTCAGGCATGTTGCCGTTTTGAAACTGGCTCCAGATACAGATTGTATGGATGAAATGTCTCCATTCAGTTTGACACTTCTGACGCCAAGTAAAAACGCCTAGTAAGACAGATGGAAATTTTTCTGATCGACCTGATGGAAGAGTGTGTGTGTGTGTGTGTGTGTGTGTGTGTGTGTGTTTAAGAATGCATGAATGCACACGTGCAGAGGTGAGAAATAATTTCCTTATGTATCCCTGTCTGAATCCAGGTCTCCGAGGAGCACCAGGCTACTCTCTTGAGCAGGCCCATCACCTTCCTATAGAGATGGATTCTCTGGTTGGTGAGTAAGCTTCCTTGTTGAAACAAATTGACCTTTGACTTTTATATCTGATTTAGCTATAAGGGACTTAATTAATAAGTTGAACACCTCAGGTATTGACATGAGTTCTGCTTTTCCTTTTTTTTCTTCCACAGCCAACAGTACTGGAAGCAACAAGCGTCAGATCACAGACCTAGTGGACCAGAGCATCCAAATCACAACACACTGTTTTGTGGTGACAGCTGACAACCGTTACATACTGGTGTGTGGCTTCTGGGACAAGAGCTTTCGTGTGTACTCCTCCGAGACAGGTAGGTTACAGTGTAAACTCTATTTCCTGTAGAGGTGTGCACCGATGTGTGGAGGGCTGAGTGCTACGATAGGAATAATACAGTATTGTCTCTCCTGACAAGCTTTGGAGACAAATTGATGAATATACTGTAATACACTTGAACTCACTGATAAGTTTCTGCTAATTTCCTTTCCATTGACTATAATTCCCCCGGAGCAATATCAGCAACAAAGCTGTTTAATTATATAAATGATTATCACTGCAGCTTGACAAGCAGCATTTAACTAAATGGTTCCAAACTTGGGGGTTACGACATCCACAAGGGGATGAGATGAATCTCACAAGAGGGTTGACAGGATGGGGAAAGAATCTGTTTTTTTTTCATCTTTTTCTTTTCCCTTAAATACTGGAAACGTTCAACTCTTCCCGCCTACAAACATCCTTTCGATATTACAAACTAAGAGAGAAAAAACACTATTGTGGTTTGGATTGCTCAACTCTGTCCACACTAAAGCCATAATCTGTGATGAGGGGTAACAAGCAGACATTGTTTCATTTTAAGAGGTCATAAACCGAAAGGCTGGGAACTACTGATTTCCACATCGGAAACATTTTTTCACTATTTCATTCAATACTCTCTTAACTACAGGGGGGCTTGTGGGGCTTTGAAAAAACAGCCAGCAGTAGTTTTATCATGTTTCATTTCAGGAACATCTGACTAGCAATTTAGCAAAAACATGTTTGTAAATATTTTCTTTAGGCAAGCTGACCCAGATAGTTTTCGGCCACTGGGACGTGGTGACGTGTCTGGCCAGATCAGAGTCCTACATTGGAGGAGACTGCTACATCGTCTCTGGGTCCAGGGATGCTACACTTCTGCTGTGGTATTGGAGTGGACGGCACCATATTATCGGCGACAATCCCAATAACAGTGAGTCAGAGAAAGACTACATACATGCCATGCTCACACACAGAGTGTATACAGTAGCATCACCCTCTGGACAAGGTTACAGGAATCTCTTTACGTTGTTGAGTATTTCATCAGCGAAAAATGCTACTTGGTTGTAAAGCAAGAGCCTTTGATCAATAGTGGAAAAAGGCGTTCTACCCTAGAAATCAAATAATGTGGAGAGACAGAGAGAGGATCATTTATCAGCACTGTAGATATGATATATTAGAGCTGCTTTCAAATAGAGGACTCCAGATGTCTTGGCATTCAAAATGGTAGACCCCAGTGTTGTTTCTTCTGCTCAGTTAATTTAGTTGCATATTGTCGCTGATTGTGTGTGTTCAAAACAATCCATCAGGGTACGGAAAACAGATATACAGTACATTTCAAGTGAGGAGCACCATATATGGTGTGGAATTGGAAAACTGAAGATGGGGAGGAGTATGTGTGTGTGCTATAAAATGTTTGTATTTGAATTGTCACAGATTCTATGAGCTCTGGTTTAGTTGCAAGTGTTCTCTAATTAACTTCACAGAGGCTCCGACAGTTAATTAAGAATTTCAGCTTGGGTGCCTCCAATTAGCAAGGGGCAAAAGCACTAGAAACCAGTATTCCCCTGATATTCACACTGCCAGTGCTTACAATGCATCTTCAAATGGACAATGGAGAAGGAAAGTACACAGCTCATCTCAAGAAACAAGACACAGGATGTGTTTTCACTCAATCAAATCACTTCCAATGTCTTATCAATAACTAATCAATATATCATGATGTCAGAAACACGTTGGGCAGCAGATAATAATCTAACTTGGTTCTAGAATGCAGAGCAAGTGTGTGGGAACCTGGACTGTGTGAAGGAACAGGGGCAGTGCAGAATCAGCTAAAAACTTTACATACTGTATGTTTGACACGGCATTGTACAAATATCTACAGCCAGTCATTATCAGTCATGTTCAAATATAGTTAGCAGGCATTTGCAAGGATCCTCAGGGATAAACCAAGACCGCCCTTTCATGTCTTCACATTTGAAGCCCTCAAATGAATGTCATATACCACACAGAGCACCAGAGTCCTCTGTATTCCCGTACTTATTTGCTTTTTCATTGAACAATCTTTTACACAAGTCTCATTCTGGTGATTTCATACTTATTACGTTTTCTATTTTGCTGGTTGAAGGTTGTGTGAATATGTAGCAGCAGCCCTCCGGATCACTGCTTCCTCATCCCTGTGGCAAGCCAAAGAAATTGATTTGCCCCAAAAGGCTGCATGTGTCTTAAATGTATAATAATTAAAATAACTTCCAGCTCAATCATGGCCCTGCCTCACAGACTCGGCCCATCACACCGGTGCAAGGGGATATTTGCACTGGGTAATTGTGGTGGGTGACTTCGGCTTGTCCCAAGGGCTAGGAGAAGGTGGGGGGTACGCAATGCAGGCTGATTGAATCTTTTGTCGGTTAGGTGAGCTGCACAAGGACCCGTTTTCCCCCTGGAGGCTTTTTCTGACACTTGTCCTATTCAGCTTCCCTCAGCAGTGGGTGCCGGGACTGACAGCGCTGCTCAGGTCCTGGTCTCTAAGGGACTGTGCTGCATCGATCACAGTCCAGCTCACTGACTGGACCGCTACAGCTGCAGAGGCGATATGCCGAGCTAGACGAGGAGATGATGGGGGAGGAGGAGGAGGGGATAAGAGAGGAGGAGAGCCGTCTGACACATGTCCACATCATCTATCAGGACTTAACTGTTATCGTGGAGGATAGAGAAACTTTTACTGAATTGGCTGAACTTTAAGTCACATGTGGACACCAATAAATAGTGTATATGTTCATTTGAGTTTGCCATCACTAGTGGAACACACAAACTGTAGTGTGATTATCTTATTTAAAAGTAACAATAAAACTTTAAAATAAAAGAATATCAGAAAATATACAATTAAATATAAGTATTTTTGTTTTTCTGTTGACACAGAATTCCTATCTAACTCCTCCTACCCCTACCTTTGAGGTTTAATACTTCATGTACATTTTAGACGGTTTATTTGCCTTTCCTTTGGCTGCATTTGGTCTGCATTTCATTTTTTGTTGTCAAATACATATTATTTCTCCTGATTGCATTATGTTAGTAATGGATTCAATATGTTAAACTCTCCGTAAGACGCAGCAGTATTTAGGGACATGATGAGGGTTTATTCAGTATTGGAGATCAGTGCATTTCCGAATGAGCCCAGAGGTCGGCTCCGGTGCTGCGAAACTCCCCTCACTAACCTCTCCCCTGGTCATCATCAATCATGTGACACATGGGATGAAATCAAGTGGCTCGGCTGCCATCGGTGGGCATCCTTGCATTTACATGACAATTCAAAGGGACCTCCCTACTCGCAGATGTGTGTCACAATCACTGTGCTTGTGTTTTTGATTTGATTTGACTTTATTCCCTTGTGAAGGTGTGGTGGTTATTGAAGACCATTGCACAGAATTTCAACCAATAAATTTAGATCACCTATTCGGATATTCCGATTTTTTTAGCTGATGTTTTCAGTGTCATTCAATACATTTAATCAGTTTAGCCAAGCCATTTGTTTTATCATATTGTACGTATATGTGTCATTCTTTAGGTGACTATCCAGCGCCACGAGCAGTTTTGACGGGTCATGACCAGGAAGTTGTGTGTGTATCAGTCTGTGCAGAGCTGGGCCTGGTCATCAGCGGAGCCAAAGGTCAGTGTACTTTTCTGTTCCCCCTTAATGTCATCGCCATCAGAGAGGAAAGAGCAAGCGAGGGGCACTCGTGCTTTGAGCTGGCAGATTGGAATACAATACTTTAGGTTACCAGTCTATTACCAACCCACATAGATAGACAGGTATTTTATTTCAATGAAAACTCTAGACCTGCATGTTTACCCAGCTGAACAACATGCAAATGCCTCACAGAAAGTGGTGGAACAAGGAATATATTTCTGTGCACGCTGTAGAACTGTAGACATTTTATTGTCTGATTTATAAAGACAGCATAGATGTTTTACATGATAGCAGTTTGCTCTTATTTGTATGTTTCGGTTCGGCAGAAGGTCCATGTCTGGTCCACACCATCACAGGGGACCTGCTTCGGGCTCTGGAGGGACCAGACTACTATCAGTACCCCCGGCTCATCTCGGTGTCCAGTGAGGGCCACTGCATCATCTACTATGAGAGGGGGCGCTTCTGCAACTTCAGCATTAATGGAAAACTGCTGGCACAGATGGAAGTCAATGATTCCACCAGGGTAGGACTTTTTGACACCAGTATAATCCATTAGAGGTGTGAATGTATCTTTGTTCATCTGCAGTCTTAGGTACTTTAACGATTCAAATCGTTGCTCAGCTACAAATCTTTAAGTATATAAATTGGATTTAAATACTGAGCCACTGAGGCATTCAGTGAACAGAGCAATCTGACTGATATAGTATGTTTGTGGATCAAATACTTTATATGGCCTGGATCATAATATACATTGTTTTAGGGGGAGGGAAGTCAAAGTCGTCCCTGCCAGGTTTTGAGATGTAAATATTATAATTATAATTGTATAAATAGTATTATTACCATTATCCATCTGAATCTGTACAACACTTAGTGTACAAAGCAACTGCACATCGCTGCTGCATGTTATTCTCATAGTGTACATGAAGCTCTACGATCACAAATGTAGTCATTCAATTTGTGTATAGAGGCATTTGTCATTCAATTACATCTTTTACATGCTCCAGCAAGACAACTATCGTTAGGTACAATAAAAGTTCATTTGTAAGTGACATGTTGAACCGCTCTCTGTACCAATTGTAGGCTATTCTGCTGAGCAGTGATGGCCACAACCTTGCCACAGGTGGGGATAATGGTGTGGTGGAGGTGTGGCAGGCCTGTGACTTCAAACAGCTTTACGTCTACCCCGGCTGTGATGCTGGTATCCGAGCTATGGACCTATCACACGATCAAAGGTCAGAGCAGTATACAGAAAACCATATTAATACTTTCTCTCCCACTCATCATATACAGTATAGCTTCTCAAAGTGTGGCCAACATTAACATTTAGTGCAGCCCCTGAATGTGGCAAGAAATACATGCATTATATTTTAATCATTCGTGGTCGTTTTCAATACTTTCACTTTCAATAGCTTACATTTACTACTTTGCAGCAATTATGCTCTATCATCAATGCTAGTGTTGTTAGCTAAAGTTAGCCATTTTTGGTGGACAATTTGGCAGTATAATCTGGAATTGAGATGGAAAATATACTTACATGTTTTATGTATGGTCTTTTACTGTCAATCATATGGTGGCTCCCTAAATTGGCACTTAATCATAAAAACTTTGAAAACCCCTGGCATATTATGTCATGGAAAAGGAATAGTATAGTCTGCCAGATTTCACTACAAAATGTTCTAAAAAAAATCATAGAGTAGTACGTAATTAAAAAGTCATATTCAAGTCATAGCATAGTAAGCACTGACATATTTCTGAATAGTCATGTGAAAAAATATGGTATGCCATAAACATTTTCACTAAATAGTATGCCATAAAAATGTAATCAGAATTTAGTATCTCATTTCATGAATAATGCAAGAAAATGTCATGAAAATGTCAAAAGAAATCATAGTATGGTATGTCATAGAATAGTAATGAAAAATGTTGCAGTGTATTTTGACATGAAAAAGGTTATAAAAAAGTATAGTATAGTGTGTCACAAAAATGTGCCAAATGTTACCAAACGTTACCAAAAATGCATAGTCAATCGTACAAAAATGTGGCCCCCCCCCAAAAAAAAAGATTACAAAATGATTATGGTAAAGTGTGTAATAAAAAAAATCTCGACATGTCAGTCATAGCTTCTATGCCCGGAATAAATCAGAAACAAGTAATTGTGTAGTATTTCATTAAGTCATAGTATAGTACAGGGGTATTCATTTCCTCATGCAAAGGTCCAGAACATCACAATAATGTCTAACTTGTGCTATGATTTAGTCCCATATATATATATATATATATCAAACTATGTATGTAGTCAACAACTGACTGTCACATCAAATAAAGAAAGTTCAATTGAATAATATGGCAACAATATTTATTGGATAATTTATAAGTAATACATACTAAATGAAGGTTCTTCTCTCATTTCAAGTACAATAAGGGCTGGATTTAAAACAAATGAAATACATGACAGAAAGTTTTTGAAATATTACTCTTAAAATAAGAGAAATAATTTGAGAAAAATGTATCCAAGTAAATTTTCTTTGCCCTGCAACTTTGTATTCATTTTATTCAGGTGTGGCGTTATGTCGATCAAAGCTATGCAATTATGTTTTAGCTCTATTCCTCTCTGTTAACATCATTGTTGGGCAGTTAATTAATGTTAGGATTCTGATCATATTGGGCTCTTAGGTTTATTTTTTTCTGTGCCATCATTTTGATTGAGTGGGTACGTTTGCTCAAAGAAGTTGTGCTTTTTCAGGTAGTTGCGCTTCATATTAATAATCGTCACGGTCTCTGAACATATGAGACATACTGGTTTTGAATTGTCTGTGTGAAGAATGAACATGAAAGATATTATCCATTCTTGGTTATACAGCATATGGTTAAAGCCTCTGATTGAGCTGTCCACTTTTCTCTTTTTCGAGCACGCCACTTGAAATAACTTCTCTGTCAAATAAAGTTAAAAAAGCAATATTATAGTTTTTTGAAAAATGTAACAAAAAGTCCTAAAAATATCATAGTATAGTATGTCGAAAAAATTCATAATATGGTCATGAAAAAGTCATAGTGTAGTATATTTTAAAAAGTCATAGTATTGCATGTCAAAAAAAGTAATAGTATATTATGTCGAAAAAAGTCATGAAAATGTCAGTATCGTTTTTTTGAAAAAGTAACATAATAGTATGTTAAAAAAGTCACGAAAAAGTCCTTTCAATATGTCGAAAAAAACCATGAAAAAGTCATCGTATAGTATGTCAAAAAAAGTCATATTGTTTCTTGAAAATAGTCATGAAAAAGTTTTAGTACAGTATGTCAAAAACATTCATAGTATAGTATTTTGTAAAAAGCCATAAAAAGTAATATTGAAAAAAGGCTCCACATAGAAAAAAGTCATAGTATAGTACGTTGAATAAAGTCATAGTATAGTATGCCGAAACTAAGTCATGAAAAGATCTGTATAGTATGTGTAAAAATTCGTAAAAAAGTAGTCTACGATGTAGAAAATAGTCATAGTATAGCATGTCTCAGAAAGTGATCATAAAAGTGGTGGAAAAAGTAGTATAGTATGTTGACAAAATACATGAAAACGTCATAGTCACGTATGCTGAAATAAGTCATAAAAAGTCTTAGTGTAGTATGTTGTAAAAAGTCTTAGGTAGTATGTTGAAACAATTTATGAAAAATTCATAGCATAGGACGTAGAAAAAAGTCTACATCCTATGCTATTTGCATGTCGCAAAAATGTATCATGTTGTATGTCAGAAAAGGGGTGGTATAGCCATGAAAATATCAGTTATGTATGGCGAAATAAGTCATAGTATAGCATGTCAAAGAAAGTTATAGTACAGTTTGTTGAATAAAGACATAAAGTCATAGTATAGCATGTCAAAAATTCAATCAAATGAGTCATAATATTGAATGCCATAAAAAGTCAGTGGTATAGTATGCCATATAATTTTTTTAAAACATTGTAGGAAATGCCATACAAATAGTTTCATGTTTTTTATTTAACATATGTACAACAATAACAGAGAAACAATGGAAATGTTAGATCTCCGGTTCCCTTCAACAATGCTCATTATAAAATAAAATAAAGAAAACCTGTAAATATAAACTTTTTAAAGTCACAATAGCGATGAGCTTAAAAGTTCAAAAGTCTAATGTCCTATGGAATGAACCTGTCACGTTGCCTGGAGGTGCATTCCCGGATGCTGGAAGGCAGAACAGTCTGGAGCTGGGGTGGTTGGGGTCACTGATAATCATGATGACCTTCTTTCTACATCACTTTGTGTAGAGGTCCTCGATAGATGGCAGCTCCATCCTGGTGATGTGCTGCTGAGCAGTTTTCCCCACCCTTTATAGAGCATTCGGGTGGTGCAACTGCCGTACCAGGCGGTGTGTCACAAAGTTGTAGTACAGTATATTGGAAAAAGCTTTTTTTAAAAGTCATAGCGTAGTATGTCGAAAAAAGTAATAGTATGGTATGATGAAAAAGTCATAAAAACATCCTTGTATATTATGTCGAAAAAAGTCATGTAAATGTCATAGTAAAGCCCAGGGGTCACTAATAGGTGGACCGCAGTCCGGATCAGGACCAAGATGCCATTGTATCTGGACCCTGGAAGGCACACGGTCAGCGGCCCAGGAAACACACCGACCAATTACATGCGTTGTAAATCATCTCATGTGATGCTACTTAGCCAATCAAATATGTGTATTTTGATAGACTTCCCGACTCGAGTGAGATTTACACATTGAGAGACCGTGATGATTATTACCGGCAATGTGAAGCACCACTACCGGGCAAAGCACACAACTTGTGAGCAAACGTACCCACTCACATCTGAAATGAAGGCACAGAAAACTTATAATAATAGTATAGTTTAGGGCTACAGGGTAGCTTTAAACTACTGTATACTATTACTTCGTACTATATTAATTAGTAATATAGTAATAGTACAGTATGAATAAAAAAGTCATAGCATTGTTGTATATTATGTCATAAAAAAGTCATAGTAGAGCATTAAAGTCACGAAAAAGTCATAGTATGTCGTAAAAAGCCATGAAAATGTCATAGTATAGTTTGTCAAAATAGTCAAAACAAAGCCATATTATTGTTAGTTCATGCAAATGTCATAGTATAGCATGTCGAAAAAAGTAATATTGTAGTATGTCAAACATTCATAATATAGTATCTTGAAAAAAGTCATAGTATTGTATGTCCAAAAAAGCCATGAAAATTTCATAGTACGGCAATATTATAGAATGTCGAAAAAAGGCACAAAAAAGTCATAATATGGTATCTTGAAAATAGTAATGAAAAAGTCATAGTATAGTATATTTTAAAAAGTGATGAAAAAGTCATAGTATTGCATGTCAAAAAAAGTAATAGTATTGCATGTCGAAAAAAGTCATGAAAATGTCAGTATCGTTTTTTTTAAAAAGTAAAAAAAAGTAATTTAATGTTTTAGTTTATTATGTCATGAAAAACATCACAAAAAGTCATAGTATAGCATGCCATAAAAATGTCACAAAAAAGTCATAGTAGGTCATAAAAGAACACAATTTCACGATCATAAAAAAAAGCACTACTAGTACATAGTTTCCCAGCGCAATGTTTTACTTTAGACATATTCAGGTGCCAATTTGATAGACATTGCCCAACCCTACTGAGAGTCAAATCCAAATGGTTTGCATATTTTAGTGAATGATAAGAACAAGACGTGATGTTGGCTTTTTGGTCATTGGAGGGGCTCGCTTACACAAATTCTGTGTGTGCTACAATGTTAACGCGTCTTAACTGCGTTACTGTCCGTGTATATATGTCACTGTGCATTTTAGTTAGTGGAATATCCACCATGCTTTTCTTTTAAATACAACCTACAGTTGCCTTAGGAACAAAACGTTACTGAGGTATCTTCATGGATACTGCAAAAGTCTATTGGCAGGTCAGCAGCATGTTTTTCCCTTAACATGTGCATCTCTGCAAGATTTGTAAGGAGTAATATAATGGGTGCTGGCTTGGCGGCGTAGAGGGAACAGTGTTCGCTCTGGGGCTATAAGCCTGACGTCATCATGTGACCCTGGCAGTCAAGAGAGGTTATAGAGTCTGAACATTCAAGCTACACTTAACAACCACCAGTCAATTGCCTCTCAGCACTTATGATCCGGCCCAAAACAGAGGCCTGGTTCTTGAGCAGAATAACTGCACCACCATGAGTGACTGCACCACCTGTTAAGGTAAGCAGAGAATGGTTAGATTAAGGATGGAATTTGTTCACAGATTTCTTTTTAAAATACTGAAATTAAGCACTATGCTATTTTTTTAACATTTCTTTCAACGCCACTAAACAAATCACTTCCGTTACATATTTTAGGAACCCCTTAATTCGTTTACAACATCTTTCATCAGTAAGTTGACATTAGGTAACGCAAGTGAGCCATGCACCGCAACTCGATTTACAGAGGCACATTCTGCTGCTGCTCTGTTCATTGTACTTGAGCATTTAAGCCCTTGGGCTGTAGCAGTACAAGACGACCCTGTGAAATCAGCTGCTTTTCCTACATACCAGTCGGCCTCGGACACAAGAGCAGACTGGTTGCAGAAAGATACTAGGAGTCAATGATCTACTTCAGTTGTCAGATGGAATCCCGTGATTTAAAGTCAGAGCCCCTGATGACCTCCTGTGTTAATTTCATTCAACACTACGGAAATAATCTTTATCAATGAACACATTTTAATACATTAGTTCCTTGCATGTATACATACACCTTTGAAATATGAAAACATCACAATACGACAAAATGAGATTAATGTAGCGTTCTATGTTTATAATCGGTTTCTTGACATTAGGATTTCATTTCATGGTTTTGTTGCTCTTCAGGACTTTGATCACAGGCATGGCCTCCGGCAGCATCGTGGCATTTAACATTGATTTCAACCGATGGCACTACGAGCATCAAAACAGGTACTGAGGAGAGACGGATCAATGCAGGGAGTGTGGAGGATTAAGAGAAATACCTACCAACCAGTGACCGAGGTGTGCTGCAGAAGATGGAGGAGAGCCAGTGGGCTAGAGAACATCACCATGGAGACACTAATGAAGAGCAAGGTGTGTTTACATGTGTTCATCTGGCCTCTGAGGCAAACTTGTTGCTATGTGTCTGTTGGTTTTCTTGTCTTACCCGAGCACCAGCTGATGCATTTCTCCAACTCAAACAGCTCTGTTGATCTGGGCAAAGAGACACTGAGATCACAGTTACTAAAACATACATGTAAGCGTTAAAGTTTTAAACTGTGAAAATGCAAAACAAAATGAATCCTCGTTAGGAACATTTATACAACATTTGTATGGCAGATACATATCTCACTGGGAACACTTTTCTAAAAAAAAAGTGAACTTATACTGTAAATATGGACAGTGTGAAGTGTTTCTTCTCTGTAAAGGCTGAGAAAAAGATCTAAATGCTGTTAAACTAGCCACCATGTTACCGACATATCACATAAGCTATGTAAAATTGTCTTCATTGAACTTCAGATATTAGTTGGTTAATAATACATGTATATGGCCATTGTTAACAGTGGTCAAATGTATGTGTATGTGAAAAGACAAAATGTTGTTTGTTTGTTGTATTTGATTGTCTATGTGGAAGAAAAGTAAAATTCAGTGTGAGCTTAGTCCTTTGTGAAATATTTGTTTTAAATCATGACAATAAATTGTGATATTTCCATATTAACTTTGAATCACGGACCATTTAGTTTATCAATGCCAGTGGGACATTTGAAACAGCAGTTATCAATCTTTTGTTTGTTTCAGCTTCTTCCAAAAACATATCCAGAGGATTTAATACCAGATTTGTTGAGTAGTATCTCATGACTGTTACGGTGTTTGTGCTAAAACTGTAAGAAATGTTGTCAAAGGAAGTGTCATTTTAAAAGGCGGTCTGCAATTGTTGTAAATGCAAACATTAGTACTGTTACTTGTCCATCTCAGTTTGCCTATTTTTGCAAAAAGTTTTGTTTATTTTGTATATGTGAATTCATGAACACCAGTTCATGCTGAGACACATTGGTAAGCAATATTATCACTTAGTTGTTGTAAAGGTCTAAGGATTTCAGCTGCCTGACAAATTATCGAAAGGATGGATGAAGTGTTACAAGAATGACTATGGTCTATTTTTGGTGATGTGAAAGCTATTGTGTCTGCATTTAATTGTAGAAGTCTGTCGCTGTGAGTTGAGAATTTAAAATGAACAAAAATATGCAAATACATTTTGAGTTTGCATTTTGATTTTCCAACGGTGCTACCAGACACCACCCTACCCAAAGCTGACGTTTTACATGCTCACAACTAATCAAGGCTATGGGTTTACACTTTGCTGTCCTGTGAAATAATTCTCATTGTGAATTTGTATGATTTGTATGTTACAATTAAGCAGTGCATTTTGATTTAGTGTAATATATTTTAAAATATGCTATAATTTATATATTTTAGTTGCATTATCAATTGTTTTTGCATACATTTTGAAAGAGGTGGGATGTTTGAAGCTTGTGATTATAACTAAATTCAGCTGCTTTCATTATTTCTTTTGTGTTTATAATAAAACTGAATAAATATACCAGTGAGCTTTAACTTGTGTGCCTGCCTCCAAAGCATTCATGCATGCATTAATGCAATCCCATGATAAAGTATGTATAGCTAGTGCTCAGTAAATGCATGCTATAAATGGAATTATAAGATGTCATGAGCTTGCGTTTGATTATACTGCCACCTGCTGTCTAAATATGTTGCTGCAGATTTAGTAGGTCCACCACAAGTCATCTTGCAAAAAGAAGTCACAAATTAATTAAATCCTTTTTATTCCCAGGTTTGGTTTCATCGCAGATAGCTACATTGTTAGAATTATGTTTAACTACAATCAATTTTTTTTTTCATTAGTTAAAAGATTTAATGTTTTTTTCTAATCATTTAAATAGTTTTTAACATCCTTACAGTAATGGAATATGGATGACTATAATACAGCATTCACATTCTTCATCCGCTTCCACCTAATACTGACATTCCCAGTTGTCTTAGAGTACCATTTTGTCATAATGTATATATACTTTAAATGTTTTTCAGATTATGAAAGCAAAACATTCCCAAAAAGTCACCCTGTACTTTTTGGTTCAATCCCTTCTAGTCGAAAACTTAAAAGCCCTTTTACAACAAAATTAGTGGTGTGATATTACTTTTCTGTTAAAATACGTATACAGGTTTTAACTTAGCTGTGGTATGACTATAGTGTGCCTTAACTGAACTGCATTCACCAAGACAGCATGTACAAAGACAACAGAAATGACTTGATATCTGACAGGCGTATAGCAAACAGTAGAACACCCATACAACTGATTTAGGATGCATATTAGCACACATGCAAGTTACAGTCTCTGATGAAGGGAACAGGACATTCACACCAACACATATTTGGTCTCTGGTGAACCAATGTATGAAGTGGTGAGAGAACACAGTCCGGTGAGCAAGACTTCTTAGTACTGACTGAATGAACAAATATTAAAATAATGGATTTTACTGGAAGCACTGTTGTGTTCAACAACATTTAACTTGTTTCTTAAAAAAAAATCCACGTTGTACAAGAGCCAATAGCTCCCATCTGATAGAGAAGTGTGTCAGTTGGCTGCCAATAATACCAGCAATAGATCCATTGTCACTCATTCCAGCATTTCGAAGGACACATTTGATACTGTGCTCATTGGGCACTACACCTAATTGTACTTAAATCCATATAAGCCAAGGCCAGGCTTTAAACATGCACTTACTACCAACTACACAGCACTGACATTCATCTGTACCACCACTGAATTACAACCACTCAAACAGACATGTAACATATCTACTGTTTCAATAATCATCCTCAAGCACCCAGGTGAGCTGGACTATCAATAGTCAAATATTACCACCCTCAAAAAAGTAATGGTACTGGGTGGCAGGACAATATTTGCCCTACACAAAAAAAAAACATTTCAGTACCGATAATGCTTACGGTACAATATAGCAGCATCTCATTTCAGTTTCTTAAGTCCTGTTTAACAGTGCGTAAGGTTTATGCACCAGAATTTTAAGTACCTCGGCACAGAGAAATCTAAAAGTCATAAAGTACAGCAGGAAGGGACTCTTACTGTTGTATTGAGAGTAATTGTTAAACAAGCATTGGTGTTTAAACCACAATAATAAGTTAAATTTACCATCATATCACAAAATCATTTAATTTAATGTTTAAAAGCTAAGGTTTGAATGGTTTTTATTTACATGTTCCATTAAAAAGCTAAGTGCTTCATGAAGCAGGCCGTCTTTCCTGAAGTATACAATATAAACCAGTAGATGGCTCTAGGGTACTACAATGAACCAGTGTTTGGTGAATAAATAAGGCGTTTACAGTTTTGTGACCTTTTTGAAGAAATAAAAAAAAAGGGAAAACATAAAAGAATAGTTGCATGCTCTTAAATTGTATTCTTTGATCTAGAGATCAACTTGTCCCTTACTATGATTCAATGCATTTTATAATTAAAGTAAACGTATTATGACTGGGGAAAACTTAAATAGGTGCAGGTTGGTATGCAGCCTGTGAATGTCCAGTTCAGCAGACTGAACCCAATGTTGGGTCTTTCCATTTTGCCCTCCACCCTTTCCCACCTCCAGAGGGGTAGATGTGGGCTGTGGCCTCTGGGAGACTGTTAGAACTGAGAAGTGGGTGAACGAACAGTGTCAGCCGAACTTGGGGAATAGTCCTCAGTCTCAGAGGTGAACTCAGCGGCGGGGAAGACGGGGTTGGCAATGCGGGAGGCGCCGGCACCGATACCGTGTGGCAGGTGGGGTGCGAATTTCACATCTGGGTGGCGTCTCCGTTGGAAAACTTGCTTCTCCTTATCAAGTGGCGTGGTCTGAGAGAGGGTGACACAGCAGCTATTGTTAGGCGCTCCACATGAGACCCGAGATGAGGAGTGGCATCCAATCAATCACCAGTGAGACACTTGGCAAATGTTAGATGAGCTAAAGTTTGCATATAGCTGTATGTGGAAAAAGCTGCATTTACCGCACTACTATTCTCTTTAGAGTTTAACTTTTTGTGACACAGAAAGTTCAACTTTATCTTGTGATACATCAAAAGCAGGGGCAACAACAAGAGACAAAAAGGTCTGCCACGACAGGTGTGTGACATCTTTATGTATTTTAAAAATGCATTCTACTCTTGAAACAAAATCCAGTGGATAAATAGTTTCTATATTCTTTTATGGCATTCTATACTTTTACTTTTTTTAAATTACATTTTTTACAGCATACTATGATATATTTGGCATACTTTTCTATGACTATCAGGATTTTTTTGTTATTTTAATGGTATGACTTTTTTATGGCATACTATACTATGACTATTTTACGACTACACTTTGCATAATGGATGTGCAACTTTTCTATGTAGAATAAGTAAGCAGCATTTAAAGTGAACAAACAAGAGGAAACAGCTACAGCATTAGTGAAATGAAAGAACGTGATAAAGTGATGGATTTGATGAGTTAGATAAGGGGCGAGGCATGAGAAGGGCTTCATTGTCTGCCAATGGGCCAAACCCTTTGAAGATGGTACATGAACAATGCCAGCACCTTGACTTATAAGAACTGCAAATTAGAGGTCATAACCAAGTAAAGCACGTCATAAACTCTAGTTGATGTCATGGTGAAACTTTCACCTCTCTTTTTAAAAAATAAAAAGGCTCTCACCCAGATGTTTTATGCGTAGTGTGATGTTTCGTTACAGTTTGGTAACGGCTGATGAATCGAATATCGGCTTTTTCCTGCCCCAAACTATCGGTATTATAACAGCCTTTTAAAAGTCCACTATCGGTTGACTGCATATTTGTGCTATGCTGCGTCATACCTAATTCTAGTACAATCCTGGATGATGGTTGTGAGCCAAAGAAACTGACCTCTGGATGGTGAAGTCCTGGTGCAGCTAAGCAAAGAGAGATGAGCGCAACTCAGAGGATCACCTTGAACTCAAAGAATCACTGACCTGATTAGGATTAAGGTGCTCAGCTCTGAACTTCTTTTTATAACTGCTGTGTTGAGAAGGACAACAACTGGCATAAAAATGTCATGTCACTATCAACTGACATTCTGTGAACTTTACACAGCCAAATGTAAAAATCCAGTTCAGCTTTGAAACTATTTAAGAAATCATATCAACCGAAACCGTGTCATTGTAGGCCAACTTTGTTATTCATAACATCTCCTAATGACGGTGCTGACAGTCAATCTAAAAGAAGTGGATGAGAGACCATAGCACACACAGGAAGCCCTGGCAGCAAGAGGCAGATGGATGAACTGATGTATACAGAGAACAAAGCAGAAAGTCACTAAATTATGAATGACAAAAGATAAAATATGGCTAATGGATTAGTTTGCTGCTTTGCCAAACGTACAATGTTAGTTTCAACTGAACCACGACTGAATTTCAATGACATCCAAAGGATGAAGTTAAAAAGCTTTTGCACAGAATGAGGATTTAAGCTGCAGTTGCATATAGGGGACACTGGTTCAAAATGATTTTTCTCAATTCTGAATGACATTTAAAGCATCATTGCTGCACATAAAAAATGAGCCCAAATGTAATCTACGAATGCAGAGATGCATGCAGTGGCTGTGTGTGAAGGGGTGCAGAGCTTACTGTAATGACTGACACTCCTGCAGTGGTGCTGTTGAGCTTGGGCCCGGTATTGAAGTGCTTCTTGATCTTCCCAGCCACAGGCAGCTGGTGCTTGTTCTCTGACACACCATCATCCTGGAAAATGCAAAGAACAAAGCTTCAGAAACTCTACTTGCTGTATCACAGTGCACTCTATCATAGCCGGTGAAAGGACTAACTTTACAATGCTGAACTTACATTGACCCAGCTGTGATCAAGCACCTGTACAGCCGTATATCTCTGATCCACTTCTACCTGCAGCATCCCAGTGATCAGATCCTAAATAAAGACACATTATTATACTAGATACTCATGGCTAATGTGAGACACCATCTCAACACACCACTGAAAGATTGTGGTGTTTCACATGGAGAATAACAATGGCAGATGTGGAGAACACTTCCAGACACCAACCTTGGCAGTCTGAGAAACACTGTCCCAGTATGGTGCAGGAAAATCAAGCTGGGCCCTCGAAAGCTGTTCAAAGAGAGCCTCCTGATCTTCACCACTGCTGTAGAAAATAAAACAGGTATTTTAGAAGCTCAAACTAAGTTCCACATAATAGTCTATAATGTGATGCCATACAATAGACATTCTGAATAATATGATTGAGACAATTTAATGTGGTTAAAACATCATACTTCAAAATAAACACCCTGATACAGGAGCACGTACCCACTGAAAGGAGGAAAGCCACACAACAGTATGTAAGTGATGACACCAGCTGCCCAAATGTCAACCTCGAGGCCATACCTGTAATTGAAGAGGAAGAGATCAGGTATCAACTAAGCACATCTGCAAGTAGCAATAGTTCACAAGAATTACTGTAGAAGTTTTTGATTGGGTAAATGGTATTTTTTTTCTACTTTTCTTTTTACAGCAAATGCCTTAATAATCAAGTCTCAGATGAGGACTCTGGACTCACCCGGTCTCAGCGACAATCTCTGGTGCTACATAGGTGGGTGTGCCACACACAGTATAGAGGGGCCCGTTGACGACAGTAGCCAAGCCAAAATCCCCTAGCTTCAGAGACTTACTACCATCCTGGTGTTCAAACACCTGTGAAACACACACACAATAAGAGAAAGTGAGAAACCGCAAGTAAAGAGGTCTCCAATTCATATTCATTCATTTTGTGACAAAGATTCCATTAAGGTGCTTGATGTGAGTGTAAAATTAGGTAACACAGTGCAAAGAATGAAACAGAGAATTGAAGAAATAAAGACCTGGGAAGGGATTTTGTTGAAATTGCTTAACAGTAAAAACAAACCGTTTTGGAAAAGTACCAGAAAAGAACAACGCAAATACGGATGGTCTCTGTAGAATAAAATTTTGTTTTTTGCTTAAATCATTACATGAATATATTATGTAATAAATGCAAAGGCTCAAATAAAAAGTGCAGTTGAGAATGAGTTTAATGTAATTGAGGTTTGTGCCTTGTTTTAGTCTCAGGCTTTTCTTTTGCTGATGTGAATGAATGTCCTGCATTGATTCGATTAAGATACTTTATGTATTCTGCTTCTAAAATTTTAGTGAATAGATCAAAGCTATTTTACATCTAGGTCAGACTTTACAGAAGGGATGTGTTAGAAACGTGAGTTCCAAATGACCACAGTGATATGACACAGTAAATACCTTGTCCAATTGTGTCCAGTAATTTCTTTTCATGATTTAATGTATTTATCCTATGTATGTTACATGCCTTCATGCATGTGTAATTGTTAGTTCTAAGTGCAAACTATTCTATGTACAAACTGAGGAGAAGAGTGACAATGGGAACGGGAAAGAGGAACATGGACCTATGAGGTTTGAAAATGGGAAGCTTTTACAATTTGGCTCCACTCACTGCCAGTACAGAATCTTTGTAGGTCATACTTACCAACAGGTTTTCTGGTTTTATGTCTCTGTGGACAATATTGAGGCTGTGCAGGTACTTGATGGCACTTGCCAGATTGAACAGCATACAGCTGGCATCTCGCTCTGTGTATTTGCTTGAGGAGGTGATTGCATCAAAGAGATCGCCCCCCTGGAGAAAGAGTATTTGGGATGTGAAAGAGCACTGGTTGCTAGTTTTCAACCATGTTAATGGGCTGATGTAGCTGTATCCATTAACAGGAATCAAGTAAAAATCCATTTAGATGGATTGATATAAAACTATGGTACAAAAAAGATGTTTAGTTTAAGAAAAATCTGAACAGAACCTAAAATTTCACAATTATCCCTAAAATAGGATTTCTACTACATTTGAGCGTGAAATTGCTTTGAACAATTAACAAATATGTATTACCTTAACCAACTCCATTACAAGATAGAGCTCACTACAGGTGTCCATTTCCTCAATTAAAAGTACGATGTTGGGATGTTTCACATGCCGAAGGATTGACACTTCACTCTGGATCATGTGCTCCTGGGTAATAAAAGGAAGATCAATCAAAGTAAGAAAATCTATCGACACTGTATAGAGAAAATAATATATACAGAAACAGATCAGTGGAATGTGAGACTGGGTCAAGTTTGCTCTGAATATGAAAGACAAACAAGTTTCTTAAACATCGCAGAAATTTGGAACGTCAGTTGAAATCATTTTGATCCTCGTTAACACTACTTAATTAGCTTTATCTGATATTAGACTGGTACATGAAAAATAAAGAAAGATAATTTTGTCCCAGAGCAGATAGCACCATCTGCTGATGAAGAAAAACAATGAAAGTGCATCCAAACCAGAACTCAAGATTGTACACAGAAAATAACTTCTTGATAGTGAATTTGATCAAACTTGGTGATGTGATAATTGAAGTCAGCGGATGTAGAGGTAGGGTCACCTTTCCCCTGCATTTTTCTTTGTTGATGATCTTCAGAGCGTACTCTCTTCCAGTGGATCTCTCCACACACTCTCGGACCACAGCAAAATTTCCATCCCCTAAAGTCCTCCCCACTTTGTACCTCTCTGTTATGGGCAGAGGCACTGTGCGGTACTCATCCACTGGCTCAGCTGTGGAGAAAAACAAAAGATCTATAATCTAAAGACATGAACAGTAGCCTTTACATTGCTTGCAAACTGTATTTTTCCACAATGATTACTTCTTACCTTCACTGCCAGGCCCATCTCCTTCATCCATTGAGCTGCAAACCTTGGTAGACGCTAAAGAGAGTGAAGAGCCACTGTGTTGAGATCCCTGGAAATAAGAGACAGCCATGATTTGAGAACGAAAGACACACTGATGCACTTGTTTTACTCAAACCTTAGAGGAGGCAAAGCTTTCACAAAGCCGACTTGTTGCACTCTAACGAGCCTCGAGTATGCTGTTTAAAATTAGACAAATAAAGCTTGGTGAACCATTATACTAACCTTTCCACCAGCATAAAGACTGGCAAGAGGTTACAAAATGGATTGAGAGAAAATAATATCCTCCGCCACAGCCACAATACCGAACACAGCCAGCCTGATGATTAATTAATGATGGTATCACTGAAAATTGGATTTCGCTCCAGAGTAGACTGTGCTATGCAGTCTCAAACTTGCTTGTCCTTCCCAGATCACAGCAAAAATGTGCTGCTGCAGTACGAACAATATTTTACTCAAGAGATAGCTCTAAAGCATCACAGTACATGTACGAACAGAGCTTGTGTTTACCGAGGGATATGAAGTTTGGGTGATTCTTTTTCTGGACAATATTTTAAAGGTGAGAAATCAATAAAGTTGAACGCTTCTGTTTAATTCCATGTCACTAGAATACTTTAAAATAATATACATTGATGAAGAGATTTGTTGAACTCCTACCCAAAGTTGCTGTGGTATGATGTATGACAACATATAAAATACATCTTTAAGACATTAACATATTTACGGGAACATCCATTTTTATTACCCGTCGTCTTCGGAGGCTAGCTGGACTGGTCGGAGAGGGGCTCGAAGACTTCCCAGATCGAGGTGTGGACAGCTGACTGCCAGCAGTGCCATTAGCTGTCGGTACATTAGAATTGGAAACAAACAATCGGCATAATGATGAAATACTGCAGGATAGACCAAGTGTATATGTATGCCTACAATCCTATCAAAAACCTGTGTGAAGATTTAAAACAATAAATTTACTTTCAAGTGACCCACCCACCCACACACCCACCCACCCACACACACCTGAACCAGTGGATGACGGGGACTTGCTCCTGCGGGACATCCCACCACCTCTTGGCGAAGAGAGACCCTGAACGGAGGGGAGCCGGCCATATGATGCAGACTTTACTACCTTGCAGTCTATACAGAAAGAAAACACTTAAAGACGTACACTGCTGGAGCAACATTTCCCTAGATAATACAAGGCTACCTTCTTCAACCATTTTGTCAGACTTGAGTATGTGACAGACAGATACATTTCATTAATATGAAGTATTTTCTTTTGGGTACAACAGCCTATAAACCACAGAGCCACAAAGTATTAGTGATGACATCCTCTTTCATTCTGACCTGCACATTCATCAAACACACAAACTTTATACCACAACTATAAACTAGGCCACGCTAATGATAATGCCCTTCATATCACCTGTATTCAATGTGAAGCAAATTAGTATTTCAGTCCAACTCTCTCCTCACTATAACAACTGTAAGCATAAATACTATGGTAAAGCTGTGACACCACTCCACTAAGGCTATTCTGACACCCTTTCATTCATAAGTGGTCTTAATAAAATCAGAAATCAGATCTTCAGTATGTGGTATTTGAGAGTCCTGCTCTGTTTGAAAAATATGGTGTCTACATTTTTAACAAAAAGATTTGTAATGATGGAAGCGACACCTTATACTGCATTTTAGTAGAGCTCCAAAAGGTCTGAGCAATAGCAGTAACAGCACTAGAAAGAATAGATGTATGAGAACAAACCTGCAGAGGCACAACAATAAAAGTTCCACATGTTTGGCCTATCCTGAATTTACTTTGGCCACAAAGGATGGTTTGATAAAAAGCTATTCACAAACGGCGTTAGTCCCATGTTTTCTCCACTGAGCGACCATATAGATGAAGATACACTTACCACTTTCATCCAAGTTGAAGTCATCCTGATAACGGAACTTCTCAGGGCCACAGGCAAAGAAGATATCATCCTCCCCAAAAAAGTCCTGAAGGCAGGTGATCTGGTGAAGATGGAGATGTTTCTCTCAATTATAGTTCAAAAACAAGTTTGATAAGTGATGTGTACTCTACCCAGTGACACTGTAGATGATATTAATTCCAAAGACGGTACCATTTTTTCGAAATGGCTGGAACATTCCAAAAAAAAAATCAAATGAACAATCTAGAAAGCTACAAGTGTAGGTATTATTTTTGACTCATTACACAGACAGTCTGTTGCTGCACTCATGTCAAGTGTTTAACCACTTTCAAACTTTAATGAGTATCTTGGTTCAGTATCAGAGGTTACAAACTGAATCCACAAAATAAGCCTCTAATCTCTAAAACTGAAATAAATGATATGGTAGGAAGTTAAATAGTGCCTTTGATGTTTAAAAACTTTTGTTAAAATAACATATCACGTTGATCTCATTAATATCAGAGAAATATAAATTATAACCCTCACTTTTCTACAAAGAGAAACTAGATGACGGAGTTGATGCATCTGCTGTGGTCATTGACACAGCACCCCATCACAGTGGATGCAGTGTCATAAATAAATGAAGATGCTAATAGAGTCCTGACCTTCCACTCAACAGAGTTATTGATGTACTGAACTACAGCAACGCGCCAGAAAATGTTTTAATTTTTCTCGACAGAAGGGTGGACTCTGCAAATGCTCCATCATCAAAAATGTGATTCCATATAAATTATTCGTCACTAAGTGGACATTTGTCTTGTTTTGACTTTGCAGCGCGGCAAAGCTCTACTCCTGGCCAGAAGCTGCTGCAGGGTGCGAAGCTCTTCAAGCCGGAGCTTCCGACTGCAGGTCAAAGGCGTGAGCAAAGCCGGATCTAGGTCTGTCAGCGGAGGGCTGGTCGCTGCCAAAGGCCCAACTGGAGTCTGAGCTGAAGGACTTTCTGGTGAACCTGCATGACTGTCACCTAAAAACATGGTTTGTCTTCGTACAATGTAGTGAGGGACAAAAAGGTTTGTATAACGAGACAATTGCAAACATCTAATATGTGCATATTAGTTATTGTCTCATCGTTAAGAACCACGAGGAGTTCAGCAGAAGCCTAATAAGATGAATTAAGTGCTTTGACATGAAGCGGACGGACAAAGAAGCCACCACCACAGTCCGTCAACCCGACTGCCCTCTAACCATATATTAAATGTTATGTTAGCATCCTCCTTAGTTATGAATGTGAATATGGTCTGGTTTTATTAAATCTCAGATTATTTTGAAAGAATTGTAACCTTTACAATGGTCAATTAATTAAGAATACGCTATATGCAACTTTGATATTTTTCATCCAAAATATTGAAATGCTGGATTGTTCACCAGACAAAGGGATCGGAATTACTTTTTTGCACATTACAGATAAATATATAAATAGGTACAGGTAATTCTCACCATGAAATCTTTTTATAAAATTGAGCACAGAGGGAGGTTTAATATGGACATTTTCTCTGCAGATGGTCCACTCTGACAGCCCCCCTGCCCCCCACCCCTCCTCCAAGAGTGTGAGATCCCGAAGAGAGGAGAGATGCACAGCCGTCGCCAGGGAGACCAGACAGAATCACAGCTGAGTTTGAGACGATGAGAGAGACACGACTGCTTTAAGATTGTCCCGTCAGAGCATATCTGAGGTACTGGACATTACAAACTGCAGACAATAGAACAACGCCACAATCAGTCTAGGTAAGACAGAATCATTTACAACATCATGTCACTATGAAGATGTGGGTTGAAATCTGGCTTCACACCTATGGTTAATGGTCACCCACTATAACTCTCCATTTCTATCTTAAGCAATAAGTAAATCTGAGTAGAAAGAAGTGACAATGTTCCCCAATAGGATCAGAGATCTAATCAACAATGCACACCCTCAAAACAACAAATATGTGAACAACTATAGAGTGACAAAATATGGATTGCTTCATATAAAGGTTTTGAGTCAAATGTGTCTCGCTGATTTAACAAGAGCCACTCTTTATCGGTTATATGTAACTCTTAAATAACTCATATTACATTTATGATATATTACATTAATTGCATATTGTTCATCTGGAATACTAGGAAATAGGAAAACGCCAAACTTATGATGGAGCAGCGTCAGTGAGGCATTTGTGATTGTGCTTTATATTGATGCCTGCTGGCTGAGTGACACAGCAGCTCCATAAGGCCTACCATCCTCACTCTCTCTCTCACTCACTCACTCACTCACACACACACACACACACACACACACACACCTAGCAGTTCTGAAGCAACCTGTACAAATATTGATCGTCAGGGTTTTATCTGTTTGAAAAACAACGGGAGGTATGCATGCTTTGGAATCTAATCAATCTGAGCCTCAGTACAGACCATAGATTACACACAAGACACAAACTGGTAATAAAGCATTGCTCAAACAGTAGACAGGTGGAGCTCTCCAGGGTGCTGAATCTCCCCTTTGAAGCGCATGACGGTCACTCAGAATGTCAGGGAGAAACATGACTCATCTTCACACGCAATTTTCTAATTGTTCTAGTTCATTTTGCATGGACTGCCCTCATTTACAGTTTCAGAGCATGTTTTACTTTTTTCAAATTTGTATCCTGTAGGATTAAGAATGTCCAGTAGAAAGAGAGGATGGAAAACAGTATCTTCAGTGACATACATTATCCAATATTCAGATTGGGTGTGCTGCAGAATTTTGTGACATAACTGCAGTTGCTGCATAGAAAGATTAGAGTAATAGCTGCCTTAAAAACTGCAAGTCAGCACTATGAGTACATCCATAAGGACACACCCATAACTCAAGCACACATATGAGCGATAACTCTAGCCCTCACATTTTCAGCATTCCTAATCACAAGCTCCTAGTCTTCAATTTCTATATTTAGCTTTTAGTAGTTCTAACAAGGTATGCATTTTAGCAGCAGATGTGTCAATATATTTAAAATATGTTTAAATGTTAAATTAATGCATATCTATATTTACGTATACAGACATATCTTAGTTCTCATTACAAATGCTCTTACTTTTCTGCAGTGTACAAATTAAAGTACAACAGCAACTTCCACTTTGGCTCAAGCATAATGAGTAGCCTCCCAGAACAAAAAGAGGATAAGGCAGAAAATGTCTTCTCTACACACCAAATGCAGGAGGACACTGAGCATGTCATTGTTCTGTGTTTAACAGCCAAGTCACAGCAGTAGCTGAGCAGAAAGCCAGACATCCTCACTACCTCCTTCATCCTTCTTTCTACCCTTTAGTTACAGAGAGATATTTAAAAATAGCAGGGTTTGAAAATCATTTATTCCGTCAACAGCAAAAAAAGTAATTTAATTCACTATGTTACATTCACACCAGAAGGTAGTTAGTCTTTCTATTGTTAATAAATATCTTAAATACCATCCCTGGGAGGTCTCCTAAAACCAAAACCAAACCTACAGTATGTTTACGTTAATGTCACTGAATTGCAGGAGAACATCATGTGATGCTCTTTTATAATCATTTTGTGAAATATAATCGATTTTAAAATATGGCCACTATGCATCATACAGGAATGACATCTGTGGTATGAGCTGAGACCAATAGAGATTCAGTATGGACACACACAGGACAAACCAGGAAATGGCAGAGTCAAGGTCAACTTGAAATTTTTTTCAAGGTTCTACTCTCTGACAAACGGGGCACCATACGTTTCATAACCTCTTCCACTATATCATTTCTTAAATGTAAAAATGTTTTTCACATCTACTGATTTACTAATTTTACGATGCAGAATTAAGACTCTGCTTTCCTGCATTGATGTCATGCCAGGCTACGTCCTTGGGTGGCTGTTTTGACATCTATTTCAACAAGAAGTGTTGACTCTAAAACACAGAAGTTTGCAATGTGCATAATACCATTACAGAGCAGAGCCATACCATATGGAATGCCATGGCCTAAGTCTCCTCAGACATACTCAGACGTCATGCAAATGTTTTCTGCTCCATCCCACACAAACATACCAAGCCATGGCCTGTATTCTTGCTATGGACCTCGTCTGCAGATTGTTTATTTATAGCTTTCAGTGTGGATAATGTTTTATAAACTATTAGTCATCTGCAACCCAAAAACTTTAACTTGGCTGTGCCCATTTGGCCAGGGATCACAGCCATCAAGCAGAGCAACCCGAGAAGCAGATCCACTAAACGTGAATCTAAAGACTCGGAAACAAATGTGAAAACAGAACTTGTCTGTCGATGACTTTTGCAGTAGAGGAATCAAGAGGGATAGACATGACTGACTGAAGTTATCAGCAGAAATTATAATAATCATTTTAAAACTGCAGCAAATACACCAATACCAGACATGCATAACAAACCACTAAGCTGAATAAGCAAAGATACTTTGTGTAAGAGACAAATGGAGAACCAGAGAAAGAAATTCTAATATTTTACTTTCAGAGTATACACAATGGACATATACCTTTGATCTATAGCAATGGCATGCCCGTTTATTCTTTGCGAAACAATCTGTATTCCTAAAACAATTCAGAGGATTTCTGGAGGCAGATTTGTTTGCCGTTGTGAAAATCCTTAACTGTTGGCTCTACGCACCATCACAGAATGGGATTATACCTGAGCCATGTGCTCCGTCTTGCCGCCATGTGTATCAAGAGGCCGTCAGGCCGAGCACTGCCGCTATGAGCCCTCTCACACTACACCTACAGTCCTGACATCACTACTGCACTGCTCTGCCGCAGAGGCTGTTCCTTAGCAACCAGCTCAGGAAACCATGTCACCATAGAAACCATCAGAAGAAAATAAAATAACAGGATTGTGTGATAAGGATACTAATGCAGCATGCAGGTGATACCGTTAAAAAGCTGGTTATTTCTGTGGGATGTTTTGAAACTAATGTTTGTCAGTTGAGCTCTATGTGAAGCTGCCACTTAAGTGTTATCCAATCAAATCAGCCCATAATGGCCCACATCCCCCATAACTGTGATGATATCTAGAAGAATATGAATTACTTATGAGTAAAATGTAGTGTGAAATAAGGCACTTGTGCCAGGATGTAAAACAAAGTATAATAATGTAAATAATGGCTACTGTATCTGTGTGTATTACTAACTCACTGAGTCAATACTGTAACTATTCAACAGTGTGCTACTGTTTAGTAGGAATATGAGATAGGGTACTAGAAACCCATTTCTTGTAATACAGTTAGTACATTTTCCCAGTTGACTTTGAACCTACCGGACACACACACACACTCTCTCTCTCTCTCTCTCTCTCTCTCTCTCTCTCTCTCTCTCTCTCTCTCTCTCTCTCTCTCTCTCTCTCTCTCTCTCTCTCTCTCTCTCTCTCTCTCTCTCTCTCTCTCTCTCTCTCTCTCTCTCTCTCTCTCTCTCTCTCTCTCTCTCTCTCTCTCTCTCTCTCTCTCTCAGAGAAAGCAATTTTCAGAGAATGACAGTGGAAAAGTTATATTTCTTTAAAACCTCAAAATTCCCTTTCTGTGCCAGAATAACTCAGCCTGGATTGAAGGAAATGTGTACCAGGTCTGCCTCATGTGCAGTGTGCTGATGTAAGATTCTTATGCGAGATACAGTAACACAAATGGGAAGACAGCATGTGGAGAGAACATTTAAACTAAAACAACAAAATACTAGTCTCCACAACCAAATGTATCTCGGTGCTGCACACAGCCAAGCTATGAACAGATAAGACAAGGTCATACCAGTGATTTATATCCAACAAAAGCATCATTTCTACTTCCCCAATAAATTGATCAGTGGTGGAACAGGGTGTAAGATAATGACAGTCTCTCAGAGTATAGAGAGCTTAAGGTTGTCCTGGCTGCTTCCCTTTGAAATAAGCATACTGTAAATAAACAGCAACAAGTAGAATATGGGCTATATAAAAGGGTACATCTCTTAAATGTATGGAAATTAGGTTAATTTTCAAAACAGATGAATCAATGTTTGTTACAAATGTGCAACCAGCTTTACCAACTGCTTCCCCTCTGAGTAAAGGGAGCCCTTGAAGTCACAGACTGAGGTAGGGCAATGCCTATGTGACTTTCACAAACTAAAGTAGATATGATTCCTTAATTTACCAGTAGACACCATATCACATATTGTGACATACATACTGTAGCTAGCTATACAAACTTAATATTGACTGTGTACTTCAGAAGAAAGTAACATTACACACACACAGCTAATGTGTCATCATATTCTACAGTGTATTACATTCTTTTTTTCTGAAGTTTAAATATAAGAATATAAAAAAATGTTGTTGGACCTAAAAAGTATAAAGAAAAACAACCAAATTATTTTATCTAGCCATTACCAAAATGGAATTTCTCCAGTATACCCTACTCGGAAGCATGTTGGGGAAAATGAGTGAAAGTGAGGCTCACAGAATCACCACTAGAAATGAAAACTTAACACCTACCATCTTGCCGTCAACAGTATATAGCTTTTTGACGAGTCCAGAGTCCATCTTGATGGCGTCTGTGATGTCAGTCATGACTTGCTCAAAGGAGTGTGCAGTCTTCTTGTTGAGCAAGATCCGTACGGCCTTGCGAGGCTTTACTCCGCTGCGGACAATGGTTACCAGTTTGGGCTTGATAAAGTCCTTGCTCTCCCTGGTTTCCGGGGATCCAGCCATGGCGCTACCAAGGGAAGAAGGGTCACGGATGGACACAGCAGTCCAACCACCAACAGCCCAGTTGGGATTTACATTCTTTGTGTAGTCCAGCATCTTGTAGGGCTCTATGGATGCACAAACATAGCTCTCCCCTGCAGAAAATCAAGACAGAAAGAGATTTTTTGATTTTCCCACAAACAAAAGCTGAGACGCATTGGAAGATTAAAAAAAAAAGTGATTATCACATGATAGTGTGACACTGGCTTATTCTGCTGTACAAGATGGGGTAAGTCGCGCATTTTGTTTTGATCTGAATTAGCTGGTGGGGTTTGTGGCTTGATTGATCTCACATTACTCAATATAAACATAATCTGGAGCAAATTTACAACAATTCAAGAACACTACTCACCTTCCACCAGCTGGTCCATGCAGGTGATCTTTGTTGTCCCATCAATGGTATATATGGTCCGCACCCCTTGTGGCAAGTTGACATTATCTGACAGAGATCGAGTGAGGTCAGCCAGCAGTGCTTCTATAGACCCAAATCTGTCCTGAGAAATGGCATACACAATCCCTTTGAAGTAGCGGTCCCCATTGCGATAGAAACGAATCTTCTTGGCCTTCTTTTCTGAGGTCAGTTTTTGCAGTGTCCTGGTTCTGTACAGGCTGCAGTGAGCGCTATGAGTGGGACTGGGGAGCCCATTCCCTCTTGAGCCCCTTCGGGTGTATCTGAGAGCCTTGTCCCGCTCATCAAAGTGCTCCAGCTCCATGTCTGTGCAGTGCTGTTAGATCATAAGTAATACAGGGAGAAAGCTTACTTTTTGAATATGCCATTCAATTTGAATTTGTATAAGACATAGTGCAATTAGGCTCTCTGACAGTTGTTTACACTCCTGATACAGCACTGATACAGGCTTTGTTGCTACTGCTGCTGCTGCTCCTACACACATCATGAATTAACATGTCACACCCATTTCATGCTCCCTTGTGATACTCAATTCAATCTTTACAGCAATGAAATTCACATGCATTTGCAATGGATATTAGACCATCCACCAGTGTAAGTCTGGTACAGAACGGTGGCTGAAAGCGTATTGATAGGTAAACAATAAAAATATATAACATAGCAAGAAAATGGTCTAGAACATATGGATTTTCTTGTACTGGTGCAATCTCTCTTACCTTTTAGGCCAGGACAAATGCAATAAAGCCTTTTTTTTTCTTCCTATAAGCAGAACTTGAATCTCAATGAATCATTTATTCATTTGATGCCTTGTAGATTAAACATGCGTCCCTTTGTTGCCCCCGTGATGGTGCCGTCTTCCTGCTCGCCTGCCTACTCCGCTGTGTGTTCGCATGCAGAGAGGAGGCAGGGCTGTAGCCGGTGTCCTCCACCCTCCCCTTCTCTCCTCTCCCCTCCTCTCCCATTCTGCCATCGCAGTGATTTACATCAGACCGCTTGGGGGTCAGCGCTCCTCGTGCACATTGCTGTCAGAACACGCCCTCATAGAAACCTCAGTGCGCCTTCACGTTGACCTGCTTGGCATAACCTCATACCTGTGATACTTATAGCTAACGTTACATATTAATACAACAGATCCACATATCGCCATTCACTAATTAGCACACAAGGACAGAAAAGCGTTTAAACGGTTAAAGCTACCAATCTACCATATTCAATGAATTTGTAACGTTGTCGTTGGCCAGCTAGTGTTCAATTCAAAACCAAGTAGGCTAAACCTAACGTTAATATATACAATGTAAATTCCACTGCAGGAAATTAGGTGTTAAAAATACCCTCACAAGGTGACCGAGCAGAGTAACATGCTGGGGTTACAGATAGCGCTAATACTGCACTCCAAATGTAATATGACAAGGTAGCTGGCCTGTTTGAGACCAACCCACACAGGTGTAGGTGATGTTTGTAATTAATTGGTTCACCTGGAGCGCGTGGATAAGTGTGGCGAGCGGGTGAAGGACGCACAGGAACTAATAAACATCAATTAAGTATGAGCAGAATACCACCTAATGGGTAATTTGCACGTGTTTTTGTATCCAAATATTCACAGCAGTCTGTCACACTTCCATAGACCAACATCTTGAGTGAATACTTGATGTGGGAGAGGAGGAGTGGGTCTAGGAAGTGACATAATGTTACTTTTATGAGTATCAGCATTTTTGAATTTGTTCAACCTGACGTAACCAATTACTTTATTATACGGCTTCTGTCCAGTTGGCCTGCTGCAGGCATAATTCACTTAACATCAACATTTTGAAGGTTGTTTTCTGATCAGGCGGTCCAACTAAAAGATATTAAAACAATGGACAAACTTGTAACTTTGAAAAGTTTACTTTTCTTTTTACCTTCAACATTTTGTATCTTAAAATATTAGTTGAAAATGCTGTACAGGTTGTGATACATAAAAAATGTACTTGACTAGAGAAGAGCATGTTCACATTTCATCTTCCTTTGTTTAAAATTAAGTTGCTTAATATGTGAATCAACAGTGTTTTTTTTTTTTTGCTGTAAGGACAAAGGAGGTTCTTAAAGATGAACTTACTAGAGAGAAGTGCTACCGCTCTTCAAAAAAGGAACGTGACCTCCAGGCTTCTCTTCATTCTTACAAGGACCAGAACGGGAGGTTAGACTTCCAGATTGTGTGATCAAAACAACTAAAAGTGGTTATCTGCTAAAATTCTTGTGTTTTCTGCAGTCATAGGGAATTTTGTACATTATGTTTGTGTGCGTGTAATTCTGCTAATTTGGGGATAATAATTTTACTGGTGAAACTGTATCAACAATAACTTTTGACTCAAAAGTTTTGAGTCATGTTTACAGTATATATTCACAAATCCTCATACATTCCACAGGCTACAAATCAGAACATCTTGTTGATGCTTGTGTGACCTTCTGCCATTTGTCAATGGTCAGTTAGACCAAGCAACCACATTACAGCTCATGCAAGGTACATGAACTACCTGAAGGAGACTCTACCTCCGAGCATAAAGTAGGTCTACTGCATCCCTTTGGCAGCATGGGGAGACAATCTTTTGCTGCGATCATTTTCATGACTTAATGTCTTGTTTTCCACAGGTAAATAAAGCTGTTGAGGAGAATGTGAGTAGTTCCAGGAAAAACATACAAAAGCCACAGAATTTATGGTACATACTGTCCTAGCCAAAGAGTTATTACGACTAACGAAGAATATTTCGCACAGAGCAAAGCCAGCCCCTAAGAAGTCAACTGAGGGTATGAATATTTATTTGCTGTATTGTATTTTGTGTCTTTTGATGCAGTTGTATTGACTAACATGTGTAACATCTGCCATGAGACTACAGATGAAAAATAGCCTCTTGGCTAACTCTGGCACATTTACAGGAATGTTTTATTAATGTGCACTGGCCCTAACCAAATAAACCAATAAATAAAAAATAACTCTCATAAGCATGGGAAAGCAATTTTCAAATAAATGTATTGCATTGTTGGAGAATCTTTCCTGCAGTGTGATTTAGTATTCCATTTCAGAACATGTCTCAAGAAGATGCACTCAGCAGAAGATCTGTCAACAAGTAAATCGGACATCTAGCACAATAACCAATCCTCTGACAACGGCTCGAATGCTTCTTCCAGCTGACGGTCTGACCACAGTGCATGCCCCGCCAATACTGTTGGACAAATCGTCTGTTCCTTGGGGACAAATGCTGCCAGTGTGCCAGGATCAATCTTTCTCTGCCTCGTTTCAGTCGGTGGAAAATAACTGGATACATCCGAACTCTGCATTTCTGAACCCAGCTTCATGTGCTTTCATGTCATCAGTGATCAGCCAACCTTTTTACCACATGTGGGGCCACACGCATCTTCTGGCCATGTGTTGTGGGATGTGACTCATGGCCTGGTGGTTCTTGTTGCTCTACCATCAGTGACCTTTGACCAATGGTAACTCGTGCTTCCCTGATGCTAATCTTGTAAACATTGTTCTTTCACGGTACACAGGTTCACACAGATGTTAATATTATAAATTAGCATGTTTGACTAAAAGTGCAACAAAGCCCAGTTTTATTTAAATTTGTATGCTGACTCGGCAGCACTAAAAAAATCCCATGAAGCCCATAAAAAGAACTCCAACCCTGGCTGGACATAAAATATAAATTTTTTTTTCCTCTGTTGATGTTCAAGTTTTATAAGTAACAGAATAAACCGTCAGTTTATTATACTATAAAAACACTCTGTAATTAACATGTAAGACATACAGCCACTAGATGGAGGTATTAGGCTGACAGATGTAAGGGAGTGTTTATTAGATTTAATAAAACTACTCAAAAATAAAAAAAATACTGAATTTCTTATTTCTTTAAACATTTTATTTTTTCAGAAAATTCTCAGTATTTCAGGAGGGAAAGAAGTCTAAATGGCCAACTGGAATACTAGAAAGCCATTAAACATTTACATTAACCTGCTGAAGTCTTCAAGCTGCGGTTTAGAAGGATTACAAACCAGATCACTCAAAAACAAAAGACTAAACAGGTTTGCAAACAAAATCAGCATCGCACTTCAAAATTCACATTTATCTAAACGTTGTCCATCAAAATAACATCTAGCTTTAAATATGAAATACTATAAACATCATTTTGATCCAACTGAAGTGAAATACAGACTATCGCACTGCGCATTGTACCAGAAACCCTCATTCAGAGGAGATGGAAAAAAGTCTTAATACGTGAAGGTCTAATAATGCACTATAGACTGAAGTTTTACAGTTGCAGCTTTCTCAAGACATTACATTTTTGTACATCATTTGATGTTTGCAGGCACAGTGGGCAGCAGTGATTATACCTCATATTAAACACAACAGACGCTTTTTTTGTCTGATTATATCCAAAGATGCTGACAAACATAAGATTTTTTTAATCATTCATTCAAAGTATATAAACTGCACTTACTCTACCAGTGATAAACTCAAACACACAGATGCTTCACACAGATTAGGAACGTTTCCAGTGTCTAGTCAGCAACAATTAAATGCTGTCTTAGTACAAAGAGCAGAATTAAACCGATATCTCCCAAATTAAGTGATAATACCTGAAAAAAAACATAACCATGTTTTAATTTGAGTTATGAAATCTGCTGTTTCTCTTCCTTTAGGTCATCTATCTAATTTAACATGAAGATTAAAGTGCTCAAGAGCTGTACCAAACTATAGGATATGCATAGAACAGTAGTTATATTGTAAATATAGAACATGTTTTTTTTTATAAATAAAGCATATTAAGTTTATAAAATATATTTGATAGAAGAATATAAATGATACTTTAAGGTGTGGCTTAGGGAATGAGGCTATTTGCCCGACTTCTCCACCTGCTTCCCACTGTCTGGTTTCTCCTGGAGCTTGTAGTCTTCCAAAATGGTCCGCGCCGTCTGCTTGCCAGTCTTTTTCACCACAGCTTTGATTCCCAGGTTGTCAACATTGAAGGCAGTGAGGCCGACATTAATGGCAGAATTGACAGCATGGTCTGTGGCTTGTCCCGCGGCCGCCCCGTACCTTCATCAGGAGTCAGATTGAGTGAGAGGTCAGAGCCAGGAGGCGAGAAACAGAAGGATTTCAGGGAGAATTAATTAATATGCGGTGCGAGGATAGCAAAGATGGCATGCTGTATGTCAATTGTAGTGTGAGGACTACACACATGCAAGCGCAATCTTAAATTAAGACATTTCTAAATGCCAGGATAAGAAGTCTAAGGGTGGGAAATATGGATATAATCAACTATAATGATATTTATTAATTTTTCCATAATATCGATGTATATTGAAATTTAAATGAAAAAAAACAATCGTTTTTGGCTAATCCAGTTAATAAATACCTGTCAAATCAAGTACTTCCCTTAAAAGACTCTCTACACAATATTCAGAGCATTAATAAAGCATCAAACAACTATTTTCAATGTATATATGCATAAGAGTAAACGTCCACCTGAGCTGAGAATGAAGTCTCTCCCCCTCTGTGTGTGTTGTAATCGTAGCTTCTCTGTGCTTTGTTTACATGGGTGTGCATGCCTTATAGTACATGTGAGCGTCGCTCTGCACTGAGCTCATATGGTGCTTACAGCTGATAACGCCTTTCCGACCGGCAACAGAAAGGCTCTCTAAGTACTGTTATTGTTTGCTCAGCCGTCTCCATGTTGAGAGCTGCGTGGAGGCGATAATGCTCTGAATTTCGTATTGAGCACCTTTCAAGGGAGACATTGTACGACAAAAATGGTTGATAAATAGATATCAACTCATAATATGTAACATGATAGCCACCCAACCCTATAGAAATCAATAATCGGCTATATTGTGTCGATATTTTGCTCACCGTTGGAACATGTAGCACCAATACACACAATATAGGAAGATTTAAAAAAACAGGTGGGACAGAGAAGTTACTAATTGTGAAATGTCCATTAGAAACATTTGGAGAAAGCAGCACCATCATGTGAATTGTTACTCAGGGAAGGGCAGTGGACCGGCACAGGATTAAGTCAAATCATTCAGAAGAAATATCATGCTTGTAGTGGTGAAGAGTTGAATAGCTGTGTAAAATTAGGAAATATTATGCTTATTGTCATTAGGTGAGTCAAGGATGTTTTGTAGACCCCTAAATCTGCAAAGTAAATCGAAAAGGGAAATAAGTGAGTGCACGTTTGGTTCTGCGTGTGTAATGCAGGAGGTCCTTTGCAACACACACGCATCAACAACCTGTTTATTAAGCAGGGGTGAGGAAAATGTGCATTGCTTTATATTAAAGCAAGTGACAGTGGTCAAACAAATGATCAGAAGGGAAGGGAAGACCTACTTATGTTTCACGGTGGTGACCGTCTCCGATGCCACACTCGTAGTAATGTCCTTTGCTGCAATTTCCAAACCAGTCCACATGGTCGCAAATCCTGAGCACATGCACAAAACACAAAGCATGTTGGGACCATTTTAGTACTCTTCTGGTAGACAACTTCCTCTTAGACAATACTAAGTGTAGTAAGTACTCTACCTTGCACTCCACTGGCAGCCACCACCATCGCTCCATCTATGTTGGACCGCCCGTCCTTATCTTTCTTCATAGACTCTGGGATCAGCTTGCTTCCGTGTTTTTTCACGTGTGGAGCCAACTCTCGACCCACGCAGCCAGCGACCATGCACACCCCGTCCACTGCAGTAACACAGCATTACTTCATTAGACGTCCGCTGCCGAATAACCACACAGGGGGGGGAGTGAAACATGCTGACTGGGGATGACGTAGTCACCTAGAAACTGGCTGACTTTGACGGCTCCTCCTGTCGCTTGCTTGGCAACATGGAGGCCTTTGGTGACTGAGGGGCTGACGTGGGTGGGTTTGTCCTCCGGGGTGATGTGCTCCCGGAGTTTAGATGCCCCTTTGTGAATGGCCTTGCCTGTGAACTCCGCTCCTTTCACCAGGCCCCAGCTTAGCCACGACGCACCTGATAGCACAACGGGATCACACAAGGCTAGTCTTTCCTGGCGGATTGTTAACAAACAACAGCGTTAAGATGTTTGGCGGGAAGATGCGGTTTGACCTCACCTGTCAAGATCCCGCCTGCCACCTTTTCACTCCACTCGGGCAGCACCTTCTCCTCCTCGGTCACCGCTGGTGCAGTCTCTTCGGTCACCGCTGGTGCAGTCTCCTCAGGTGCAGCGATGGAAACCTTCTGACTGAGATTAATGGTGTCTGCAGCTTCATCTGGAGCCTGGTCGTATAGACACATTGTTTAGCTACTGTAAGACGAGGACAGTAGATGCATGCTGAAAATAAGACCTGCTGCATTGTGCAACCTGTACACATCTCCGTTCATATGCTTGTCTCCAAGTTACCCCCCCACTCACACAGTAGATCCTCTCATTATTCTGTGCTTCTCGTTACAATGCACTATTTGTTTGCTTCAAAGAGACAGTCAAAAGGTCTCCGTGCAGTCTGAAAACAGTATCCCATTGTGCTGATCTAAAAATTTCAAACACAAAAATGCGTACTTGCTGATAAGGAATTACGTCCATCAGAGAAGATAAGTAGCCTGATTGCACGCATCAAAAATGACCTCGCTTGGCATCGATCTGAGCCAGCGTCTCCACCTTCATCGTGGCTGCACTGGCACTTGTCTTTCAGCTGAAACTCTAAAGGTTGTTCCAACTGCTGCAGATAAGAGCATTATGACTGATTAATTCCCCTCGCCTGCCTGTCTCAAAGCCCCACAATGCTGAGGCAGGGGGAAGTTGGAGAAGTGTGCCAGCTCACAAGTAAGACGGAGCAAGAGCTTCATGCAAAAGGCGAAAACAATGAAGACGTTAGATCCTCAAAGTATCGCGTAAGCAGTAACTAAAACCTCTTCATGGGAAAAACAGATGTAACATCTGCAGTGTTTGCAATGATTACAGAATATGTGATGATTTTAGGAGAGTGGAGGTTGTTTAGGGACTGTCAGCACTATTTTTGTGCACTTATGTCAGTCTGCACTTTCATGTAGAATTTCTAAACCAAAAAAATATATATTTATGTGTACATCATTTGCATTTCTTTCATAAGAAATGTCAAAACTTGTGTTGGTTTTTCACAAAACTGAGTTTCGGGCGACAATGACCTGAACTCTGAGATCCGTGTTCTGGGAGAGCAGGTCCTGGAACAGCTGTCTGTCTGCAGCAGGTAGCTCAGCAGAAAGCACCACCCCCACATAATAGCCCGGAGTCGGCGCCATCATGTCCGGGAACATAAACACACCAGTGTTACACAGCAACACTGGCGAGTCCGAGGCCATGAGAGGGTACAGCCAGTCACACACCTGCCAGGAAGTCAAATTAAAAAAATAAAGAACGCTGGAAAATGTGATGATAAATAGATACATGCGTGATGTTATAATGACGTGTATGAGCCCAACATTTTCTATTCATTTCTGAACTATGAAAGTAACATGATGATTGGTTTTGTAGAGAGATCGGGCTAAAACATAGGATTCTAAATATAACCTCGAAATGACAAGCCTTCAATTTCTCATGGAGAGTCTAATGAGTGCAACACAGTGAACCGTCTGACAGAACCAGAGGACACTGTCCCCCTTTGACTGCCGCATGTCTAACTGGATTATAGGGCATACCGGTGGAAGCAGGGTTTAGATCGTTACTCATGTGAATCACTGATGTCACTCGCTGGCAACAGCACCTGGGAAATTCCCCAATGAAGAGTCAAATGTCAGTCTCATGATCCACTAGTGTCAGTGTATCGGCTATTGGAACAGCAGGAATAAACATTGCCACAAAAAAACAAACACAAAATTGCTCAAAACAAGAGGAGTTGGATAAAAAAAAAAAAAAAAAAGAGAGATAAGTATTGATTTAGTCTTTTAACAAAAGCCTGAGCTGATTCCTTTGCATAGCTTCATGGAATTTATTATCTATGGTACACGTGATTATCCCCTGATTGGTTCAAAGGCCCGATTGTCTGCACACTTGTTATCTCAACAAAAAACCGAACATGATAACCCTCTTCAATGTAGGTGTTACTGTGGTGCTGCTGGCTTTGATTGCATCAGACTGTACAGGTGTATTTTAAGCACCATACTGGGAAAGAGATCAGCGTTTGGTGGCATTCGTGAGGAGTGCAACGATGTTTATCGTTTGCGAAACATAGCCCTTAGTTCATTTCTAGTAGGTCATGAGTAAGGTACCATCTGTGTCCTAATCTTGAGCCAGTAATGATCCTGATTTGGGAATTCCCAGGTGGATGACATCATATCCATAAACCCATTGGGCTTAGTGTGCCGAGTAAACAACGCTCACATGATCGCGTCCATCGGGAGAGGCAAAGGAGATCATTAACAAGCCTATCGCCTCCTGCTGATGACTCACAGTCAAAGATCTTACAAAATCAGGTTAAAGGGCACAAAAATAGACTGGTGACACTGCAGTGATGACATTCCACTTCTTGCATCGAACGGGCATAAGAGTTGCATATCTAGTTCTTTCAGGCTTTGTGCCAGCGAATGTTTTAGTGTGCTGAAACAGGAAATCTTTATTTTATTTTACCTGCAAAAATGCTGGCGGTCGGTTGGGCATCCTGTCCTCGGGGTCACTGGTGAACTTGACCAGCCGCAGGTAGCCCGGGTACGACGGAGCGCTCACCTGCCCTTCAGGCGTGACAAAGAATATCTGCACACCATGAGGGATGCACACCAGCTCCTCTCCATCTTCACCCATGCTCTGCAGAGACGGTGTCGAGTTAGATGTACGGCTGTAGAACTCGTCCCCGACCAATGACATCTCGCCTGAGTCTGTTCCATACGAGACAGATAAGTGGCCGTCGGCCGCCTGAGGAGAGTAAGCTGGAGGCTGTTCGGCTGGAGCCGCAGGCTGCTGTCTGGTGGGTGAGAGAGGTAGAGCCTCACTGCTGCATGCAGGCAGGCCTCCTACAGCTCCTGCTGCCCGGCCAGAGAGTGGGTTTAGAGGAGGTGGCCTCTCCGGCTTGTTTTGGGTGGGAAGCTTTGGGTAGAGACCTTTTTCAGACGCCTTTGTGGCACCAGGGCCAGACACGTCGCTATTGTTCAGTGCAGGTGCAGATCCCAGGTCAGAGCTGGTCTCTATTATGGCCAGCCGGGTGGTGATGTTGTTCAGCGTCTCCTGCATCTTCTGCTGCATCTGTATGGCGGATTCCCAGGCGCTGCCGACACACTCTTCTCCCCCAGAAGGCACACTGATGGCCCGGAGAAGGTGCTGTCGCCCCCGCTTGTACAGCTCCAGGGCCTGGGCCTTGTCTCCAGCTTCATCTACAGTGAGACCTTCATTGATGCACTCAAAGGCCCTCTCATAGCCGTCTTTGATCACTTGAAGTCTGGCACTGTCGAATGCATCTTGTTTAGCTTTCTCCATTCCCTCTGAAATAACACTCACAATTAGCTTTATTTACAATGTGTGTGTCCATCCAAATATTGGCTTACAATCATGAGAGAGAGGGGGGGGGGGGGAGGTCACCATAACTAGAATTGAACACACTTCATAATGCTTAAAGTTACTTAAAGCTACTCAAACGGTCCTTATATTTAACTTTATTAAGATCAGCTAATCCACAAGCAGTGGACATGTCACATCACTCAGAAGAGAGAGAGACACGCGAAACTGAATTGACTGTTTAGTTTCTCTGACTGATGATTCGTTACCCGATTCTAGTTCTGTGCGTTGGTTCATCTGGTATAAGAGAGGTCGCAGCAGGAGCTACAACAGGCTAATGTTGCTGTTAGAGTTGCAGCTAACAGCAGCTAACGAGCTAACAGCAGCTAACGTCTCTGTTTACACGCGTTCAGCTGATACGTCATGTCATTGTACGAACAGCAACATAAATATAACAAAGTATTATTATAGCTAGTTTGCACTAACACTAGCGCCTTCTCTAGCTAACGGTATCCACGCTTACCCCAGTGAGCGAAAACAATCCGAAGATAAGTGTAATCAGCCAGTTAACTATCGTGTAGCTAACGTCACGTGTCAAAAAGGGTCCGTCTGGCTCTCGAACGGCGTTAATGTCTTAACAGTATTTTAAGTGGAGTATTCTCCACAGTATTTACCTTTAAAAGTATCGTGACAGGATGTGTCGACGCTTCACCTCAATACGAAAAAATAACGTTTGCCTCGAGCGTGATCTTCACTTTTGGTTTTATTTTTGAAAGTATTTACCGGAAGTGTTATCACGGCTGCATCGACGCAAGCTGGACTAACGTTTGTCTCGACCGGTCTCGAGGCTGAATGGATGGTGACAGGGTAGTTCGTATTAGAATCACTGGATTTTACTGCCACCAAGTGGCCACAATGAGAAACTGCAACTGATTCAAATTAGTCAAGTCAACGTCAATTAAGAAATTTGAGCATACTAACACTTTCTGGCTTAGTCTTACAAAATACAGTGACCAAAAAATATATACTGACCAAACGGAACACATCACCAGCGAACTGCATTGACGCTGGTTTGACTAGTGTAGCAGTTCGTCGCTGCTAATGTGGACATGGCACAATACTACCAGAGCCCTTTAAAGAGAGAGTCCCGTCATCTCCTTTCACTCCAATGGGGCTTTTTTTGCATTGGAAGTTAGCAGCGCTATAGAGTTGCAGCGCAATGGACCGTTCGTGATGCGATTTTATCAGGCAAGACGTTTAAAGAAATACATTTTATATCATCACCACACCTGAATGCGCATGTGTATTACAGCATGTTCGTGGATTTTCCACCACTAAATTAGTAGATTTAGAGAATGTTATCAGATAACATATTAAGCTAATGAGAACCATACTGGATAAAGTTAGCAACACATAACGGTAAACGAGGCAAGAACAGCCTCTGAATTTTAAATTCCGTTTAAAAAAGGCCATTATATCAAACGTTGTATAATTAGAGGGATAAAGGCTTCTAAATGAGATTTTTTTGTGGGATAGGGGGATTTAAATATCATATTTTATGAGTTAAATATAACATTGGGGCGTGTGATTATAGAGTTGTGGATGTAGGTGATGGCATGAGCATATCAACTTTGAAGTAGGAGCCATAATAATAATGTATAACAGAAATAAATAATCTGCACACTACTATTGACGCTGCTTTGACTAATGTGTTGCAGTTCGTCACTGTGGCCACCAGAGGGCAGTAAGCATACAAGACTGGTGCAGGAACGATGCCGTTGAACTGAGTGTATTTAAAATTCACGAGTATTTACCGCCCTCTAGTGGCCAATGCGAGAAACTACAACAACATAAAACGTATCAAGTCAGCGTCAATATAACATGGCAGCAAACTACTACTTCCGGTAAGTTCTTTCAAAATACATTGACGAAACTGAAGTTATCGGAAGTGGAAGGACAAAGTTAGTGGCCAGACTTAATTACGTTTATTCTAGATTTGTTTAGCTGGAAATGTCTTCCACAAAAATACAAAATACCAAGGATAATAACAAAGCAAACAAACAAGCGTATTTGTCCTGAACTCAAATTAATCTTAAAATATTTGAGAAAATTACAAAGTCCTGATTTATTTGTTGGTTACCACTTTACATCAGGACGTGCCCATCAATGCAACATCAACGTGTGTAACATTATGCTATAAAGCAAAAATTACCACTTAAAAATGAAGAAATGATGACAATATGGTTGATTGATGGTTTCCCCACTGTTTAAACAACTGTTGCCACATAATTAATGATTCAGTAGACACATAGTTGTCAGGATCAACGGGTTGAGTGAAGCAGACAAGCCATGAGCAATTCTTCACCTTTCTGTGCTTCATTTAAATTCCTTACAGCGAATGCCAAACTGTGGTAAAATATCATACTGTAGTCTGTATGTGAAAAGTTTGGATGTGTGCACACCTATTATCATAATGATAAGTTATAATGATCATATTTTAACAGCAGTAATTTCATCTTTACTATTGTAAACACAAAGTTGTATGAAATATAAATACTTTGTGTGTGTGACATAACATGACTGCAATGTTACTGCATCACATACAAAAAGTATGATAACTTGACCATTTACTTTTCCATGAAGATAAACATTATGGCTTCCATGGTTAGTTAATAGCCAATAAAGTAAGCAGTTAAGGCATTCCTAAAGTACTGGTGGCAGATAAATGTAAATTAGCTTATTTAAATGCAAAGAAAAATGGCTTCACAGGCTTGACAGCTTGAGCCCCACATACGTATATTTAAATGACATCAGCGTGTGGTTTTGTTTAAATTACACATCAACATATACTGAAGAGTGTTATCATACGGAGAGGAGTACTGATGGATGACTATATTCTGTAGAGGGCGCCAAATTCTATCCTAAATGAGAAGATCTGACGAGACATGGAAATGGAGACAAACAGAGTGCTGGTTATACTACGGTGGGTTCAAGTTCATCAAAATCTTTTATAACCCTCATAATTCAAGCATTTTATCAGAGCATGGAAATGACTAGGCCTACAGCTTGGCATAAATGTGCCACTAATTACATTTAATCACCAGCATATGGGCATTAAAAAGAGAGGGCTAGAGGCATTAAAAGTCAACCAAACATGCATAATCTACGAAGCAGTCACTTTTTCACCATTTTTCATGTGTCCATTTTGCTATTGTGGCTGACACCACTTTCTGCTGAGTCCACATAGTCGCTATCAGCCTGAAGGCATGTGATAAACATCGGTCTCATCGCCAGTTTGACATGTTCCCAGCATACATCCTGTACAGATACCACAGCAGAGGGACCAGACTGGACACGTTCTTCACACATGATGAGGTAATGCATTGGTGCTTTAGTTTAAGTGCATATATTATTTAATTAACTATGTTATACCAAATCATATTTTTGGTCCCCATCACAGACAAAGCTTGTTCATTTGTAAGTTATCTCAGCTCTTAAAAGCTGGGTGCTCATTATTTTTTAAATTACTATTGTGCATATTGTCAACATTCTAAGCCAACGTAGGTAAAAGACAATTTGTTAATGATTCTCCTGAGAATAAAATCATAGTAAAACACAGCACTGTAACCTCTATTTACTTTACTTTTACTTTATTTAGTTATCTGGCTATGCACATTATATGGTTCATAATGCATCAGAGATGTAATTGATTGTACTGCCAGTATATTGCATATGTCTTCATATTGTTGGCTATTTTTCGAGCTGCACCTCTATGCGGAAGTTGTAAATTGACTGTTTCCTAGTGAGCTCAACAACAAATGTCTGGAACTGAAACAGACTGCTGATACTTGTATTCTGTCTTTCATGAATGTTCACATATGAGCAACATACTGTATGTGCCCTTCATGGTTTTGCAAGGCTGGTTTCTAATAAATATATAGAAGCATAGATGTAGTTTGGTCAGAGCACCAATATTTCAATGTGACATAATAATAACAATGTAGTTTCATTGTTAAAGAAACCACGGACTATCATAATAGCTGCACTGTTAAAAGTTGATACCATCCATCCATCCATCCATTATCCAAACCGCTTATCCTGTTGAGGGTCGCGGGGCGCTGGAGCCGATCCCAGCTAACATTGGGCGAAGGCAGGGTACACCCTGGACAGGTCGCCAGTTCATCGCAGGGCACATATAGAGACAGACAAACATTCACGCTCACATTCACACCTACGGGCAATTTCGAGTCTCCAAATAACCTAAGCTGCATGTCTTTGGACTGTGGGAGGAAGCCGGAGAACCTGGAGGGAACCCACGCTGCAACGGGGAGAACGTGCAAACTCCACACAGAAGGACCACCCGGGATCGGGTCCCTCTTGCTGTGAGGTGACAGTGCTAGCCACTACACCACCGTGCAGCCCACCGTGCAGCCCAAAGTTGATACCATTACCTCTTTATGTTGTTCTCATTGTTATCGTTCTTCATCAACAGTTGCCACACACAAAGAAGCCACATTAAGATTACATGTAATCAAAAAACAGCCTGTCAGCATTCCCTGTGCAAATGAGCAGACTTGATTGTTTCAGTACTCACTGAAAGGAATGATAGCACAATGATAAATGAGGAATGATAAGTCAGCCAGCATTCAAATGATATGCACGTGCGCTTGGTGAAAGAAGAAGATAATTCTAAATTGTTTATGGATTCAATTGATACTTAGCTATCTAAGTCAATTTAAATTCACCAAGCTGTATTTTCATGAAGTTTTCTCCTGAATGTAGTAGCTGCCTGAACGGCACGCACATATAAATTAAACCGCTGTAAATGTTTATGGAACATCTCAGCAGATGAAACTGGACGCGAGCCTTGAAGGAATGTGTTGCCGTTTACTACTTTTACAGGCTGCTCTGTGGATCTCCTCGACGGTACAACTCTTAGCTTTTATATTGTACATTTTGCATCATTAAAAATCAAAACAAAATCATAAAACGTTGCTCTTTCTCTGATATCTTATTTTCCTGGACTGCTGGTCTTCCATTTAATCACTGCGTACACTGCAACACACAGTTCATAGTTCATTAATAGTTATTATTAATCATTAGATACAGAACTGTTTTTTTTCTCTGTGCCAGATTTTATTATTTCAGCTCTGGATACAATTATGGCGACACTTTCTTACTTTCTTACTGGTGTTCTACACCCATCTTCTCTTTTTTTGAAATAATGACAGGGTATAGGCCAGAAGAAGAGCTGCAACAGCTATCTATGGGTCCAAACAAATGCAAAAACACATGGCACATCACACATAATTTGTAGCATAGATAAAAAAAATTCTGACAATGTCAAATCAAACTTTGAATTAAAAACATGCTTTGCTCTAGCTTTTGCATCAACTGCAGTGGTCACTTGTGATTAATGTCTGCAGTATTAACTTATTCAGCTCCTCTGGTAAACCCATTTAACTGAGCTATCAACATGGAACAAGGAAGCTATGTCACTGTATTGCCATGTGAAGTTAATTACTAAGACACAGCAAAACGATTACATCTACACATGTTGAAATCAATATAGAACATCATACGCTGTCACCAATTAAAGGTATTCTATCAACAAATGTATATAAAAATAGAAGGTTTAATTGTTGAAATCCCTGTGTCTCCTGTTCGTGAGATAAACAGATTCATTAAAGTGTGATGGAAGAATTGTAACTATGGACAGAACGAGATGGAATGTGCAACCAGGACAGAGGGGAAACACACGATTCTAATTAAGGCTAGTGTCAAAACTTTTTTTTTTTTTTTTCCCCACTGAAGACAGAAACTGACAAAACAGATCAGCTGTGTCCTCTGTCCCTCATTTAGTTATATTTCAGACACAATTGCATGCCTAATAAAATCCATATGAATTAATGCAGTTCCTAATGGACATCACAACCTCAAGTCCCAGTTTCCCCTTCACCGTCCGCTGAGGCTCATCATTCAGTAAGTTATTGTCCCCACAGTGCATACAAATCTCTCCTTGAGGCACCAAATATGTGCTCTGGTTTCAACAAAAGTGTCACCCAGCAAGTTCACAACAACTGTTTAACTGAATCCTGTTTAAAATAATATTCCAGTAGCTGTTTGATACTTTTTTCTTATGTTGAAGTGAAGAAAACCACCACAGGATGTAATTATTAGAACATAATAATTATTTGTGTCATTGAGAGAAAGGCTCAAAGTGTTAAGAGTATCAGACTCAGACTGACAGAGAGGTCAGGGCGGAGCTCTAAACTGTTGCCTCAGGTGTTCATATGTATAACTCATCTTCAGCTTAAAAAGGTATTAGAAGGAATGTGAAGACACTCCATTAATCACAAGAAATGACAGATGGGTGTTAGATCATATCTATAGCGGAAAGCTTCCATTCCATTCCATTTTTAGTAAGTGTTCATTGTTCTCAGTTGACATCCTCATAACTAAAAGGAGGCTGAAAAGAAGAAGTTGTATTTTCTATTGGTGGATGAAGAAAATGGGACTGGATCACGCTCCCTTGTAAACCTTTCTCTGATCCATGATTTATGGGCAGAGAGATCCTGTTCCTTTCCGATTCCAAGAAGCTGCAGAGTCTCGAGCTTTCAGTCTCGAGGTTAACCAAGACGCAATATTTGGAAAAATACTCTGTCCTCAGAGCAACTGCTGTGTCTTATTGAAAGTGCTAAATATGGAGCGGGGTACAAGTAATCTGAAACAGTCTTATACTCGGTAACATGAAGGTAAACCTTAAGTGCTGGCTCACAATAAATAAATAAAGGTTTCTTCAATAAATCAATCAGCTGTTAAAACGTTGTTAGCTTTACCGGAGGCTATAATAAGTCCTTCCAGCAATCTGACAGCACTGCACACATGAGCACTTTTACCTCAGGAGAAATGACAAAGAGAACTGACGTCATTTGCACTAAAAAAGGGTATGTTTCCCATAAACTTAAACTTTAACAGGTTGTTGTGCCTGGACACAGCTTAGGTTCAGAGATATTAAAGTACATTTGTTTCCCTGTTGCTGCTTGTTTCTGTGATCTTACATTTATAATAACGTTAAAGATATTGAGAGCAGTTTAAATTGTGTCTGTGCATGGCGCAACTAGTGAATTGTGGTCATGTGGTTGTGAAACACTCTAATGCTAAAGCACATGAAGTAGTTTTGCTTAATTGTAGCAACATGATATTTAGATAATATGTATTACTCGTAAGTGCACTTTCACTTACCAGTGCAGAAGTTATCTAATGCTTATAGTAATGTGCATATTGCATACTTTCTTAGCAGCACTGGAACTGTACTAACATAGACACATGTAATGGCTTTGCTTCCAGTCTGATGAACCACATTTCCATTTCAAAACTACAAAGTTGCCCGAGGTCATCATAAAGTTATCTGAGTGAAGTTCTGTGTTTGTCCCACCATGTTTGATAGTCATGACTGAGCTATCAATGGTCATGAACCCGATTCAGGAGTCAGGTCTGATGTACTGTATCTTGCCATATTTGCCTTGTGTGTGAACCTCAAGTGACTGGCCATACTTTAAAAAGCATCAAGTAGATGAGAAATACTAATAACAATGCCAGTAATGGAAGATTCACCAACACATGCAAACATCATTGGTGCGGTTTCCCAAGACATTAAAATATAATTTTTCAGGAAAGTGTGGGAGGAAGGCCAAGACTATTGGATCAGCTACATCAACATCAAGACAGCCAACAAACGATCTAAGAGATAGAAAAATAAGGAACATATCTATGATGTTGCTTGTATTAAATTTTTAAAATAATTAGCAAAGTTAATTTAGATATAAAGATCTTTTTGGAATAAATTATATATTTTTATAATGATGCAGAATACAGTGATGTGAAAAACAGAAGCCACTCATGGGATGTAAATGATTGAAATAAAAGGACTCACTCAGTCCAAGCATCCCTGAGAGAGAAACGGTACTGTTATTATCATCATGACTGACAAGTTATGTAAAGTTTAAAGTGTTTTTTCAGCTTCACTATCAAAATGCAGCATGATACAGAAGTAGGAATTTGTTGAAAGAGAAAGTAGACCAAAGCAATCTCCAAAAACAGAACATTGTGCCACCATACAGCCACCAACGCAAACTTTGAGGTGGGGTTTCTTCATTTTGGCTATGTTCTGTTTTTGATACCAGATGTGTATCATATAAAGAATAGTCAAATTAATTTATTTACTCGTATAGCATAGCCCACAAATAAGAAGCCAACCCGAATCTTGCTGTTCACTAATGTCCCCCACTTGTCTCAACACATCATGAATTACAACACTCTTGGCTACATTTCCAAGAGTGGAAAATGGAGATGTGTTCAGCATGTCAGCACACAGAAAGGAATTCATCAGCTGTATGTAGGTGTGGCTCTGCTACATTGTCTAGTCTCACGTTTTTCAGCGTCTGAAAAACTTGACGTACAGAAATGTAGGAAATAATGGATGAATAAGAGGCAGATGCAGGTTTTAAAGGTATTGTAATCCAATATGTACCCCACAACCCTATGACTCACCAGTCATGGTGTAAATGACTGTAAAGTACTGTGTTGAGTAACACAATATTACCTTTTTAGCCCCCAAGCAGATTTCGAAACTAGAAGGCCGTTTTCAACTTGATCTGCCAAAGGGGGAGAGTTTCCCTATGTTCACATTAAATCTGACTTTTATGGCCTGTACATACGAGCAGGATTTTGTGTTTGGCAACCAATCAAAGTCCAACATGCATCTTACAGAAGTGCGCTGTGCAAACTCAAAGCATCCAGAGCGCACACACTGAATAGACCGTTCAGTGAAGTAGGAGTCATCTCGTATCCAGCAGATAGACTTTTGCAGTCAGTTACATATCAGAGGCAAATTGCCATTCAAAGCAGATATTTCTTGTGCATCTTAAAACAAGTCTAAAGAGGATCTTTAAACATTTTCAAAATGCTGTTTGAACTCACATATCTTAGTCGGTCCGTTGGCTTTAATGAGGTATTAATTTCCAAGTGATCAGTTTTTATGAACTTCAGCATTGCATCACATGGAAAATTAAAAATATATTGTGCATCATTTTGCACACATTTTCCAGTAACTTGACCACTTTATTTGAAGACTCTTTCTTGAACTCAAAATAAAGCTCTGTGGGTTTGAATCATGCTTGAAAACATCAATGTGTGATGATGGCTGCAGTCCATGGGGATAATGAGGTTAGTTCAGGTGTGGCCTTAACGAAACCTTACACAAATATGCTCCTTTCACGTCAGGTTTTCTGCAGAGAAACATCTTCCAGGGAATTTTGGTTCAAAAATTCTTCCATGTGTGTTGAAGTGTACTTAATGATTTAGTTAGTTGGCAAGATTATTGTATTGTTCACATTTTTGTGTGTGTCTGTGAAGTTTGTCCGCCTGCAGCGATGCAGAAACACTGAGCCATTTCTCAGACCATCACAATATCACTGGCTGGACAGAGAGGAAATGGCAGACTGGAAATCTGAACCACGAAGCACAGGGAATCCCGTCTACGTGGCTCATGACTCCTATAAACTGCTGGAGGAGGGGAAGGGGAGTGTTGTTGGCGACCAGCTAACTGATCATGAAGGAAAAGAGTGAAATACAGCCTTCCCACTCTTGTAACCAGCAACAAAAACAAAAGTCTTATGTGTTGCCCGAACTGATGAAACTGTGAACCTGTGCTGGCTTAATTATTAAGTCACATGCATTGGATAGTTTTTTAACATCATTCCCTGAGGTACTGTAATTCAGAGTTTCCTTGCCTCTTCTGTGCATGTCTGTTCATAAATCCATTCTGATGCATTGTAACTTTCAAAAAAACCCGTATACTTGGATTTCACTGAAAATAATCAACCACAAGGGAGACATATTTTACAGAGTCACAGAATAAATAATTACGTAACTTTCGTAAAAGTTATTGTTAAGCGAGCCCTTTAGCTCTAAATAGTTGGAAGACTCACAAAAAAAAAGATCATTGAAAAAAATGTGTCAGAAATCATGCAGCAGAGGGCAAGATATTCAAACGTTTAGTCCAAGTACACTGTGTCACTGTGCAACTTGGTAGTTTCATTGCAGCCTTCCCTCACGCGAGGTGTTTTTTCCCCATGCCCCCATTTCAGAATCAGAATCAGAATCATCTTTATTGGCCATGTATGCATACGCATACATGGAATTTGTCTCCGGTTTCCACTCCGCTCTCAATGTATTTCATTTGTAGTGTATAGGCTTTCTGTTAAAAATGTTTAGCCTTCAAGCCCAAGCCGAGATAACTCTGGTGTCATCGCTTAGGTTATCATCTCAGACGAGACAAAACGTTCTCTAAAACCACAGAAGAAATTATAGAGATATGTTTATACAAGAGTCAGGCCAGAATTCCTGGTTATTACATCTTTCTGCAATGGTCACTTCTGCATCTCACGATTCATATCCACTAGCAACTTTGCAGGCAGAAAGTAAGGATGATGAGATTACTGAGGATGACGAGTGTGTAGCTCCTCAGACTTTTATGCAGGAGATTTGAGTTTGTATCCCATTACTTACCTGCAGTTAACTTTTGCCATTGTATTAACTTTAACCAGGTGTTTACTTGCCTTATAATGTTGTGTCATATAATTTGCAATAACCGTCTTTTTTGCAACCTTAACCATATTGTAGTTTTCATGTGCAGTTATTGTAGAAACAGGGGATTTCAAATCATTGGCATTGAATGTATTCTGGGGTTTTGCAGAATATTTTAATATTGACAGTCTTGCATGGCAATAGGGTTTAAAAAGTGACACTCTGTGACAAATAAACTGGTCTTGATATGTACAATCAGTTGATTACCCTTTTAAGCTACTTTATCTTTAGCTACTTCCCGAACAGGTTGTATAATGGTATTAGCCAAAATGTAAAAGTTGTGGTAAATTATATTCTGAGGAGGAGTTACATCACTAATCGGTGTTACACCATATGGATACAGATTTGATCACTACACTGCATGTCCTCCTGTGGCACAGTGGAAAATGTCGGGATGTTTTCCATGAGGGTGAGTTATGAAAAAACTGTGCATGGTCTGTTGGCCATGCTGTATTTACAACTGTGTTGCACTTTCCCAATAAAAAGTGATCTTAAGCCAAGAGTGCTCCAGTAAAAATAAAGTGTGTCATGACACCACTGTCCAATATGTGTGTTCAATGTAGGAGGATGGTGCTCCAGAAGAAAGCAGAATGCTCATTCTAACGTCACATAAGACTTTCTAAATCTTCTGTTTAGACAAGTTACCACATTCTTCTTTGAAGCACTTAAGTTGCACTGAAAAGCATTTACCAGCTGTTGAACTTGTGTCTCGGTCAAAAAAGATCATTTATACAAAACTTTAATCCAGCACCAGAAAAGAGTCCAGGAATAACTTCGTCCATCCACTGAGTTATTGCTTCCGTGTGTCAATAATCCAGTGACTTTCCCATTTGTTTCAGAGACTATGTTCCTGATCCTTATTAAACACTTAAGGATTTGTGGGTTATGTTCTCATTTGTGTATATGTATTGTGTCACATTTATGTAAAAGTTGACTTTGACAGGATGTCTTTGAAAAGGAATTTGGAGATATTTGTGAGTAAATAAAGGGATCATGTTTTTTTGTCAGACAGATATTATTTAGTCTATATGTGCCTTTTATTGCTTTTTACATAATTATCTAAACTGAAGCCAAATGATTAGTTTGGACCTGCATGGAGTAATATAAAACATAATGACAGGAGAAGTTTCTCACAGGCGAAGAATATTAAATCCATCTGAAGACAGAATAAATGTTTAAATCAAAGAAATATTGATCTATTTAGTGTACAAATGTATGGGTATAAAAAACATCTGAGACAATTACAGTTATGGTAAGGCTCAGAAGCCGTTTTTTTCTGTAATAATAAATAACATAATTATTGCATAAGAGCATTTAAACTGGGTTTTAAAAATAGCCTAATGTGCCCTTCAAGGCTTAAATACAAAATCAATATTTCAATGAAATTTTTATTTGGTAAAAATTGCATATTGATTTCTCAAAGCAACCATTACTATTTTATTGTGATTATTGCATCTTTCAAATAATTTTTGACTGTAGAAAAATGTGTCAGTCTCAATAAAAAATGGTGCTGTGTTGGTAAACGTTATGTACCGCTGTTTGCAGAAACAGAAGTATGTCAGTCATGTTCAGTTTCTAACCGTATTCATTTATGACCATTTCAATCATATTTTAGACCCTTATAGAAGTTGAATCTTGTACTATACGGACATTTTCCTAAACTAATCTGCAGAGTTCATTTTGCCAGATTAGCTCTTTAATGCTCACACATGTACAGTGTCATTTAATCTTCATTGATAGATGTGATGGAGACGAAAGCAGGTTAGTATTCATTTTCAAAACATTTTTGAGAAATCTGTTGTTTTATAATACATTTATCCCGGGGATGAACCTATAGTCTTCCTCCCATGCATCATTCTAGCAGCCCAAATATTATGTAACATCTTGGTATTCATCACTGGAAACAGTCAAACAAAATTCAAGGTCTGCATGTTTTGGACATAGTCATACGATAAGACTTGCATAGAGTGACTGATTTTATTATGATTAATAATTAATAGTTTATAATTATAGCTGGAATTCTTACATTTATGTTAAATAAAAAGTGCTAACCCAAGACATTTAGGTGTGGAAATACATAAAGGCATACCTATAAAACAAACACATCTGGAGAGAAAGATTTTTAGCCACATAGCATAAAAGCATATAAAACTCTTGGCAAAAGATTGTACTTAAATATAGAGAGGATTATTTATTGGGCTCCATTTATGTCGCTCTGGCAATGATTCCTGGCAGTCTGTCAGAGCATGACAGGTTACGTAACTTTTGAATCTGTTTCTCTGTATGACACATACCACAGAGATGGAAAACAAAAGTCGCTGTCCTCTACAGATCTTTATCAACTATCTAAAATGTTAAATGACGTTACCCAGTATGGTTATTAGTGTTAGTTAGGATGGTTTAACAGCTCATATGATACCAAACCTGATAAGAGTCCTGCAAACATTCAGTTGTGTATCATTTACTTCTTAGTTAGAAGGTTAAGATAGCTGTCTTAACCTTACTGTTAGTGGAAATGATGCAGTCTAAATTTATGAGAACTAACAGTTCCCCAGTGACTCTATTGGCCAATAGGAAAAATAACGGACAGATTGGGTTGTTTTACTGTACGACAATTGTAAATTCACATTTGTACTTTAAAATAAGACAAATTAAAGCACTGAGGAATCTGATCATGTCTAGTGTCTATACTAGGTGTCAAGAACAACTGCATATCAGCTCGCAAGAGGGGATTGCATTATCCCACTAAGGAAAAGTGCTTTCAGTCAGTCTGCATTTTCTGTACGAGCTACTGTAGAGTGGAACTCCATCCCAGTGACCATTAGAGAACTACAAACATACAGTTCATTTAAAGCTCAATTAAAGAAATGGTTAGTTAGTAGCTCTGTCAGCACTAGAATGTAACTGCACCTTACTGTCCTCAATCTGTCCGTGCTGACACCTGTCTGTCTGTCTTGAAATTGCCAGTCGACCCTCATCTACCTGCATGCATGTCTCATGCATTTTTATTGTTGTTTAGCTGTGTCAGACTGACATATATTTCACATACTCTGCACGCTTTCTCTGACATGGATGTGTTTTAGTGTCTGTCAAATAAACCAATAAAATAAAAATTGTGAAATGGTATTACATCATAGGGGATTTGAGAGTAGAAATGGGAGCAGACCTACAGGCTGGAAAGTGAGTTTTTGAAAGATAAAAATCATGGTGTCTGAGGCCATTCTCACAATACACAAAGTTTATCATTGAGAGGCAATCATAAAGCCGTCTATAGACCTAATATACCTGGACCTACAAAGCTTGTTATCTGGCTCTGGCAATATGGAATTTACCAACCCAGCTATATGTGCATATACATCAAGTGGGATTATAAACAAAAATACAAAACCTACAGGCCCAAAATTAGCCTGAAGGAAAACTATAATTCTCACGTCAAGAGACATAGATAAAGTATAAACTGAGTTGTTAGTGTTGATAAGCTACCGTCAAACAACCCCTGCAGATGATTTCTATCCATTTTGTGTTACAGAACAATACAAACAGGGCTTAATTCACATGTAAGCATTCATTTTCAAAGTCACCCTGTCAATTCAGATGAGTTGGTGGTTTACCAGTGATGCAAGGTAAATAAACACTTCCCTGACCTGGAACTGTTACTCAGAACACAGTCGGAGAATATTGATTCATGTTAGCTTTTGAGTAAATTTCAAATAGCTTTACTGCTTGGGTATGGGTACATAAGGTTAAATCATACCTCACATCTCATTTGGATAAAGACTAAGGTCTTATTTTATTGTGGCTGTCACGGGATTTCACGGATAGGACCCAAACGAAAGACCACAGGAGACAGAGTCCGATGTAACGGATTTTATTTTGAAGGTGTGGAGCCCGTGGTCCGACACTGGAGGGCAGGCGGATTGACGGTGTGAGTCCCGTGGCTCGACACCGGAGGGCTGGTAGCTCGACGGTGTGATGTCCCGTGGCTCGACACCGGAGGGTAGGCAGATCGACGGTGTGATGTCCCGTGGATCAACACCGGAGAGTACGCAGATCGACCAATACTCTACACCCGTAGCAGAGAGATTAGTTCAGGAAGGAACAACGGGGTTCAACTTATGGAACGGTGGTGGAGGCTACCGAGGCAGAAGACAATACGGACTGACAACCCAGGCCTGCAAGACCAGGGTTGATATGCTGCTGGGTAATGAGCCAGATTGTCCGCAGCTGTGCATCCATCAGGGCGGTGGCAATGGGAGGTGTCTGGAGGCAGGCCCGAGAAAACAACACCAAGCACATGGCACAGCAAAACAAACAGGGGAAAGACAGACACATGAGGAGAGGAGATTGGGGGGAAACAGAGGTTAACACACAATGGGTCAGACAGGGATCCTGACAGTGGCCAAGTCTATACATGATGGCACTGTAGTGAAAACTCATCCCAAACTCAACCACCGTGCCAGAAATATGTCAGCTCTTTGGAGTCAATATGCATCCAGATGAAGAGTTACTTTCACACAGCTGCATAAAAGGCATTCACTGTTGTGCACATTTACTGAGCCAGAGTTCTCCTGGGATGCTTATACATGTTTGATTGATTTGGGCCAACAGACTGAAACCTTCCCTGAACTCCAACATTTGTGGATCAGATGAGGTGAACGTGTATATTACATCAAGGACATTATACTATTCATCCTACTTTTCTAAATGCAAATATGCAAACATCCTGCATTTTGGAGTGTGATTAGATATACGTAGACCTTATTTGGATAATTCACACCTGAAAGGCTCAGTTTATAACCAAATATATTGATAATGTCATTGCACAGTATGTATATAATCGAATCATTAATTGATTATTGGATTCTGGAAGACGTTGCTCTGCCTGTTTCAGGGATACCAAATTGAATGCAGTACTATTATAAAATCTAAGATGCTCATTTCATTCTGTAGCACAAAGAACATATTTTAAAAAAAAAGTGTTTTGTATTAAAGCATGTACAGTGTGATGCAACTTTCAAGGCTGAAACTCATGTCATTAATACAGTATTAGGTCACAACATTACAAACAACAAAAGGCTGTCAGATAAGTGAAAGCTCATTCGGCATAACGATACTGAAAATCAATTAGCTTCCTGTGTGGTTTCACTTAAGAATGAGCAGACAGCTGCCTGTTGCTGATAGTGATGAGCAGTGGAAACTGTCGAGTGAAGTTTGAATCAATTGTTGGTGGTACCAGCAGTCTAATAAATGATTTAATATTTGATTGGGAGATCACTGAAGACTACAGTGTGGACAATCCAAAACCAGATGGAAAAGCAATAGGATCCTCCAGCAGATGTTTTCTCAATTTTCATGTCCTGCTGTGCATCTGACTGCAGAATGTATTCAATCTCTCAGTAGAAAGATTTTCATGTTACTGTAGGGGTTTGCTCAAATAGTTACTTAATCTTTGCTGGTACACCTAATGCAACAGTGACTGATACAGTCTAAACAAAGGGGAAAATATCGCCAAACAAACAAGCAGAGGAATAAATGTTTTTTTTTATGTTTATGGCCATGACTCATGGAGACTGTATTCCCAGCCGCCCACCAGCATTATTAAAGACAACATAATAATGATACTGAATTAGGGTCAGTCACTTGCAACAAGACCCTCATTACACAGGACAAGACCATGGACAAGACACTAAACTTCCCAAGTTAAGCAAGTTTTAAAAAACGTATTGCAACAACCACAGAGTACAGATATGAATGTGTTGGTACAGGATTTAAGGGCTATCTTCTATTGTTTTTTACATTTGTTGATCTTGCTGTATAGCAAACAATAGAGTAACATATTATTGTACTTTTTGTTTGGTTGGCAGGCAAGTTATTTTTTGGGTTTTCCATGGGCCACTGACTGGATGAACACATTTTGTTTTAATATTACTGAATAAAGCATCATTTCAATGGCAAGACAACAATGATTTCATCACTTCAAGCTGTGATAAACCAGCTGCCTGGCTAATAAAGCCTGTTGTTGTTGTAACATAAAATTACACATCTACAAAAAATATCTTTAAATGTTGTGTTTGTGGTTTAGTTCTGTATGTTGCAAGAGTTTGCGATTTGTACCCATTTTACTCCATCCAAGAAGTCATAAAAAGCACTGAAGAGTTTTACACATGAGCCAAATAACAAAGGAGCTTGGCCTGTCCCAAATCTCTGCACACAACAGCTCACACAATGTCCCTGCAACCTCAACGTATAACAATGCATTCATTGTTGATAATATCATATTACCCACTGTAAATAAAATAACAATTACTCATGAATGATTCATTTGTAATCACACAATACAACTGATATAAGTTATTCAGTGTGGCTGTAAGCCTTGTGTACAGCACACTGACTATTATCTTTTTGGGCCTAATTGTGGAAATGCTGATTCATGTTATCATAATCTTGTTGTCCGAAAACAATGCTTTTAAATTGTTCTGAAAACAACTTTTCGAAAACGATGATCAATGTCTTTAATTTTGTATTGTTACCTTGGTTCAAAAAATAATGTTCTATGAACGTAAGAAAAACTACAGCCAAAACTGCAAGGAAAACAGCGCCCCAAGAATGTTCAGAATACGAGGATCCAATAACGTTCTTGAGGCTCCAATATCTTTTTGTGAAGGTAAAGTTCTTTGAATGTTTGGAAGAAAAAAAAGTCCCAAAAACATTAACAAAACAACGTTACGAAAACATTAGGGATACATATTCCAAGACCACTCCGTAACAACGTTTCAAGAACGTTCTGAAAACAACATTCCAAATATGATAGGAAAACAACAATGGTCAATGTTTTAATTTTTCTATCATTACCTATCCAATGGAAAATAATACCTCATTTGTTTTACTTGTAAACAACATCCCAGAACAATTCTGTGAACGTTGGATTATAACCTCTTGAAAGTTTTCAGAAAACAACGTTCTATGAACATTCGGAAACCACATTCCGAGAACATTCCAAAATCAACACCTCTAAAACCGCCATTAGAAAACAAAGTTCTGAACGAAGACGTTCCGAAATTAAAGTCCCGAGAATGCTCAAAAAGCAGTGTACCGCGAACATTTAGTAAACACTTGGAAAACAATATACCGAGAAAGTTTAGAAAACAATGTCACAAGAACCTTCCAAAAATATTGTTCTGTGAACGTAAGAAAACCAACGTGCTAAAAGTGCCAGGAAAACAAACTTTATTACAAGAATGTTCTGAAAACTATGTTTTGAGAAAGTTAGGAATACAACGTTCGAGAAAGTAAAGATTATAACGTACCAAAAACACAAGTTAAACAATGTTACGTTAGCAAAAAAAAGTTCAAAGAACATCAGTAATTCAACATTCCAAGATCATTTGTAAAAGAACATTCTGAGGACTCCATAATTACGTTCAGAGAACTTTAGGAAAACAATGTTCTGACAACGTTTGGAAAATAATATTCCAAGAATGTTTAGATCATAACATCCCAGAACGCTCAAAGAACTTTCAGAATATAACGTTCTGAGGACATTTGGAATATAAGACTCCGACAACATTCAGAAAAGAACATTCCAACAACATTAGGAAAACAATGTTCCAAGAACTTTCTGAAAACTACTTTCTGAAAACAACGTTCCAAAAACGTTAGGAAAACAACTATGTAAAACAGAGTTCTGAGAACATTTGGATAAAAAATGTTTTGAAAATAATGTCCTAAGAAAGTTTGGAATATAATGTTGCCAGAAGGTTCCAGAAAAAAACATTCAGAGGACTTTTCCGAGAACGTTTGGAAAAATAACTTACTGAGAACTTTCGGAAAGTATAATTTGGGGAATATTTGGACTTTAACGTTTCGAGAACTGTTCAGTGGTGGGCCGTCAGGGCCAGCTAAGCCTTCTCTGCTGGCCTAAACAGAATCACAAAGTTATAGCTATTTTATAATTTTTCACAAATACACTGTATGTATTATATATGTTTTCCCATTAGCTTGTTTTCTCATTGCACAGCTCCTGTCTTCCTCTGTTGCTCTGCTTCCAGCCTGCAGCGCTGCTTCCAGCACAGCTTGTTTTAAGTAGAGCTTTTATCCAATCAGATTTAGCCTCTATTTCTCTATGTAAGGAGAGAGGCCCGAGGTCCTCTGGTAGACTTTGCAGTTTAAGTAAATGGAGACAATATTGTTGATTGTCATAGTCTTCAACCAATCAGATCTTTAGTTTGACATGTTGGGCGTATTCTTTCACGTGCCAGTGGCACCGTGGTAGCCTGCTAAGTACATCTGCATTAACGTGCGCCGTGATTGGTCAGTGGGCCAGTGTGAATTTTGTCAAACAGAAAGCTAGCTAGCAGATCTTAGTGTTTAGTAAGAGTTCAGGTTGAAACATATGTAACTCCTCTCAGAGCGTTGCCACCACCTGCACAAACAATACATCAAAACGTGCGGAATGACTTGGAATGGGGTGCTGCTAATTTTCTCAGAGAATCTCCTCGCCGTTTTCACGAAAATCGCAACTGTGTGCACACACACTTAGGAAATCTGCGTTTAGAGAGAATAAAACACTCATATTTAGGCCCTTATTGGTTTGCCATACTTTAACATAGACATTTTCTTTTAAGTATAAATGACTCAAAATACTTAGGATTTTATTCGACCAAATGGGCATTTTGATAGCTAGCACGGTTTTCATGACATCACAGTTTAAGTTTCAGGGAAATATTGGGACCGTTTCAGATTTTATAATGGGTGTGTGTTGGACGGAATGTTCAGACTTAGAGCAGTGACATCACCGCTAGAGAGAAGAGGAGCTTGAAAACTATTTTGTAGATTTTCCAAACAACTTGCTCTCATTACCACAATATTCCCTTCATACACCATTTTAGGTCAAAACATAGGACATATTGTGCTGCTCGCAGACATGTTTCTATGGAATCAAATGGACTTACAGATTTAGCTCAGGGAGCCTGAAAGTGAAATGAATGCCAATCAAGTGCCCTAATGAACTCAATGTTAACTCACAATGTTAACAGACAGTACCTGTTTTGTAACCTGCTCTCATGCTCACATATTGACACCACAAATATAAAAATGACATCACCGTGTTCGGCAGAGTCTTATAGACAGCTGACTTGACTGAGCAGCAATTATGAAGCATTATGATACTTGATCTTATCAATCTATCCATTATCTCTACCACTGGCCTTCAAAATGCTTCATAATGTCTTCTAGTTATTGCTATAAAGAATTATGAATATTAATGACTGATTATAACTATAAGTATAAGTATTAAAAGGCATTATATGAATGTTTATAATGCATTATAGACATGGTCGTCATTAAAAGTGTTTCATGTACAGTTTTATATAGATACATATTTTCCAGGAAAAATACAAAAATAGTTTTTTTGCACATTAAACCCAGTTTATTTCAAATTTTACAAATTTTTCAAAAATGGGCTGCCAAGCTCCCTCCTAAATATACATTAAAAAGATGGCATTGAAAAACATGACTCAGAAATCTTAGAGTCTAAGAGACTAGTCTGTTCTTGGAAATACAAAATGCAGACACATTTAGATTTGACATTTGATATTCAACTTTTCTAAACCACAGTCGACTACTTAAAAGCCTTCCAAGTACATTAGAAATGACTCCAAACAACGGCCTTTTTAAAAATGCATATTTATATAAGAGAATGCACTTTATTGGAAGATGTTTAAAAAATAGAAAGGAAACAATCTGCAGTTGAATACATCGATCCAAAAAATACAAGCATAGACACAATTTACATGAAACCTTAAACAACTCACAGCCACGGATACGTAGAAAATCATTGAAGTCTGAAAACACACCATTTATTTTTCTATTTTTTATCATGCTGAGATTTATAAATCTTCCAATACCGCTCGTAACATCTCCTTGTTTTAACCTTCACCTCTAGCGAAAGTTTAAAGTGTAGAACTGAAATGTTTTTAATTGCGACTCTAATGGTTCGGATTAAAAAAAATATTGCTACCCTGACTCGCTTGGCGTCTTTAAAATAATGCCAAAATGTAAATTTGAACCCTGTTTACATATGCTGACATTGAACACTCATAATAGATATACATTCAAAGCACAATTCAATTGTTTGTGAAAATATTTTACTTTTGTCAATTTGTCAACATTTTAAATCACTGACATTTTAAGTGTATTCTGTATTAAAAAAACACCAGTTTCAACCTCTGGGTTTGGTGTCTCTCTCTGCCTTTACATGGTCGATATTCTCATCCGTCCATGCTCAGACCTTTCTGCTCCTCCTGTTGCCAGCTGTTAAAAAAACAATACATGTCTGTCAGCCAACTCATGTGGAATAAATTATTATGAGAATGTAGAATACGTACGGCATGGAAGTTTTGAATCTAGGCTCTGATAGCCACAAGGGAATATCAAGCTCAGCAGAACAGCAGGGGGTGATGATTATATTTTCATCCATACTCCAAGCCTACAGGTGGATGCTGCGGTGGAGGTGGGGCTCATTCAAATGGAATGCAGTATGAACAGCAGCCGCAGGGGCATTAGCACTAAGTGTCAGCACAGCGTTCATTTGAGCTTTGTGGCCACAAGCATGGCAGCAAAAGATGGAGCAGCGCACAGTCAGCTTAAAGGAATAGGAAGACATTTTGGGAAATGTGCTTATTTGCTTTCTTGCCAAAAGTTAGATGAGAAGATTGATACTAATCCTGACAGTGGTATCAATCTTCTCATCTAACTCCTAGCAAGAAGCTGCAATACTCAAAATGTTGAATTATTCCTGTACATCCACCATGATAGAAGAAGTGCGTTGGATAAATGATACAGGGAGAAGAATACTCCATGAGAACATAGCATCGGACTCATGTTGACTGCCTGAACCAGCTAACAGGCTACGCTGCATTTATTACAAATGCAGGTTTTTTGTAGACTAGATGATGTTCTTTACCTGAAACTCTCCGGGAAGAGGTTCTTCTTGGACTGGCTTCTATAAAGGCAAACAAACATATAAATCCCACATTATCTATGAATTATTCTTTCCAAGTCACTGAGATGAACACACAGATAGGACTCACCTTGGATGTATTGGGCAAGACTTTCACTGCCGCCCTCAATGTTTGAAACATCAAATTCTGCAGGAAAAAGAAAACAGACTTAAAGTGAAATTGAAATATTTTGTACAGAGATGCATTTATTATGTTGTAAGAAACTTAGCCTGAAAGAAAATCTAATTGTATTCTGGTTATTTTAGCCTTAATATAGAAATTCTAACATTACGATTGTACCTAAACATTCTAACATTTTTTAACATTATAATTGTCATAAACATTAACTGTAGTATGTTTGTATTTTATTAATTTATGATTTGGATTCAACTATGGGATTACTCGAACTAGTGTTAATCTAATTTATATTATTTAATATTTTAAGAGAGATATAAAAAATATTTCCCTACAAATCCAACCACATTTACCACCACAGCAGGGAAGAGAGCAACACAACGTTGAACACCATTGATCATGATAGTGACATAGAACAATAAGCCCCATCCATGTCTTGTGTTTGAATCATAATCAGTTTAACTGACCTCCCAGACCGATGTTGGTGGTGTGAGAGGTGACTGAGAACTGAGGGCCTGCAGATGACAGCAATTCATGAGTTTGTGAGATGATTAATGATATGAAACTACTGACGTATCGATTCACGTAAAAAAACATTTACCTTCAATGACCCTGGTAACCTTGGTGTTGGAGGGTTCACCTTCAATGACCCTGGTCACCTTGGTGATGGAGGTTTCACCTTCAATGACCCTGGTCACCTTGGTGATGGAGGGTTCACCTTCAATGACCCTGGTCACCTTGGTGATGGAGGGTTCACCTTCAATGACCCTGGTCACCTGGGTGATGGAGGGTTCACCTTCAATGACCCTGGTCACCTTGGTGATGGAGGGTTCACCTTCAATGACCCTGGTCACCTTGGTGATGGAGGATTCACCTTCAATGACCCTGGTCACCTTGGTGATGGAGGGTTCACCTTCAATGACCCTGGTCACTTTGGTTATATCAGGAACTGTAAAAGAAAAGTAAAACATGTTGCACTACATTGAAATTGCAGGCAGTACAGCATTGCCCTCCAACACAGAGAATATTTGCATTCAGGTATCGCAACATTGGACCTTTCATTCGATCAAAAAGTTTGCTTTGACAAAAATGTGATTAATAATAATTGCTGACTGGTATGAGAATTAGCCAGTAGCAGATAAGAAATACTCTTATCCTCTCTCTGATTAATGCTACTTCAGCTGGGCATGCATTTGTAGAATCAGGGATTAACAAGGAGTGTTGGTGATTGATCAGCACGTTTCAATTCAGCAGGAATCAGACTAGTTTTTCCTCAATTCTGTGCATGCAACTGTTTCACTAACGACATATTAATCGTCATTACTGTACCTTCCTGGATGATGATCCTCTCTAAAAACAACAGGAGGTATAAATCCATTATTGAGAGAGAAGAATGCCTTTTAAGAGATTAAAACTTCTGTATAGCAAAAAACACACACAAATATACATAATAATACTGGTACTTACTCAGAAATGTAAGGGGAATTTCCTGATATCTGAACCCAGAAATGAACTGTAAAAAATAAGTAGAAAATCTGTTACAGCCATTGACAACATGTACAGTATGACCATAATGTTTTTGTGTATGCTGCATAATAAAGCCAATTGTCAATTAATCTATAAAACCAACTTCTGAGTCAAAAAACCACTAGCAGGATGCTGTGTACAGATGGTTTTCAAGCAGGGTCTTGTTCTGTACTTCACGTTGAGTTACATACATTATATTTTTGGCAGCCTTAGAGGTAATAAGAAACAACAACACCTGCACACAGAAAACTGCACCCTGCCTTTTACAAGTCTCACAGCTTTAATAACTAGATGTAAATCTTTGATATGACACCTTGATTTGCATGTAAGAGATGAGCCTCTTCAATAGCATGAGGAAATCCTGGCTTCCAACTGGCACACCTAAAAGAAAGCGCAGGGCGTTAACTTAGGTTGGGCCTTTACAACTGTTATAAAAGAAGGGCAGAGAGTGCATCTCTTGACAGATTTACAAAAGTAATATTAACAGAGTTGACAGGGTAAACATTTTACCTCCTGGATACAAGACTTGGTTGACGAAGTGGATGACTCCATTTGTGGCCATGATATCAGATTCAGGGACTTGGACAGAATTCACTAGCATAGAGTTGTTTGCCTGAGGGAGACAGTTAAAACAATTACAAACAAGAAAAACACATAATGATGGGCTTATTAACCTGTATTTCAAAATAAGGAATTAACTCTATTCTTCAGTAAATAATTATATTAGTTTGCTAAGGTTACTGAGTTATACAATCCAGGATGATATTTTATCAGATAATAATGATCTAGACTATTATAATCTTAATGAATAATTTAAATACATTTTTACCCCGTTATACTTAAAGATAACACAAAATATAAAGGTGAAAAGTTTATTGACACAAGATAAATGTTTAGTCTTGCTGTTCTAAATACATACAGACATCACTCTGAGGTTGCTGCCCTGAAGAGACTTGAGAAGGTTTGTCACCCCAGTCTCCAAACCACCACCAATGAAGATGCCATTATTGATGTGATACAAAAGGATGGTTCTGAGAGCATTCATGTCACCTGAAATAAAGAATGGCAAAAATATTAACTTCATTTTTTTGTTTTGATTGTGATTTCCAACTAGTAACATAAGGGCTTGAAACACATGTATAAAGGTAGTATGGAAGACCTACTCTTCAACAAGGACAAATCCCTTTCACTTAAACCAGCAAAAGCCTTATCGCTCGGGGCAAACAGAGTAAAGTCTCCCTCTTGTTTCAGCAGGTCTGTCAAACCAGCAGCTTCCATCAGAGACAAAAAGATCCTGCAGCCAAGAGAAGAAAACGGTAACTTGGCTGTTACAGAACCCACTGACATATTGTAACAGCACTTTCTGATTCCCATATGTGCCATGTTGATTTAATGGAAAGATACATGTATGTAACCAATATGTGGTTGTGCTGCTTTTTAATACGGGCAGTCCATTTTCACTACACAACATTGCTCTTTACTTACTTGAACCCTCTATTTTCTGTCAGAATTTCAAACATCGATTTTTCCGCCGGTTTCAACAGAGTCCTCATGAGATGAAGGGCCCCATTGCTTCCTTCTTTACTGCCTCTTACCAGACAGGAATTCTCAATGCACACAGCCTGCAGAAATAATCCACAAGTTAAAGGCAAGGGGATTCGTTACGTCTCAAAGATTTGAGGATTGATGGTCAAATAACAGGGGTAATGTATATATCGTATGTTTAGTGCCACACAGCCACAATGTTTGGGCACAACTTCAGAGAAGAGGACGCACTGTGCGATAGATGAAGACTCTCAGAAATTTCCCTCCAATGGTCTCCAGCAGCTGGCCATTGAACAACTCTCCCAGGACAATCTTTCTTTTCAAGATGTGGCTCTCCAGGATAATCTTGAGCAAACTCTGATCCATGGACATCACTTCATCTGTAGAGGAAAGACATTTTATATTCCCCATTACAAATGAAACATACCAGCAACATTGTACATTTACATCTAATGTATTGGCTTTTGCATCAGAAATTGCATTTATATTTACATTATTTTGAATATAATGTCCAGAGAGCAGTAGTAACAATTCTAACTGCGCAAAGACCTATCTGCCATTAGTGACTTGATTTACTAGGCAGTTCTATAGGTGGACCACAAGATCATGAGACATGATGTCCTGTACATGAAATCATTTACAGTTTGAATACTCTGTTACATTCAGCTGTTGCTTGTGCATACTTGTGCACCCATTTAAAACCATATGCCTTTGAAGATAAAAGTATTCTGCCTCGATCAATTACACATTCTTGTTACAGACGCAAAACATCTTTACTCCCTTCAGGTGAAGTCCAGGAATGTTGTCAAGGGGAGTGGGTATTTGGTCTTACGTGGCATAACGATTCTGCAATATTCCAATAAATTCACTATTTCCCTGAAGCGCCATTTATGTACATTTCTATTCACGTTATGACTCAACATGCAAAGGGGAAATACAAAACATCTTCCTTTATTCTTTATTCCAGATTGTGACTGAGTGTGGAGCAGCCTAGGTTCATATTTAGCCACGTGCTTAGTGAAAAACAGAGGGGCGTTCATGATGTAATGAACAGTATGTTGCTCACCACTGAAGGCAGCATTGAAGGGAGCCAGCAATGTGTACTCAGTGCCTGGTCTCATGGCAGCAGAAAGGCCCAGCTCAGATACCATGTCACCAAACTTTGACTGGGAACTTCCTATCAGTTCCATCACCTGTTTAGCTTAAAGGACAAAGAGAATCCCACCACCATTAAAATATGAATTACAGAAAAACATGAAACACCTGGCACATTATATATTCATATAGTAAAGCAGGTATGCTTAAATGAGAGGAAAATATGGGAGTCTAACCTGAGTCTGGCATGAGCACTTGGTCAATAAGGTGGATGACACCATTGGTGGTGACAATGTCCTTCTTGCGCACCATCTTAATGCCGTTGACTGTTAGACTTTCACCATCGCAGCCAATATCAATATTGTTGCCCTCAAGGGTCTCATAAGTGGTGCCAGCCATGATGGCCTCAGAGCACTGGACTGAGTCCAGAAGATGGAAATTCAGAAGAGCTGAAAAAGCAAGACAGTTTTGAATTAATGTATAGTTTAGGTGAAGATATATGTTTATTTGAAGAAGGTCAGTTTGCTGCATGGGCTATTTTATGTTCTTTCGCATGTTTCACTGCAGCTGAGGATAAAATGCCTTGGGAACCTGAGGACCCTTTGGATCCCTCGGGTCCCTGAGTCAGAAGACTTGTTATTTTCTAACAGTTCTGTTTAACGTGTGAAATGGTCTGATCTCACATCATAAGGCAAGCTGTGGACCAATAAAAATGTTTTGGGTTGTTGCCAATTTGACCAGCTTGCTCAATAAAGCAGCTCTTTCTTCCTCTCGGTGTTGACACAAAACAAGACAATGTTAAAAATGTTGAGATTCTGCACTATTTAATTGTTTTTCCTGGATTTTTTAAGAGCTTACGATCACTGTATACTTGAAAGCTTTAACTTGCTCTGATTGACGATTACAGTGGAAAAATTCTTGCAAATGTCTGAGAAAAATACTAATAGCTACATTATATTAATCCTGACTTACTCACAACATGTATACCTCTAAAAGTATCAAACCAAAAGTGTTAAATGTGTCAAATTTTTTGACTTTCCACTAACAATTTCATGCGTGACTTGAAACTTGAGACTTATTTTTACAAGTCTCAACTCTATTATGTACAGCTTGTCAAATGTGTGTAAGTTCCAGATCAATTACTGCGTCATCTGTTTTGAGTTAGAAGAAGTTGAACATGTGAATAAATGGTTGACTTAGTCTAAGAAAAATGCCGCCAGTGAATCACCGAATTTATTTTCCTGTACCTCATCGATAAATGTAAATATGGTCCCAGGTTTGCAACAGTTAAAATAAATCCTCAGTTTCCAATGCAATGTTTTAGAAGGCCTTGACCTCTTTGAATAAAAGTCTAGTTTACCCGTGAGGACCGCCTTGTCGCCCTGAAGTCTCTCCAGCACTTCACTGCCCAGACTCTCAAAGGCTTCGTTGGTGGGGGCAAATAGAGTGTAATGTCCTGGTTGACCCAGCTTCTCCAAGAATCCAGCCGTTAGAGCCACATCCTACATGGTGATTTCACCAGCGGGATTGTGTTCAATTAACTTAAATATGCAATAGACTACAGTAGAAACATTTGCAGGAGACAGACATAACAATCTAATCATCTGAAAAAAATATATTTTAAAGTAACTATATTGCAAATGCAAACTCTGCATGTCTTTTTCCATTCCCTCTAAATCCCTGCATAGGTAAGTTTTTTGCAACAATAACCTGCAATATTTTCTAAATTGCTCTGCATGCTTGCATTCTATTTTAATTACTTGTAATGTGTTTGCACTTAGTTTACAATCCTGGTCCTTGAGGTGTTTACATTATTTTGTCTATCCTTGTATGTATTTACTCACGCTCAGAGTTGTCAGGTCATCGTCAATCTCAATGACATCCTGGATTGTGTTTCCAACAGCACTGACAACACGGTCAACAACATGCACAACGCCATTGGTGGCAACCTGATTGCCATGGATAATCCTAGCGCAGTTCACAGTCACCACCTGCACATAACATACACAATGTTATACCACTGAAAAGTGTTTATAGCACAACTACAAAAGGACCACATGGTAATCTTGAATGATAATACTCACCCCATTGGAGTAATGGTTAATTTGGAGACCAAGGTCATTGTACATGGAGGTGACTGTCATTCCATTCTTTAGATCTTTAGTCAAGAGGCGTTTGTTGGCCATGTGATAATGCAGAGCGTTGTACAGTTCAATGTTGATATTGCTGACCAGTCCACTCCTCATTGTCTGATAGGTGAGGAAAACGAGATGTTAAAACCTTAAAGACAGAGAGCCTCTAGCTTATTATTTTGTTCTTGACTTACTTCATCCAAAAGCTCCCAGGCGTCGTTGCTGGGGGCAAAGAAGGTGAAGGATCCAGATCCCTCAATCTCAGGCCTTAGCTTAGAAATATCAGAGAATTTTTGGGTTGTGGTGGCCTTCACCAGATCCAAGGTGCCATACACATTGTCAATCGGGGCCACTGAGAAAGAGATTTACAATACACATTCTTAGATGTCAGCCTGCCATTCTAATAATAAACTCTACATGTGTGGAAAGTATGCTTCACCATCTTTTTCTAGTTTATTTGGTCTAATTTCAAAACTAGCATACAGCTGCTCTACAATGTAGCACTTAACTCACCTGCAGGGCAACCACGCATGCCCTCCAACTTCATGTACCCTGGGCAGCACTCATAAAGCACAGTCCTGTAGGCAAAATACACAAATCACAAACATGGGTATTATCTTAAATAAGTAGCGCATAGCTTGAAAGTATCTTTCAACATTGTAAGACATTTTTTTTCGGGCTGCCATGTTTTGGGCTGAATCGTCATTCCACATTGGTGTATTCAGTGTTTCCAGATGTTACTCATTATCTCTTTTATAACCCAAACCGACCATGGGAAACCTAATGGAAAGGGTGCCTCAAGGATTATGCTACCATTACAGTAGTATATTTATAGTATCAAGACCTCCTCTTTGAAGCTAAACAATTAGTTTGAATGATTGTACTTATTTGGTTAACCTCAGAAACATTTTGGCCTTGAAAAACTGCAGTCTAAGACTCAGTTGAGGTTTAGGAAATGATGGTTGACAAGGAACATTTAAAAGGTTTGATGGTCTTTATGTAAACATTTGGGCTAAGCTGAAAAACAACATTATTGAATTGTCACCAGGTGTTTTAGAGCTGTTTTTTTACTTTTATAATTTAGAAAGATAACTATTGTAATTTCAGTTTATATGAATTAGACAGATGATATATGTTTATTTGCTGTTGGACAAACATGTGAGAAGTAGTGCTGGACAATGTAGCCCGAGGGGGGTAGTAAAATTCAAAGTGCAGCTGCTACATATAAACATGACTATGCCCCTTGGGTCAGCAGGTTTGAATATGTTGGAACTATATCATTGTTTCCAGCTCTTGGAAGACCAGACATTTGGAAACGTACGTTTCACCTCAAATAACTAACACCAATAAAAGAAACACAAGACATAAATAACAGAGTTGGCTGAGGAGTGCATTACGGTACACTGCCCAGTAGAATCGTTAGAAAACTCGAAGCTGCTTCTTTTCCCCATTAATCAGCTCAACATGATTTAAATCATCTTGCAAAATAGTAAAAACATTATTCATTCTTTGTCTATTACAAACTGATCACTTGTAAATAGCATAATGTAACAAGTAGCTTTTCATTTGGTTGTGGAGTGAACAGAGCTGGTTCTACATGACAGAAAAGGAGGAGGAAGACGAGGACTGCACCAAGATTTAGCAGTTTCTCTCAGCAGTTTCCCTATGAGATCTGCACACCAGGAATGCTCCATATGTGTGCCATATGTAGTTCAAATCAGACAATTTTGACTTTGTCAGCATGGTTAGGGACAAACAAAGACATTCTTGGATTTAATGATTGGATGACTAAAAGATGCTACACGTGCAGTAATTGTTAATAGTTGCTCTCGAGCAAAACACCTCTAATAGTAAGATTCTAACACATAATAAAAAAAAGAAAAAAAGAAAAAAAAAAAAGAAGAAGAAAAACCTATTTCAACTGTCTCAGACAGGGTACAGACCAACGCTTCTGGGTCATGGCTGACTGCAAATCTTGAACAGCTCTATTTGAATCAAAGTTGAATGGAGTTGGGGGTACTGGGATGAGATCACACAAGCCCTAATGGGGCAGAGTCAGCAAAACCCTCGCTACACTGCTCTCCCACACAGAGGGATTGTATCTGGCCATGGCGTAGGAAACTTTTAACTTGTCAGCATCTCTATAAAATAACTGTTCCAAGAACCATGATCATTTTGTCAAACATATAATAAACTGTATGTGGTTTCATTCCAATTCAACCCATCACTAATGGGAAGTTTAGAAGTTTGGTTGTGCAAAGTTTTCTTTTTAGAGAGAGATAGCTGCTCTGGAAGCCGAAATAATCTTACTTCTTGAATCAGTGGGACAAGTACAAGTATTTGCCTAAATTAAGTTGCACAGCATCAATTGCCAGATACCACTGTAAAAAGGGCAATCTAAGCCATATTAGATCATTTTGGTCAGTGAGTTAGCGTGAATTAGTTTATATGTTTGAGATTGTAATGCTTTCCTGCTGCTTCTCTGATACAGTAGGAGAGATATCTTATTTGATTTGATCTTATACACAAGTTAACCTTGCTGCATAAGTTATACCAATTTCATTAAGAATAAACTTGATTCTGTTCTGATTGGTCTAAATCAGTGTGGGACAGACACTGAAGTCAAAGGTGTGTGTACTCTGCAGCATGCAAAATGAACAGCTGATTAGCGAAACAGTTTTCTTTTAAATCAACTCCACTAAAACACTAATGAAAAGTAAACTTCGTCAACTAATTAGAACATTTCTGCCTCCAGTGCAGCTCAGTTTTGAATAAATGGGTGTGGCTCAAACTTGTAATTACTAGTTATATGTTGTGATTTTAGGACACCTTGCATCACCATACAATAACCATTGTAAATTAGTAATCCAGTCCACCATGTGAATTAAACTTTGTCCCACTTATGTTTTGATTGATTCCACAGTCCCATGTCAGGCTCCCATTGAAATAGATACAATTCTTTGGCTGTTTCCAACATTATCATTTGCCAAGTTCAATGAGCAGTGGGTATTCATCATAAAGAACTAAGCCTGTTTAGAGTGCTAAGCATGACTTAGGCATAATGCAAGCATCAAGGGCAAGCTGAATATGTGTGTGTGTGCGAGTGTGAGAGAGAGAGAGAGAGAGAGAGAGAGAGAGGAAGCGAGAGACTGTAAAATAGGCATGGCTTCATCCATGTTTAAACACAAAAGTGCTGAAGGGGCTGGAATAATATGAAAAAAAGAGTCCGTCTAGTATGACTAAGCTGAACGCTTTTCCATTCATGAATACAGTCAACATTTTGCAGCCACATCATAGCCTGGAATCAGTGGTTCACAACTCCACGACAACCAGGCTTCCTAAGTTATGAAAACCTGAACGCACAGTTTATAGGATCGAATAGGACAGTCTCCAAAACAAAGGATTTAGGGCTGTGTCCACAAATGTGTTTTTCATTTTAAGTGGTAGTTTATTCAAAGTAAGATAACAGATGTCTGTCTCTATGGAAACATTCATGTTTCCACCAAACCGTTAAAGCAGAAGCAGGAGAAGAAGCAGATGCTATATTTTCAAAATACGTACAGAACTGAGTACTCAGTAAAACTTTTAGTCATTGAATTTGCTTAGAATGTTCATCTTTAAACAAGAGAAATAACTTGTCCTATTGGAAACATGAAAATACACTTACGCTTTCTTTCCACAGATGGCCCCGCGGTACCAATTACGACAAGTGCTGAAGTACTTCTTCTTGGTCCCCATGACTTGCTGGAGCGCGCAGACATTGGGTCTGATGAGAATAGAGAGTAGAAAAGAGTAATGAAGCATATATCAGCAGGTAAAACACAGGAGTAAGAATAATTATGTGACAAACAGCACTGCTGGGTAAGACATCAGACTGTCAAGTGTGAAGATTTGTATATTTGGCAACTGGCCCAGCTGCTTCTGGAATAGTAGCAGTAAAATATTACTAATCACAACATCCACATCTGCTGGATATAAAATTGGTTTGTCAGATTTGGGTTATAATTTGACAACTATAACCCTGCTGGTTTGTACCTTTTCTAAGTGAGACGTAATGTTATGATATAAAATATGTCAAAAATGAACAATTGATATTTCAAAACAATTGTGACAGCATACAATATAGCAGATTTAGCAGAGACAAATATGCTGACATGTTTAGAACTATGCTTGTTGTGCTCAAGGCTCAATACTTTTGTATGCAAAATTAACTAACATGATATTACAAGGGTGTACAAATATTCATAATGAAACATATTGATAAGCTTACCCTTCGTTTCTTGCCCTCACGCGACTGTGGAAAACAATTTTGTCATAAGCTGAAGAGTCGGCCTTGTCAAATGTGGAGAACACAAAGAGTGCAAATGCAGCTACAAAAAGGAGCTTCATCCTTGATTTCTAAGCTAGCCCCTCCAGACCCAGAGTGATGGGAGCAGACTCAGAGTGGGAGTTTATATACTAGTCTCATCCTCCACTCATGGAGGATGGCAACATTTCATGTATGCATGGACCACCCAGAACCTCTTAAAAACCACATTCTATAAAAAAATATACTGTTTTTTTTTGGTGTGATGAATTATGATGATTAGTATTTAAATAAGTTATGGAGGACTATTTAAAAAATAAAATATATGAGACCACCATCACATTCACAAAATGTTTTGTAATATTTGCCTCTTTTATGCATATTTAAAGATGCACCCATCTCACAGAAAGCTTTGTCATGTCAAAACATTCTAAACATATTTAACCTGTTTGAAAAAAATTAAAACATAAAAACATTAGGAAACATTTTTTGTTAAAAAAAACAATTTAAGAATTTAAAGCTCAATATTTGGTTTTAGATGGATTTAAGTAAATATACTTCTCGCTTTTAGAGACATGATGGGATGCATAATCCAGCTGCATCGCTTCTGTTAAGTGTCATTCATTTGGACCGCAAACAAAGAAACATTGCATAATCTCTGCTCTGAAGAAATGCCAGAACACTGATCACATAAATCTTTCAGAATGTAGTTTGCTCCACCAAGTGGTGGGAAAGAGTGCAGGCAGTGAGTGTTAATGAGTATCAGTATTTTAAGTGGATAATGTTTCTTTTACATCGGAGAGGCATTGAATACGGAGGTAAATCACTATTTAAGATATTTAAGACTTCCAATCAATCCATGACCGCCCAACCTTAACACCTAAACTTAGATGTAAAGTCTCAGTTCTTTTCAGTTCTAAATCTGAAAACGTGTACTTGTATCTCTACTACATCACTGCTTTCAAAAGGACATATGGCAGCAAACATTGTAAGTTCTAAAAGTGCAGCTGTTGTTAAGCTTTACCAGTGGGTGTTGTTACTCACAGGATGCCCAAGTGACATCACTGACACCATTCAGTCTGCCACATGTTGTCCAACCTCCTGGCGAGACAGATGTTACAAATGTGCGCAGTCGATTGTTAGCTTTACAATCTACATATCCAACAAAAGTAAAGTAAAGACTCAGTACTGGCTTGCATGGAGGAATAATGGTACCGATGAACTAGCTGCAGTGATAATAAAATGTGTTTTTACACTTTTACACACTGACACAAACACTGCATGTGTCACAAAGAATGGGAAAAGGTATGTCTTGGTAATGGGTAGTTTACTCTCTTTGTATCTTGGTAGTAAGCTCCTTTTTGGAGTGGAAATTTAAGGAAAGAAAATGACAGCTCTTCAGATAAAGAACGAAGATCCAGCTTGCAGTTTTAAGCTATGAAGGTGTGAAGTTGAATATCTGTGCAAATACAGAATATAAGTAACTAAACTTCAATAGCACACCAATACAATTGATAATAATTAAACCCTACTAATATCAATAAACACTGTATTTATTGCAACAATACAGTAATTACTGTACCACAATAAACTCAATATTAGTGGTTAAAAGCTGCTCAAAGGAAGACCTAACATATGTAGCTATGTGAATGTTCTGCACAGATTGATAGGTTTTTTTCACTTTAAAAGTACTGTTCATGGGTGGGTGTCCTGTATTTATACAGTTATGCCATGTTTACATATCTTCATTTAGCCCACAACACTCCACCAGTCTTTTATATTCTTACACATCACTAGAGGGCGCCTGATGCTTGATAAGTAGTAATAATTCAACACAAAGTAATTTGTCTTCTAACCACATAATCATGAAATTATTAGAGGGAGCTGGAAAAAAAACATAATCAGTGTTGTTAAGTGCTAAATTTTAACAGTGTTAAGGCCCCTAAATTAACTGAGTTAATACTTTAAATCAACGTCAACATGCAGAATTGCCCCTTTCAGAATTATGTTATTATTGGATGATCATCATTCAGTTTATAGCTGATTGGAAAGGCATGCAGGATGTGAATAATGTACCAAACAAGAATTCAAAGAGTGCACCAGAACCTTGGGTAATGCTTGTTCTCTGAAGGTCTGAAAGAGAGAAAAGTCTCTCAGAAGGAGGATGTCTATGTTAACTGTGCATCTAGTTCACTGTGTTAGAGGGACCACTGTATATACAGCCAGAGAGAAGGTAACAAACTATTTACTGAAATCTTTTCTGCAGTAAACAACATGAGAGCGAAGATTCCAGCCGAAAAGCAACTCAAGTGAAAGGCCAACTAAAAAAGTTCAGTTGTTTTCTTCTCTGTCGTTGTGCCATCTTCTCTCTGTCCTAATGTTAGCAATATGCATATTTTGAAATGGATAAAGAGTACAGCATGTTGAAAGGGGTGGCAAGAAATTACTCAAAAAGAAAATTAGGAACAATGTTTTTTGAATTACATTCTCTTATTTATTTGCAGAGTAATTTCATTACATTACAAGTAATAAATAAAATAGCACAGTAACACACAGTCCAAATAAGGGCCCTTACGCCTGCAACTTATAGTGTATGGCACACCAGGTTAAGGAATACAGCTCGCAACAAATCTCAATTAGATTGCATTGCGTGCCTCTTCTGCTTCAACGACAGAATACAAGTAAAATATGTTGCTCTCACCCTAGACAGGTTAGGGAGTTCATGGTGGAGTAAAAGAGAAGCTGACCCTACACTCTGAACTAGCTAGGTGTTACATTGCTAGTTAATCAACAGTATTATTTGTCCAAGTTTAATATAGAATTCGTTCCGGTATTAAATACAACTAAACCTCCGTTGACTCAGTGGCGGAGGAATGGATACTGTAAGTATACGATGAATATTACTTTTCTGAAGACATAGAGAAGATGATTTTGCATATCACAGTCAGAAGTTCAAGGTGGAAGAGGATATAATAGGCAGCAGGATGTCAGGGCTCTTTGGAATTAAATGCTCATGGTAAAATAGGAATTAGGAACTTGCTTCACAATTCAAGTTAGCCCTTACTGAGGTCTATCCTCTCTCAGTTTTGTTGTATCTTCTATCAATCAGAGGTGAATGCATGTAATATAATGTGAGATAACATAACATTACTATACCATTATATGTATTGCAGGATACAAGATTATTTTAACTGCATATATGGTTTAACTTATAACCATGAGATAATACAATTATTTTTGATAATCTTTTTTACAAATGGTAGTTGAATTACTGAAAGTTTCAATCCAAAAATGTTTTAAATCATTATCAAAATCTCTCCATTAAAAACACAAATTAATTTTCATATTTTTTTGGACCATTTTTTACTGCCTTAGTGTGTTCTTTGCAAGAAATGTCAATCTCCTGAATGTCCTTGTCCACTTTCTGTACGACTTCAACGATCACTCTCTCAGTCTGAAGGTGTTTTTGGTTTTGTCCACCAAATCCCTCCGTATCTTCCTCCGAGTATATTTTATCATATTTCGGAGAGAGGAGTCCCTGTCCCTGGAGGGACCCAGAATCTGAGACATTCTTGGATAGCTCCTTCTGAGTCTGTCCTATGCTGGACAGAACAACTGAACCATGTGCTTGCCTGTTAGAGCCCACAGAGCTGGTGGTGGTGCCAGCTCCGCTCTGCAGGGTGGGGGAGGTGATGTCAAACACGTTTAGCTTCTGTTGAGGCTCATCGGTAGGGAATTTGGGAGAATACTTGAATGAGTTTCCAGGGTAAGCCAAGCTGGAGCTTGCAATGTTACCTGCGACCCCACCTTGAGGTTTACCCTTCATCATTCCGAGGACTTCATAGCGGAAGCTGGAGATATCCTGCTTGAGCTCCTATCAAGTATTGAGAACCAGGGATTAAACAGCAGAGATAACACAGCAATGAAAAACAAACTTGAGTAATTGACTGCATACTACCTTGAAATTCTCTTCTGTTAGCCCTTCCTCTGTCTTGGCATCTCTGATCATTGCTGCAACATAGCGCTTCATGAGGTTCCTCAAAACCTCCTAAAAAAGATACATAACGTCTTGTAAAACCATGGAATTGTTTTTAAATAAAGTTTCATCAAAAATGACCAAAGTCAAAAACAATACATCAAATCTTTACAGTTCATTGAGTAATACAAGTCATTACCTGATACTCATGGTTTAGTCTTACATTTTCGGCCGCACGTCTCTGAAACAAAAAGAAAAAATGGAACATTAACCAAGTGACATGTTATCTCAGTTTGCAATGGTAGGGCGAATTGATCTTACTTTACTTGCCCTTTCTTAATACGAGGTTTTATTATATAGATTAACTTAGCGACTAATCAAATTCTAAATATAACAGGTGACTTAATTTACTCTTCATTCTTTTTGAGCCACCCGCTTTGACTCTATAATACCAGACAGGCATTGAAAACATATGCAATGCATAGGTGACAACATAGATCAGAAGAAATATCAAATATCTCCTTACCCCCAAAGTCTCAAAGGTTTCAAGCCTTTTTAAACTCGTCCTCTTAAATAAATGTGTATATATCCATCCAAAAAAATAATAAATTGACTTTGGACTGGGTATGATATTGAATGGAGATGGCAAAGTTCCCCCTTCTTCAAAATAGCTCATCCATAATTTTGTTCTTGCAAATTTCCACTCTATATCTGCATGATCCTGAAAAGAAAAACAAACAGAATTTGTAAAAAAAACAATACAAGACAAATTAGTGTGGTAAAACTAAAAAAATATGTAAGCTCCAGCACTCACAGCAATGTGCTGGTAGGAGTTGTTCATCATTGCAATTAGCATGTTCAAAAGCACTACCAGGGAGATGACGTTATACGTGCCAAACATGGTGCGGCCTACAAACTCAGTGAATTCATGGGGTGGCTTCACATTGGTCACATGGAGGGAAATCAGGCCAAATACAGACCAGAATAATGACTGCAGTGTCTCGAACAGCCTGAAAAGCAAACAACCATACATCACACAATGCGCTGCTGAAAAACTAACAGTGTAATTAATAACAATGCAGATTTGTCAGGGACAAAATATTTGAGAACTCCAACTTGCGTTGAGAAGGCATTGTTTTGAACTGGACAGCGAATACCCCTGCATCCATTGCATCCATTTGTGTCATAATAAAAGTAGAGTTGGTTAAGGCCATTTGCAAAGGCTATCAGCACTAGACAATAGATGAAGAGGAACTTGAGGATGTCCAGGAGCATGCGGCCCAGTGAGATCTGTAAGGGGCCCAGATGGGAGTTAGCAGTGAAAAGGCAAATGAGGCGCAAGGAGCTGAAGATGTTGGCAATGGCAAACAATGCCTCTGCAACCAAAGTCGGATGCCACATATCCCAGTAGTATCTCTCTTTGGCCTCACTGTACTGTAAAAAAGAAGAGAACAAGAACAATTAATTCATAGACTACCATAAACAATAGATGCTGCAACATTTCAAGTTTTTCAGCACACAAATTAACTGTTCTACTTTAAAGTACAATACTGTGATACCATTTATTTTCCCTTTCCTCTTAATAGTAAACTATGATTGAGGCTCCAGCAAAGTTAAAAGCTGGGGTTAACATACCTGTTTTTTCAATTACATTAAAATGCTGCAATCTTTGATATACTATGTTGATAATCATAGTCAAATACCTTGCACTGTAAGATGTACAATACCTTTGTAAAGGCAACAATCTTCAGAGAAATGGTTGCAATATACAAGGTGTTCATTATGAAGTCCATTAAGTTCCACCAGTCATCTATGTAGTCTTGGAAACCACTATCCCACATCTGTTTGATCTCAGTCCATATAAAGCCTCGGAGAGAAGAACAAAAGGTTATTTGTCAAAACCATCACTCAAGTATACAATAGTTTCACAGGAAACAGATAGAACAGTATGGGCGTGGTTACAGTAAGCACCTTTGTTTGACTTTTACCAAATGTGTGTGAGTACAGTGTAGAGATGTACAATAGTGCACGACATCAGGATAAACAGCAGTCTGTTAGAGTGTGTGTGTGTGTGTGTGTATGTGTCTGTGTATGTGTGTGTGTGTGTGCTGTTACCAAGCACCCAGGGCAGGATCAGCCATTCCACAATGGTGGGTGCTGGGCCTTGAAAGTCTTGATACTTCGAGGGTGTAAAGGCTATATGCTGCGAGGCCAACAGGAGCAGGAAGAGGAAGGTCAGGTAGGAAGCAGTGTGACAGATGAACTTGATGAAAGGCTTACGGATGAATAAGCCATAACGGCTCTTTGGAGCGATCATGTAGAAGATTGATAACAGTGGAAAGAGGAGGCCAATGAAGATACATGTGATGAGTTTCCCTGCCCAGTGACGCCTCCTCCAGCCTGGGAACTCATCATACCACTGAGATGCCAGCAGCTGCTGACAGTTGGGCTGAGCAACAAACTAGAAGTAAGAGAGAGACAAAGAAAGACATATCAACTAAAAATGAACTACCTCCTTGTCTGTGAATTCCATTCAGAAAATGATGGACAAATCAGAACAAAGGCCACTAAGCTTAAACTACCTGCATTAGAGACCTGCAAACTGTACACAAAAACAAAACAATACATATAAAACCAACAATTAACAAGACATTAAAGGCTGTATTCAAAATGTTTGTGTCATGGTGCTCACTGCACTACATAGTATCTCCCTAATGTTGGGATGTGAACTTGAATTATTACAATTATCTTGGCAATAACGATCTCAGTACCATCTCATCTCTATACAATGAAATAAATGGAGTAAAAGCTAACTAGCATTTACATGTTTTGATTTAAATAAACATGTTAAATAAATTATAATTAGAACAATGTGCAACTTCTGTTGTTTTTGTTCTCTGCAAACAAAACTGCTGACATAATTGCTTACTCCACTGGATAAATGTTTATTTATACTATTATGCTATAAGTATGCTAAGAAGAGGCTATATGTTTTTTATATTTTTGAGAAGATTATAGTAATAGCCCGTGTTTGTTTTAGGAAGTCTAAACTGCCACTGAAACCGGAGGTATAAACACCTCAGATCAGATTCTTCCTCAAAGTACCAAGCTTGTCCGTCCCTTACAAGAGGCTCAATAGGACATGCCCCAACTACCTCAACTCTTATACAACAACCTAACATCTAGAACCTTCATGAAATATCTAAAACCATCCTTCAGGAACCCCTCCAACAGAGGACATTGAACAAACACGTAAACTGGATTTTCATTTTTTTTCTTACTGTATGTTGTCTATTTTATTTTTAGCACAACTTATCTAACATCCAATCGCAAAAGTTGAATCTAATCACTACATGACTGTAGACTCGTATGACACAAAATGAATAACAGACTTTTATCTTGTGAACATGCAAGACAAAAATTTCAAGTGGGAAAAAAATTCCGAATCTTGTTAAGAAGTGATTGACTGTGAGATTTGATATAAACATCTGGCTGACATCTGCAGACGGGGATCGAAGTTCATTTCAGCTTAACCAAGTTACGGCCAAATGGATCCCCATTATGGTTCTATATAGCATTACATGGGGGATGATGAGGTCATCTATCAATGCAGAGTCTGACATCTTTAATGTTTCCTATTCGTCCTTGTGAGATGTTGACTTGCCGTTACATGACTGGAGGCAAAAGGTGGCATCTGTTGGGAACAGATTTTGGCTGAGGACATTTTTGGAAGGTGAAAACCCCCCCTCTTTCACATGTCACACCACTCTCCTCCTAAAAAAATATTATTAATTCTGTCCTAAGGCATGTTCTTAGTGATGACATACTGTGTTGTGCCTATTAATTAGCTAATAAAAAACATGTTGTCAGTTTATTTTAACATGACCTAAATCAGTTCCACAGAAAATACAATTTATACTATAATATTTTGCCATTTTTGGTAGATAACATTAACTGTCAGTGTATGTTTCTGTACATGCATATTGTAGATAGAAATACAACAACACTTATTCAGCGATTACATTTTTTATTCAACACTTGACCATGTTTTGCACTTGTTCAATTTTAAAATAACAAGCCATCATGGGGGGTTTTCTGAATGCTTAACCATTACAGTGACACAGCAGAAAAGCTACATCGTTCTGACCCTTTTCTTAATTGTGTTTTTTACAGAGCTAAGAGCAAATCTCTACAATGCATTCTAATTGTAAATTTGTGAAATAATAGGTTTATGTTGCCACAAAAAGCAACAACAGCTGCTCTTCTTCTAACGGAGGGTGGTCAGAGTAAAACGAACCCATTAAGCTGTTTGTTTTATCAAGTTCAATGATTTTTCTTGATTCAGCATCACTACGGGACACAGAAGTCAAGTATTTAAATACACAAGATAAAGTTGTCTTATGCATTATTGCATCCAGGATTTTACTGGCTGAAAACTGACAGCATGTCTGTTTCCAAAGCTTGAGTCAAGTCTTAAAGAATTTGAATCTCAAGGAAGTCAAATCTCACTGCAGAAGACTCTGTGATTATTATCATTATCACTGCAATTATTATTATTATTGGTAGTAGTAGTTGTAGTAGTAGTAGTAGTAGTAGTAGTAGTAGTAGTGGTGTGGTAGTGCAGTGATGATCAATGTAAAATGTAATCCACAATTTACCAATGAAATCTTGTCCTAAACACCCATCTGTGTTAAAACAAATAGCCACTGAGCCCTTGAAGTTTAGCTGTAAAACCTTTTGCCATGGAGACCAATTGTGGCACAAGGGGCTGCTAACAGTCACACTGATCTTTCATTCTCACATTACCAACTGTCGCATCAAAACGCGACAGAAAAGCACTGCATGGAAAGACTCTTAGATGCTGAAGGCGAGACCAAATTGAATGTAGAAGAGCATTTAAGTATGCAATTACTACACACGTATGCAAACAAAACCCAAAAGCTTGACGTAGTCTCTTTAATGAGTGGAACAAATAAAAGACAACTGCTGAAATGAGTCTATACTTATATATAGCCTGTTGTGCAGGAACCAACAGAAAAAACAAAAGGACCCTGAGCTTTCCTTTACTTGTGTATGAAGTAAAATGTTATCGTGCCAACACTATTTGACCTGACCTCCCACCCAAAAGGGAAGTCATTTTTACCAGCTTCCATTGTTATCACCTGTTGCTGTATTAAGCAAAAATCCATGCAAAGTATTTACATTTACAGATACATTCTGTTATAAACCTCACAAGTGGTGCTTAAATAGTGTTGATTAATATAAAACCCTTTTGACATATCTCATTCTGTTACTGCCACTGTGTAACCACAATTTGTAATTTTTTAGTGGCTCTATTTCAAAACAAATGACAAAAAGTTAGCATTGCATCCAAGGGATACATACTCCAGAGAAGATGGTAAAATACAGTAAAAGGTTCCCTCCCTAATTAAAATATTATAAGTACGTATTTCAGGGAAATGACCATCACTTATTCCATCATTATCCCCAATTATCCAATTCTCACGGGACTGTCTTAGAGTGCTACTGTAATGCATTGCTAAGAGCCAGCCTGGCAATTATATGATGCTCTAAACTCCCTAAGGACATCTCCACCCATCTGAGGCCATTTACAACTCATCTTGGAACTGTTCTTGTTATCCAGTCCATGTTGTTATAATAATGCAACACGTATTCCTTGTTGTGTGTGTGTGTGTACCAGTGTTAAGACAAATTGTTATTAAAATACTGTTGGACACTGCAATAATGCGAAAAACAGGATATCATAATCTAGAAAGAGCTTACCTCCTTCTGGCAATATTTGATAGCCAGCTTCAGTCGGGCCAGATCATTGGTGATCTCATCCATCATAGGGTTGATATCATCGCGGAAGTTGAGGATTATTTCCAACTCTTTAGAGCTCCGGGTCTGGTCCAAGAGGTCCTTTGCAAATTGTTTACACATTCGGGCCAGTTCCTCATACTCTGACTTGAACTCGTTCTCTACTGTGCTGAGCTCCTTCAGCTCCCAGCTGAGTTGAAACGCCGTGAGGAAAGGATCTTCACTGGAGAGGGCGATAAGAGACGAGCTGGCAAGGGCCTTGTAGATGTTAAGACGGGAGCGTGAGTGGCGTAGGCCGTCCACGTCTGAACTGGACAAACACTCCACACAGTTGCAGCGCACAGCATGTGGCTGAGGTATGGAAATACCTCGCTGCAGAAGTAGTTTGATGATCTCGTAGTTGTTGGTGTGGGCTGCAAGGATGATTGGAGTGATGTCTGGGGTGAAGTCTGAAAACTGTTTGTCCAGTAGCATTTCTGGAACCTTTTCAGGAAGCAGAGAGAGGCAAAGAAAAATTGGAGGAAATGAAACAGAATAAATGTATAGTATACTAGTATTTTTTAAGATAGTTCATAAAACAACATTGACTTTTAAACCCCTCACATGAACTGAAACAACTGGTTTGAATGGATCTAATTTCATTTGCCTTGGGTCTCTGACAATCTTGTCTAACAGCAAGCACACAGCTAATGGCTTGTGGTTCAGCTGGCCTCAAAATATCTTCCTGGTTGGAAGCAACTTCATCCTTTATTTTTTTCCTTGTCTTCACATAATACACCAAGTCCATTACCAGACCCAGCAGTGTCAAAAACATACAGTATTTACAAAGATGTCAAGAATTTGAAAGCAACCCAAACATTGGAGCATCACTATTTGTTGTAAAAGCGTTTTCTGGAAAATCGATACACGGGTTGGTGACAAATGTAAATATGAGTGCACAGTACAGTAATCACAGGAGGCATAACTGTGTGGGCAGGTTGGTTCAAATTCTATTACAGAAGAAAAGCGGCTCAGAAAAAGTCTTGTGAACATAGCTTGAAGTCCAAAATGTAATGAAATGGAATTGACCGATGCCAGAATGGTTAGCAATAAACAGCAACTTCAACAACAAGAGAAACCCCTGTGGGAATGTAAACTGTACATGTGATGTGCTCATGAATGTACTACCTGTTTTTCTCCACGGGGCTTCTTGTGGTTGAGCAGTAGCTCCACGGCCCCCACCACTTCTTTGCGGATGGCATGTAGCAGGGCATCACCCACATATACGTTAAAGCTGAGCAGCAAATCAATGATCTCCAGGTTCTCATTTTCAATGCCAATGAGCAGCGCTGTGCGCCCCAGGGGGTCGATGCAGTTGATGTTGATCCTGAAGTAGATCTCAGCCTCCTCCAGGGCTTGTTTCACACTGGCATAGTCCCCCTTCTCAACAGCACCCAGGTAGGCCTTCTCCAGGGCAGAGAGCTCAGACTCAGCTCGCACGATCCGCAGGGGGATGCGGTCCCTGTATGACGAGTTGTCAGTATTCCTGTAATACAGCTGTGACATTGCTGCTGAATGAGAAATTATAAGACAAGGGAGAATATGGAATCAAGTTTCAGTGTTAGCTGTCATGTTTCAGACACAGTGGGAACAGTATCAGTATGGAACCTCCCAAAACAGTCTTTCTATAATCATCTGAACAATCTAACAAAACTAAAATGTTACAACGGAAAACAAAGCATTTAGGTCAGTATTAGTTTATAAGCTTAATGCTTTTTTGACAACAAATTTCGCCTAAAAAGATGTAGGCCTATTTGTCTTTTTCATTCAAATTATTGTTTAAACATGTTATTGTTAAACTGAAAACACTCTTCCACTAATTAACATAAACATAACCTGACACATGATTACAAGTATTTTTTCGTTCACAGTTTACAACTAGACAACTAAATAGATGACTAAAAAAAAAAAGACACATTTTCGTTAGAAACGTGCGTAATCACTCATAACAACTCGGCCCCCGCAATAACATTGTACAAATAAAACACGGAAACTTTACCTTCCTCCTGTTTCTTTCCAGTTGTGATTTAATCAAGAACCACTCGACGCAGAACCAGATGATGGGGCAGTCAGAAAGAAAACAGGCGCATCATCATCTTATCAGTAAAAGTCTCCACTGGAGACAAAGTAACTTATCACTGGCATGTCCCCCTCCACCCCTTTCGCTCTCTCGTCTGTTGGAGCATTAAGCAAATGTTACTGCCCTGTCCTGCACGTCTCTGCAAAATGCACGCGTCGAATCAGGTGACAGACTGTATCCTCTTATATAAACTGTTAATCGGCGGACAACGCATCTTTAGCCACCACCGCCCCTTTTCACTTCGGTTTTCTGTATCAGTGTTGCCTACATTTTACAAGTATTGGTGTAAGGGGGAGTTTCCCATCGAGGCAACCAGTTCCACCTTGTTGTCCACGATATAAAAGTAATACATTTACTTTTTTATTAATATTGTCATATTGTCCAACAACAATGCAGCGTTTTGTTAATAAGATGTGACAGTAAAGGTATCCCTTTATCTTTGCTCACTTGTTTTCTTTTCAGGTTTTATTGGCTAATTAAAGTAAAACGTATATGTATCGTGGACATATAGGAATCCCAATAGTTTATACATATTTATTTATGCTTTATTAATTTATTTTTGACTGATTAAAATCGTGAAGCCATTGCTTGCGCTACTACTAATCAACAAAACACATGCAGCTCAAGCCCTTGTTATCTCTTTGATACCGCTTAAGCAAGTTACAATATAATTCACGATATAATATGAGCTAAGATATGTTTTAAACAAACAAACAAACAAAAATAGTCATTCTGCAAATGTCTGCTAGTTAAAAGGTGTAGGCCCAGTCACTGCACTAGACAACTATTCATAGCTTCAGGAGATGCATGCACTTCAGCATCGTATTCTCAAGATGGTTTCCAAGAGTTATGTGTGTCTTTCACAAGTGTATACGTTTACCAAAAACACAAATAAACATGTATATGCGAGACTCCTACCTGGAAAGGAGAGCACTTTACCTGAATGAGAGATGCGCGGACATAAACTTTCTTTAATCATGTGATCAATGATCAGCGAATGACCTGGAGGGAGGAAGCCGCAGGTGTCCCTTGACGGAGCTCAACATTGCTAAGATTCCCCTGCTGGTGGCCTCTGGGAACTGCTGCTACTCTAACGGCTTGTGTTAGGTTGACTTTATGTAAATATAGCATAAGAAAACACAGAAATACTGTACCACGACTGCTGCAACTGGCAGTAAACATCAGAGCCATATAATTTGACAAAACTGAATATGCTCAAATTTCTTAATATGAAAATACTAAATAGGTAATTACAGGTTGCTCTACTAGCCATCTGCAAATTATCCCATCTGTCAGATATGTGAGTGTTGATGTAGCCCAGCTGTATTGGCAGTACCAGTGCCACAATGTCAATAGCTACATTGGGTATACCCTATGGGTCTACCCTAGACCCACGGTCCTGCAAATGTTTCACTATAAAGCCTTATTAGGAATAAAGGGAATCTGTCCGATGAATGCTAGAGGCTGTGAAGAAGAAATTAATACAGGGAGTGTTGAGCTATTAGCAGGATAATGTAGTAACATAAATTAAAAAGGGCAAAAAAGAGCAGATCAGGAAACAATGAGGTTTCAATTTAAACAGAGGGAATAAGAAATAAAGGCCATGATGAGTAGCAACTCATCACTTGCTTTGTCTTCTTTGTGACGCAGGGAATTACCTGAATATCCACCTCTAAAGAAATAGTCAATTCATCACCTCTGCATTGATTTATTTAAAAAATAATCACAAGGACCTTTCTCAAGACATACTGTATCAACAATCATAAAGTCTGCTCATCAACCCAAAAGTGCATGATAGCCCACAGCTGTGTTGGAGGCTGTTCGTGATCACCCACACAAAACAACCAACCACTCAAGACTACTTCAACCATCAGAAATCTACATCCTCATTACGCAGCACCACTCTAGATACGCTCACAGAGGCACGGGACATAAAACACACAGGTCAGTTATATCTATTTAGGAATTTGGATGTAGGTTGACTTTGTCTAACAGGACATTTTACGGGAAGACCCTGAGATCCAGGTCCTCATTCTGTAATGCAAAAATCCAATATGCCTTGCGTCTCAGGAGGGCTTCCTTCAAGTTGCCTCCTCTTCTGAAAATTTGAACTCTCTTAATTCCAGTATGTCAGAGGATTTTTCATATGTGCAAAACGCAGGGCAACTGGACTGTCTTTGTTCGCATTGTTTGCAGAACGATGTTCTGCCACTCTAGTCTTTAGGAGTTATTTTTTTCTTACCAAAGTATACTTCACCACAGGCACAGTTGATGAGGTGGTTGTACAGGAAATCACGTTTTTTTTTCTGTGCCCTGTTTAAGTATTCATGTGCACTATACCATGGAAGACTTGGAGTGGCCTCTTTCCACTCTTGAATCTGCAAATACTTCAGTCAATGCTGTGTTTGTTTGTTCATCATCATATCCTCTGTCCTTGAATCTTGCCTTCATATTATCCACCTGTTGTTCTTAAGACTTTGGTGTGATACGGATTCGCTGCAGTATGTGAAACTAAGAAATGGTATCCTTATTGTACCTTCTCTAATAAATGCCTATTTCAAATAAGGCAAGAAACCATCTGCATGCCCTGGCCACTATTGGAGGATTTATGGTAATAGTTCTCTCATGGGACTACGGAAGCAGAGAGGATGAAAACAAGCGGGCAGGCGCCTTAGACTAGTTAAATATGCAGCCTGACTAGAAATGCACAAGAAAGAAGGCCTATAAACACAGAAGACTGTTTGTATGCGAGAAACTGAACTAATACGTGCCTTTTAAGATTAGTTATTCAGCAGATGAGGGCCATCACACAGTACAAGCACATGGTTCAATAGAGAAAATTAATCAAACCCAAAGTCTTATAAAGTGTAATAATCTGGAGTGCTTCAGACAATGTGGATGGACAGCTTTGTCTAAAACTATGACACTGTCTACAGATGATACTGAATTTAGACTAAAGGGAACTTATCCACTGTTGAAAATATATTAGATGATGTTTGCTGGAAACCACAAGGACGACATAAACATCATTGTAGAGTAGGTACTGGGGGTATAAAAACACACAGTGGCCCTGTTGACTGTCATTACAACATGCTTTACTGCGACTGAAACATGCATGTGCACAATTTGCTATTCAGTAATGCAACAAATCTTTACACGTGAAGCACATAATGGGATGAATGTAGTCCCACATACTCTGTTTCACACTGTAGCCTTCAGGGTTTTCCCTGAAATCAAACATCCCCAGCCTCTAACTGTTCTGTGTCCAACCTTTCTCCATCTTATACTTTTGCACTGCAAGGGCTGTTTGTCAATATCCCCCTCACCCCCTTGAGATACAGCTGATGTTTAAGTGTGTATAGAGACATGTTTGTCAATGGCACTTTGACAAACGTTTTTATTTTTGCTATTTTGCTGTGATCTCATTGAAGATGTTTTCTAAAGCTAAAAGAATGGGGTAAAAATGCTCTTGTGTAGATGCACTCCAATGGGTGCAGTCTTGCAGGTTTGACAAAAAAAAGTGCATTAAAAAAATATCTAGGGACAAATTTCATTACAATCTACATAGGCATAGTAAACATAAATAAAAAATAAAAAACATATGATAATACGATTTCAAAATTGAGGATTTTTGTTCATACATGCACATTTTGATGAGTCCTTTGAAATATATTTATGCCCATTAAGAGTGAGTTCACGTTCAGTATTTCCTCCTTTTCTTCTTGGTCATTGTAATTAGCATGTGTTGGGTTCTGGAGAAATGTGTGTGCTTTTGTGTGATTCTGGCAGATACTGTTTGTGTCCAAGATCCATTTGCCTCCCTTTGAATCAACAGAATCCCTCACTTACGGGACTTGTGGTTATTTTATCATCAGTGCAGCTATTATCACGCCACAATCATCATGAGACATCTGCAAGGCAATCTTGTTTGTGCTATTACCAACTCAATCACAGAATACCAGCACCATTATCTGGCAGCACAGTGAGAGGCAATATCATGAACAGACACAAGATTTAATAGGACTTTTCACATTATGTATACATTGTGAAACACAGCTGAATGATATGGCTCTAATTAGCGGGACATATTTTGTACAATATCACTTCAAAACACAACTCACTCATTATTATTAATACTAATTACTATGACCCAAAAGTGACATCCAGAAAACAAAATTAAAAAGTCTGATGTACTGTATTGCCAAAATGAGTAATAGTGTAATGAGAGTCCATTCAGCTTACTGCTCTCTCCAGTGTAATAAGTTTCGTATTGGTTTTAAGTATTAAAATATGAGTGAGTCAGTCTCAAAACACGATCTTCTATTTCTCACTGGGACACGAGAATTCCCCAGAAAGTGAGCACAGAGTTCATTCAAGTTTCAAGTTTAATTTGACATTAAACAAGACAAAGAAAAGGTCTTTTCTAAAGCCTTTACGGCCACAGCGAATATGCCCATTGAAAAAGGTTATAATCCACAATAATTTACTTTTGAAGAGAAGAGATCAAGTTGCAGTTCCACCACAAATGAGAATTTGTAAACATCTTGAGGTTAATACAACATTAGAGCTTCCTGCTTCGGTGCACTTGCAGCCATCTAATTTAAAGTAATAAAAACTTAAAGGAAGTCTGCACACTGTAGCTCCCTTAAGTGCAATTTATTGGCACATCCACAAGTTCTTGTATGTGGACGTGCCAATAAATTACACTTAAGTGTCACAACGGTGTCCACACATTTATTTATGTTTTCATTGCTGTGCGTTACCCCTATGCATTGATTTTACTTCAAATCTACACATTAATTTTTGATGCCAAGTACCATCCATTTTGGCAGCTAAATCGGATGCTCAGATCATGTTGCATTTTCTTGTCTTCTGAGGTGTTTGTCCTTTAGATTATTTATTAGGCTTGTTAAATTTAATCTAATACAGTTTTATTTAACTGGGAAAGCATAATGGCCAATAAAGTATGAATAACTAAATTGACCCTGTCATTTTGTTGGGAAGGTTACAGAAGTAAATAAATTTGCTCGACTGAATATGAAGCATCGTTAACCCTTTTTAATTAAAGGTGGGAAACCGAGAATAAAAATAAAATATTCTAGGTGTTTTGTGTGGTTAATTTTTTTCATAGAAAAATGTCTTAAAACAGAATAAAGCAATGACTTAAGAACAAGACATTCTTCATAAAACCATTTTAAAGCAAAGAATGATTGAAAAATGATTGAAATGATAAACTAATTCATTCTGCCGTTAATGATTCAGGCTGAAATTATAATGTTAGCTTAATGATGATTAACATGATCAATAGGTTCATGACATTTGAAAAGATCTCTGACAATATGAGCAGATGCTACATCTGTCCTTTTTGGCCCGTGTGTCTTTTCAGTATACAGTCGAGGCAGCTGCTGTACAGTTCTTTGCCCCGAGGAGCATTTTGTAGATTATTTTCTTTTCTGTCCAACCGAAAAAGTGAAGGCCAGGATGTATAATAGATTATATCTATTTCCTGGTTGAATTTCCTGCCAAAACACTCTGATGTCAATTTAGGTTAAGGTCACACTGTGTGATCAGCTCATGTACTATATATATATATTTTTTGGTAGCTTTTGTAGAGGACAGTTGTAGAAGCTTTTGTAGAAGAGTTGACGCCAGACTGCAGAATGTGACCTGTATTGCAATATTTTTCCTCTTCCTGGTCCAGACATAATGCAACACATCTATGTATTTTTTACACCTTCTGTTTATTGCTCTGTGGCTAAGCAGTTGTGTAGCCTTTAACATTGTCACAGACCTGAAAAACAGACTCTGTTGGTAAGACCCCAATCAAAACCATTTTAAAGAAACCATCCTTGCAAACAAAATGTTATCCCCCACAAAATTCAGATATAAAACTATTATCAGTTGTGAGAAACACACAAATGCTATTTTTTTTATTGAAAAAACATTCTCTTTAACTTTATGTGAATGTACAAAGTCAACAATCTTATTGAGCTAGTAATAATAACTCTGTGATTCACGTGATAAATTACTAAGCTCACTTGCCACTAGAGGGCAGAGAGAGATTTCCTTCTCTGCCCAAATCCTGATGAGCCTTATCTGGAGCACAGATTTTTAAGGCCGCCAGACTACTGGCACTTTTTTAAAATTACTGTCTGTCTTATCTGCTCTTTGGTGGAAGCTGCATACCTGGAGAAGTCACAGACTGTTTCTCCTTTTATGGAAAAACATTTCCTAAGAAGGTTCCCCTTGAGTGAATGTAGGGGGAGACTGTTTGAGAAACAAATAAACTTTCTACAAAGGTTTATGTTCAGTGAGGGTTTTAAAATCTAGGCCACATGTTTGTTAATGATGTTTGCTTTTACCAAAGCGTCTTCTGACCCAGTTCCCGGTATGTTGATTACTACTTTCACCTCACTTTTCTTGTGCCAGCACTTGGGGTTTATGTCTTTAATCTGCATATAATAAATAATGAAAACTGAAGAACACTTAGAAAAAAAGTGTGTGAATTCTCAGCGGTAAACTTTAGATCAGATTTCATGGTGAAATCAATGCATTTCCAAAATGTTGTTTTGTGTGTTATGCATGGCTGGTTTCACTTCACAGGAGGCCGTCAGTCTTTGCTGTGCAACTGCATGGGTGTAGAACATATTTGGCATTGCAGTCCAGCTCTCTGTCAATTAGATGCAGAATGTATCATCCATGTTTTGACCCCGCTTCTAAAAATGAACGCTGATGCAATAGTCAACCTGGCAACAGAAATTCAAAGTCATTAGATAAGATCTTGAACTAATTAGGCCTGCCAGTCTTTCAGCTGTGAGACGCTACACAACACAGCTACAGCAAATGTTTTCTACAGGTATGGCAGTAATGTTTAATGATGGTTATTATTCTCTCTTCCAGATCTGCCTGCAAGCAGAACATTCATACGTTTGCACTACATGTATTTAATTCTGTCCCATACCCAGCGCCATAGCACATAATAATAATTCGAAGTAGACACAGTTTCTTTTAGTTATCTCTGTTTTTCAGTTAAGATGTTTCATGTTAATTTTAAACCCATATACTGTATATGTACTTTACATTAGCTTCATATTAATCAATCAACGTTAATATACATGAAATTACACTTAATTCATCAAAGTAAAGTCAGACATTATGTTTTAAATTATGTATTATTCTTTATTCTTAGACTGTCACCGTCATTATATAATAGATGCTTTGCAACACACTATGTATAATGTGATGTTGCCATCTTCTGGCAGTGGCAGTGAAGTATATGGTAAATAATATTCACAGTTGTTATTATACACAAAATGTACATGTTTGAATATTGTAGCTTGCTTTCTGAAAATCTAAATCTAAATCAAATGTTGACTTTTCTCGCTATCCAAATAAAAGTGGTACATTGTTTGTCTCCAAATACTCTACAGCGGTTTGTTATTTGCTTCCCGTGGAGGGGTGAAGATGCTTGGAGGTTATAGGTTCTGTTTATGTCTGTCTGCAGGGGTATTTACCAAACTCAATAAGATCAGCAACACCCCATCACCTGACAAAAAGGAGCAAGAGTTTGTCAGTTTGTGTGCTGGTGCTTATTAGCACTGTCAGCAGGGGAGATGTGTGTATGTTTGTGTGCAGTGCTGTGGGGTAAGGGGTTAAAAATCACCCTTAAGTCTCATAGCTAAAACTCACATCTATCAGGGAGCATAAAAAGCACCTTGTTACAACAGTTAACTCTAACAGATGACAGCTGACTTTGGTGACTTGAGGCTAATGGAAAAGATTAAGTCAATTACAGCTTGGCAGGGGGACTTTGAGACATTCCCCAGACTATTGGAACAATAGGCACCCACATGCTGTCGACACTGTCACTCCGAGGCAGTACATTTCATCATGTCAGAGTAAATCCAACACAATATACTTTGTTCTCTTTCTAAAAAATAAATCTTGATAATAACATAACAATGATAACACTGAAACGCAGTCCAAGAGAAAGCATTACTGTCCCCACATGTGCAGTGTGTGCAGCTTTTTCATGAGCATCTAGTGAATGCACTCTGTTTCATCAAGATGATATTGTTGCTGACTTAGTCCCCAACTTTCGATCAAACAGTAAAAAGAGAACGCATTCAAAGCTCAGCAGAAACCGGGAACTCAAAAGGGTTGAGGAGCATACAATGTAGCAAAGAGGAATGGCAAGACTAAGCAGCTGCAATTCCACTACACATAAGAAGATTCAATTCTTGAATTTAATTTAATTTAATTTAACGAAAATATCATTTCAATTTTCTAGAATACAATTGTTTTCATTGCACTATTTAGTTGTTTTTCTTTTTAATCAAAGTAATTTCCTCTCAGTGCAGAAAGTCATATGCTACACAATTTGCACTTTGTTTTATAATAATCAAATCCGAAATCTCATAATAACATTTTTCAGCTGATGATGTGACAACATGCAGATGGCACAAAGTGACTCCCATTGGGTGAATTCTCATTGTTCTTTGGTTTTGCGCAGTATAAATGAGTTCAGCCCGCAGGGTGGCCAAACATGTTAAGTGCCTCTCAGCTTTAAAACTCATCAGGAGAAGGAATGCCTGCGGGGTATCTGGCAGCAATCCGATTACATGATGTAACCTTTGGCCCGTGGGCGACTACACCTCCACAGGAAGCCCAAGATTTTGAGTTTTTAATAACATAAAAGTCTGAAGTCAAAGACGCGGTTTTCAGTTACGGATGAATGGTTAAATGTCTGCTGGTTGGCCTTTGCCTTTGTCCTTAACTGCCACCATATTAGTCAGGTTAGTTAGACTATAATGAAGGCGGTTTTGACAGTGCCCTGGTGCCCCTACAATTGTTTTCGCACTGTTAGAGGCTTTTTGGCACAGCACTACACATCGTACTTCATTAAAATCTCTCCGTAACTTGCACCTTACAAGAGTGCAACAACATCAAGCAATTAATGTCACACATAGACAGAAACCTTGACTTGGTAACAGCACAGTGGTTGTGTGTTACACCACTTTGTATTTGTGGCAGACACTGGATGCATGTAAAAACAATACATTTACTAGAATTTATTGAAATGGTTTCATAGCATTTCTTAACAACATACATACATCTTGGGAGTTGTCAAAACTAACATATTCATTCTATGAACTTGGCATTTTTTCAATATTCTGAAATATGAAAGCGATGATATATGTCACCCTTCACACTACGGCCAGATAACGTCTACTATGTGTAAATTGTTATTTTTACGAAAGATTATCAAATGTGCCCACATGTAAGCAACATGATAGAAGCATAATGAAATGGAAAAAATATTTAATTCGACTATATTGGATTGCAGATGGACAGAAAGGTTCAAATGGTACTTATATGGTTTGACCATATTTTACAGCCAGACTGGTGTCTTTTAACTCAGAAGTCTGTGTGCAACATTATACAGAAACAACAATAGAGAATCACTGTATTTTTCCTAAAACAGAAAAAAATCCCTATCCCTATAACAAGCAACGCACAAATCTAAATTTATTAATATATTACCTTACAATGACATATACGTATATACTATTGACTAACACAGAAAGTATTAAAGTATTTTCAGCTTTATGTTTTACAGAATTTACATGAAAAAGTCATCTATGAAACTTTGCATTTCTGAATTGTAAATTCCATCACATTCACTACTAAATAAGCGTCATATTCTGCAAAAAATAAATGTTTTTGAGGTTTGAAATTGGAAGACCGGCAAACATTATTCTGCTTAAATGCCACAACATTAGTCACGTAAACACCACTCTCCATTTCGTTCTGTGGTTTTACTCCTGCATTTTGATGATAAACCGCAAGTCTGAGGTTATGCCCTGCTTCAAGTGGAGGTCAACAATGTGGTCAGAGAGTTTTAACCTACTGAAACTTCTTATCTACACACAGGTACACACACACACATACACACACACACACACACACACACACAGACACACACACACACACACACACACACACACACACACACACACAGAGGCTCATATTTTACACACGGAGATTTGTGTCCCCATTATTAGAACTCAATTTATTTATTTTTCTTTTGTTTTGTCCTTGGATTTTTTTTGTCTCATTTGTTTTCCACAAAGCACCGCAGTGAACCTATTTGTTAAAAGCAGGCTGTAAATAAACCTAAATAAGACTTGATTTGTTTTGTAAGCAGTACGATTGCTCTGGCCATACATTATCTTAATACATGCGTCCACATACACCTGGGGATTTTGGGAGCACAAATGCAGAATATGATTCAACCTGACTGGTTCTGCTGCCTTTTTAGATCTGTAGTATCCCAAGAGTATTATAAACTGTGGAAGATGGATTTGGCTGCCGGTTGGCTCTGCTTTGTGTTTCTATGGGTTACACAATTTACCTTTATAGTGGAGGACTTCAGAATAGCTGCTGCCACCAATCTGGCTTCAAACGTCAAAATAATTGTCCCTGACAGAGACGTAATGAACTAAAATAGCGTTAATGACATCAGTGGGGCTGGAGTTGTATTGTCTCTAGGGAATAGCTACCAACAGAAATAGTCCTGATAAGTCCAAGGTATTGTTAAAATGGAGTCACTCTAGCAACACCACCACAAACAGTTGGGTGACACCAAAGGAGACAGTTATCGAAAGTATTTCGAGCCAGGAAGGGAATATATTTGGAATTGATAAGAGACACCGTCTAAATTCACATTGTATCCAGGATTTATGTCTGATCTTGACAATTGTATTTACTTTATTATTCATTGCTTTATTAAACACATAGACAGTCAATGTTAGGGGTATAGGGCGCATGCAGAGCAATAAAACATGTTGTTAATGTTGATAAAGACATTATACACAAACAAAACAATGACTGATAGGAGTTCACTTGGCTGCCGATTTCAGCACTGAAGACACAGATGGTCCATCCAGCAGCACCTCATTATCCATGTGTCAGGTTGACTTGATGTCACCTCTCAGAGCTTAGCTTACATGATGCCGATCTCTGTTAACCCGGGTACAATGACAGTGGTGTCAATGCCAGCAGGGAACACAAGCCTTTCAGTTGTTGGCCTGTCAGTGTATGACAAGGCAGGGCATTCAGCTGAGAGGATATTGAAAGTAAGTATTTCTGTAAACAAGAGGCAAAACAGGATATTTTTAGATTGTGGGTACATCTAACATTAATATGTTCTATTGGTTTCTGCTAGGCAGTCAGTATCTTTGGACTGCTGTTACATGCATATTTAGCTGTCAGCTGAGTTATTGCAAAGCAATAGTTTAGTTTCTAGGTACTAACAGCCACAAAGACAAACTAGATGAGCTTTGAAAAAAAACCAGCTTTAAATGTTTTTAAATGTTCCGCAGTGAGAACATCATGAATTAATGAGCAACCTAAAATCATTTTTTTAATTCTGATCAACATTTATATACGTGGTATTCAAAAGTGAGCTGAGCTGCAATATTACAGCCATAACCTGCACCATGTGTATCTTTGCCCAACAATAAATCACCTGCACATCAGTGTGACTGGCATCCTCACTTCCTTTATAGACCAACAGTTCTATCTAAGAAGGATTGGTCATTTTCAATAAATCTGATATAAATGTGATGTGACAGAATATCATCAAACTTCCCCTCGCCTCAAAAATAAGCTAGAAGGTTTGGGTATGATCCAATTCCCTCTCTGCCATCGCTGCTTTCAGAAAGTTCTATTCATCTTCTTTTTCATTTTCTCTTGTAACTAGGAGCTGTCAGGGCCTGGGGGCTTTGCCTTGCAGTTTGCTTGGCTATATTTATAATTGGACCCTGTCAACAGTGTCCAGTGCAACTCAACTGCACGGTTTGTTATGGCAGCTACTGTGTACTGATTTCAACACATGCCAGCTGTGAGACAGTTTGTACGTCATTAAAGTGCAACAATAGCTAGGTGCAGACACAATGGTTGAACCCACTACTTTGTGGATGGAATGAAAAGCATCTGAAAGGGATCAGAGGGTACTGAGCACAGTTAAAGTTACATTTTTCCATGTAATACAAAGCTCTAGGGATGCTACACATTGACAGGTGGGCATTGGTATGTATGTATATCTAATATATACAAAGGCTGAGGGCTAAATCAAAGATGCAGAACAGCTGTTCCGTAGCTATGCACAATCAAAACTACAGTTGAGTTAGATAAATCAGATTTTATTTTTCAATTTAATGGCATTTTAAGTTAATTTAAGTTAACAGTAAACACAATAGGAGCCTAGGAGTAATGAGTGTTATGGCTCCCTCTGCCTTCAACATGTTTAGACTCCCCCACATATGCTAACCTATTCCAAAATACCTGTGATTCTTATCTTGCAGTGCAGTGGGGCTCACCGTGCCAAAATCAAACCAAGTTTTAATACAATGTCGTGGTTAACCTGCTCTGCTGTGCTGCACAATGTCTGCGTGGGTGTCCTCTTGACTGGGCCGGATCATGACTGGGCTTGTCAAGAGTCAGAGGAGAATGCACTGCTGGAGGAAGTGTCTGACACCTTGTGGATCTGTGTGATGAGAGAGCAGCATAGCAGGAAACAGGACATTGTCACTGCATGACTCTAGTAAATAGAACTTTTGACTCATGCTTTAAGAGTAGATTTTGGGCTATTTTGCAGGGTGAATTCTGTGAAGAGGATTACTGTGTTGTGGCCACACATGGATTGATGCTCTGATGTGTATGACTGCGTACACAACATACCACCTCACACATTGAAAAGCTGCTATAGGAGATTTACCTCATTGTGCGTCCACAAACAATATATCTATTGTATACTGTGTGGCACTGTGCATGCAACGCAGAACGTGTTTGACCTAAGCATTTAATGACGGACCTGGTTTCATCAGTAAGAAGGTGGAAAATGTGCATAACATCGAGGTGAAATGTCTGCTGAGGGGTGTCGAGCATCCTCTCTCCTTAATCGAGCAAACCACGAGGGGGAGACAAAGCCTTTCTCCAGTTAGATTATCAGTGAAGACTCTTCTATACAGCTGTATAGTTCTGATTGATAAATCCTATCGTTAGGAGTATTTCTGAGTGAATAACTTGAATTAGAGAACAAATGTAGATTATTTAAACAGCATCCAACTGTGTAAAATTAAGTATTATGAACATAATAACATTCCTGGCCATACTGCAGGCTCTAAATCTCGCCTTGTGCCCAAAACATCGCTTTATTCTTTTATTTTTCTCACCTGATGAGGTCCAGCCCACGCGGCATCGTTTTGTCTGCCCCGAATGACACGAGCCACGTCCATTCAAAACCTGACAAACGCATTCCAGCGGAGATATTAACCAATCGGCTGAGAGGAAGGCGTAACTCTCCCTACTCCGGCAAAGCAGGAGTATGAAGTTTATGTTATCAGTGTACAGCCGCTGTGAGAGAATGGTGCACCTTAGTGCGCATAGGTGCGTGATATTATCCAACTCTGGTTTTATACTCTTGCAACTTTAACCGCCGTACTTAGTTTGTAAGGGTGTATGCGCAAAGTTTAACGTGTCTCCTTTGCGGTTCCACACTACAAATGGCTTGGATTATTCCCCCGCATCTGCACAGGACTGGCGCTGCTTTTGTTCTGCTCGCAGTGATTCTGACAGGTGATGCAGTTGCGCAGGTTTTTGACAGCTATGGATTATCATACGCCTTGAGGTCCGAGCCGTCAGAGGACACGATATTGGTTGCCAATAATGGGATCCGCGTGCCTTTCGGGAGATCAGTCTTCATTGATCCCATCAACGATTTGGTTATCCAAGTTCAACCCGGTGATAGATGCAGTATAACGGTCCTGGACAATGATCCCCTGTCTCAAAAGCCTGGACACCTGTCTCCGAAAAAGTTTCCGTGTGAATTTGGCCCCAACGACGTTAAGTATTCGCACTTTGGCTCCAGGAGCCCTCCGAGGGACAGAGTGAGATTACAACTCAGGTATGACACCCAAACAGATACCATTATTATACCTTTCATGATGGAGGTGGAAGTCATTTTCACACAGCTGGAAGTTCTAACCAAAAATATGCCACTCACTGTCGAGAAACTGCTCGGCACAAGTAACCCCATCGATGGAAGAATTTTAGAATTCACCTATGATAAAAGTGCACAACAATGCAAAATAGTCTCTCTCTCAAGTGGCAGCGTGCTGCCCAGGTATGGACAACTTGCAGATGAGAATAGCCTTGGAACAATGGTGGACTGTGATGAATTTATTAAAATGAATATCCGTTATCAGCACACTTTTGCTTTCAAGTCACCGAACAGAGATTACATTCCAATGCTTGTGGAGTTACATGATAAGGAGGGCAATTTGCTCAAGCAGGAATTTTTCCAAATTTTGGTGAGGATTAAAGATGGAGAGGAGAACACAGCTCCGAAACCCAGCTTTGTTGCGATGATGATGATGGAAGTAGATCAGTTTGTAATGACAGCGATAACCATGGATATGCTGGCTGCAGAAGATGTTGAGTCTAATCCTGATGAATTAATTTTCAACATTACATCCACCCTGTCCTTTGAGGAGGGCTACATAGTGAGCACAGATGATAGGAATTTACCAATAACCTCGTTTTACCAAGGAGACCTCAAAGACTTGAAAATTGCCTACAAACCCCCTGCTGTGGATTCAGACACTGAGCGGATTTTCCAGATTGAGTTTGAGGTTGTGGACACAGAGGGGGCTGTGTCAGACCCTTTCGCTTTCATGATTGTTGTTAAGCCTATGAACACATTGGCCCCTGTAGTGACTAGGAATACTGGCCAGTTACTGTATGAGGGTCAGTCCAGGCCTCTGTCCAGCTCACAGAGTCTGGAAATCAGCGATGAGGACAGTTTACACAATGTCAAAATCACTGTTATTGATGGCCTGAGGCACGGAGAATTAACCGTTCTGGGCTCAAGGAGGAAATTTTTCACCCCAGCTGACCTTGATGCAGGAGTGGTCATTTATCAACATGATGGCAGTGACACATACAGTGATAATATTATTTTCAGAATGACAGATGGCACAAATGAGGTGGAGTTTCTGTTTCCCATCACTGTCGTGCCAACTGATGACGAGCCTCCCATAATCAATGCCAACACTGGTTTGGTTTTATTCAAAAACCAAATGATGCCAATCTCATCACTCATGCTCAGTGCAGCAGACATCGACTCAGAGGATTCTTCAATACAATTCACAATAAAGCCTCCCTTTTCCACGACTGGGCAGGTGTTGCTGCGTCAGTCTGAGGCCCCAGAGGACCCATCAACCTGGAAGTTTAATACAGAGGATGAATTGTATGAGAAAGTAATGACTGAATGGCTGCAGCAGGATATAACTGATGGTAAACTGTTTTACAAGCACATTGGGCCTCACAGCGTCAGCACAGTCATGGATCAGTTTTTGTTCGGAGTTCAAGATGACAACGACCCACCAAACCAATCAAGTGAGAGCTCATTCATTATCAAAATTCTCCCTGTCGACGACGTCCCACCTGAACTTCACCCCGACACGACTCTGCAAATGACTGTGCACGAGTATCACCTTACTTACTTCCGAAAGAAATTCCTCCGTTACACTGACCTGGACTCAGAGGATCGGGATCTAAAATACACAATCATCCAGCCACCGACGGATACAGATGAGAATAGCCCTCTTGTATTGGGAGCTCTGGTCTTAACTGAAAATCCAAACATTGAAGTCACAGTTTTCACTCAGGCACAAATTAACCACCATAAAATAGCCTACAAACCGCCTGATCTTGAGCTTGGAATTACCAGTCATGTTTTGCAGTTTCGGTACACTGTGGAGGATGTTTCTGGAAATATTGTCGAAGGAGATTTCACTATATTTTTAAAGCCTGTGGACAACACGCCACCTCAAATAACCAACTCTGGGTTCACTGTGTTCGAACGCGGCACACATATCATTACGAGCATTGAGCTGGACACCTCAGACACAGACACAGACAGCAAACAGATATCCTTCACTGTTACTCAGCCTCCACTGCATGGCCAGATCCAGCTTACGTTCACAGTCATCACAAGAGGAGACACTTTCAGCCTAGAGGATATTGGAAATGGTAGAATTTCATACATCCATAATGGAGATGAATCAACAGTTGATTTGATACAAATAGATGTCAGCGATGGCATCCACATTGTCCCAATTATTATACAGATTAATGTGAAGCCGATTGATGATGAGACTCCAACTATCAGCCTTCCAGCTGGCACAATCGGCTCCTACATAGATGTACTGGAAAATGGAGCAACAGAAATCACAAGTAATGTCATTCAGGGAAGAGATGAGGACACAGATGACCTCCGTTTGATCTTCATCGTTGAGGACCCACCATCATTCGGTGAAATTCTGGTGAAAGGTGTCCCATCTGGCACATTCACCCAAGCCGATGTCATTAACGGCTTTGTGGTCTATGCTCATACCAGTGGTGAGATAGGCTTGACCACAAAGGAGGACTTTTTCAATCTCACTTTGACTGACATGTCTGATGAGTGGACTGTAGGCGGAAATAAAATCACAGGTGTACGAGTGCATGTAACTATTCTTCCCCTGGACAGCCAGGCTCCAGAGGTCTTTGTGGGGCCACAGTTCTCTGTTGTGGAGGGAAGAAAGAATGTCATTCAAATTCTTCATATAAACGCTGATGATGCAGACACCTCCAACGATCACCTCCTTTGTACAATCATTGTACAGCCGAGTTCAGGGTACGTGGAAAATATATCCCCTGCCCCAGGCTCAGAGAAATCCAGGTCCGGGACAGCTATTAGTGCTTTCACCATCAAAGACATCAGACAGAATCACATTTACTATGTTCAAAGCATTCACAAAGGAGTCGAGCCAGTGGAGGACAGGTTTACTTTCAGATGCTCTGATGGCATCAATTTCTCTGAAAGGCACTTTTTCCCTATATCCATAATCCCGTCTAATGATGAAAAGCCTGAGATTTACATGAGAGAGTTTGTAGTTATGGAGGGCACGAACATAGTCATCGACACTCCCATTCTGAATGGTGCTGATGCAGATCTCCCCTCTGATCAGCTCACATTCATTATTTCCAAACCCCCCAAGCACGGATTTATTCTCAATCAGCTCACTACTGGCACTATCCCTGTCTCTAACTTCACCTTGGATCAAATTAGGGAGGCCTCCAGCATTGTGTATGAGCATGATGACTCAGAGACCACAGAGGACAGCTTTGATATTGTTCTTACAGACGGAAAGTTCAGTGTAGAGAAAACAGTAATAGTTATGATTCTCCCTGTAGACGACGAGACTCCGAGGATGGAAATCAATGACGGCCTTGAAATTGAGATAGGTGACTTGAAAGTCATAAACAGCAATGTTTTAAAAGCAACTGATCTGGACTCTGAGGATGACATGCTAACTTATATTATTCGCTATGGGCCCAGTCAGGGATATTTACAGAGGGCATCAACTTCTGGGACTTTGCAAAATATCACAGTTGGAATTAACTTTACACAGAACGAAGTGGATCAGGGTTTAATTGTGTACATCCATAATGGGCAAGAGGGGATTCGGGACCTCATCAAATTTGATGTGACGGATGGCATCAATCCACTGATAGACAGATACTTCTATGTGACAGTGGGTGGCATTGACATGGTTTTCCCAGACGTGATCAATAAGGGTGTATCACTTAAAGAGGGTGGCAGGGTTACTCTGACAACAGACTTGCTCAGCACCAGTGACCTCAACAGCCCAGATGAACACTTGGTTTTCACAATCACCAGAGCTCCCATGAGAGGACACCTGGAGTGCACAGACACACCTGGGATGCCCATCTCATCCTTCACACAGCTCCAGCTGGCTGGCAACAAAGTCCACTACATCCACACTTCTGATGATGAAGTGAAAATGGATAGCTTTGAATTTGAAGTGACTGATGGCTACAACCCTGTGTTCCGCACTTTCCGCATCTCCATCACTGATGTGGACAATAAAAAGCCTGTAGTGACAATACACGGCCTAGTGTTAACCGAGGGAGAGAACAAACTCATCACGCCTTTTGAGCTAACAGTGGAGGACAGAGACACTGTTGACCGCTTCTTGAAGTTCACAGTCACTCAAATCCCGGTTCATGGTCACCTGCTCTTCAACAACACCCGGCCTGTCACCTCCTTTACAAAGCAGGACCTGAATGAGAACATGATCAGCTACAAGCATGATGGCACAGAGAGTGCAGAGGACAGCTTCTCCTTCACCATCACTGATGGCACTCATACAGACTTCTACATCTTTCCCAACACAGTATTTGAAACTCGAAAGCCCCAAATGATGAAGATTACTGTTTTACCAGTGGATAATGGGGTGCCGCAGATTGTGGTGAACAAGGGTGCCCCAACATTGCGGGTTCTGGAGAATGGTCACCTGGGGTTTGTGATCACCAGTAAGACTCTTAAAGCAGAGGACAGAGACAGTATTCAGAATTTTGTGACCTTTAGGATTACTGTTGTCCCAGAACACGGCTACCTGATCAACCTCGGCAAAGGAAATGCCACTATCACCATCTTCACACAAGGTAAGAGAGCTGCATTTCAAACAGCTTTGCATTCCTGTGACTTACACCAAAGACAGTTCTAATAATAATTCTCATGAGCCCACTCTCAAACTCATTTTTTTTTTACCCACTTTGCAAAATGTACTCCCCTCGGATTACTGAAAAATGCAGAGTTCAAACATAAGGCTTTTGTTTTCACTGAAGAGACTGCCTATTTACATAAGATGAAGTATGCCAGCGCCTCAGGTTGACCAGATCTCACTGGAGGATTGCATTTTTCAAACAGTGCCTAATGTATTTCACTTAGGGAGAGAACTGATGGTGATTTGTACATTATCAGAGTCATATTTCTAACAGAAGGAAAAGGGATTACAGACATGATGATAGATAGGTGGCAAGAGCATAGTAGTCTGGCTCACAGCAGACCACTGGCTGCAAACATGAGTACAGAAGTTATATTTCAAGCAGACCAGAGGGGTGTCTTAGTAAATCTTGGTAAATGCTAAATATCAAGGTAGCAGCATCTGTGTACAGTCAATATCCATGTATTCCCTGCTTTTATTTACTGAGTCACTGCGAGATGCTTTCCTCAAGAGACATGTTCAATATTTCAAGAATTCTCACAAGAATGAACAGACAGTAAATATAGTCACTCAAATAAACACAATTGTAAAGAACCCTGTCTTGCACCTCACTATCAGGATGGCAAACAGACCGCTGTGATGGAGCCCCAACAATCAAGCTATTCTTTATGTTGTGTGTCAGTCTATTAGATATACAGCGCTTGTTACCAGGCAGTTGCTCCTTTCAGATCCCCCAGATACCGTATGCAGTGGGCACATTTCATCTCGCAGCCTCAGCCTGCTTCTTATAGCAGCACTCAGTAGTTATTGACAAATAGTATTTCAGGAACAAACTGGACATATTTTCCCACTCGCTAATTCAGCCAAATGTCGGATGTACTTTTTACGAGTTGGATATCATGGACATTTATGCAAATGTTTCTCTTTTTCAGCTGAAATTGATGACATGAACATATGCTATGTTCTGAGGGATGGTGACAATGCTACAAATGACATCTTCTACTTCTCCATTGAGGACAGTGGTAAGTGAATTTGCTTAAACATGCCCTCTTGAAAACATATAAGCACACCATTAAGATGCTGACTTTTGAGGCCAAAAAAACTTTTTTTGATACACAGTCACAAGTTTAACTTTGAGTAACTGATTCCTTTGAAAATGGGAAACAAAAGGTGTGCGTGTGCTTCATAATAGGCCTTATTAAGCAGAATTTCTAAGCAGAGCTGTGTGCACAGATGGGAGACATTTCCAGAACAATAACTTCACACGGTTTCTTATTTCAGCATGAGTAAATGATAGAATAGGCTTGCAGTGAAAGAGAAGGATAGAACAATGTACTATTTGTTGATAACTTTTGTTCATGTCATGCTCTGTTGATTTCCATTCAACCAATAGTTCTGTCAAAAAGTCTGAATGTCAGAGCTTCCACGCTTATTAACCTTTTATCTAAACATTCATGTTAGTCTTACTGTGCAGTATCAGTCTTACAGCACCCCACCCATGATACACCATTATTTTTTCCATGGAAGTGCCTCCTTATTTAGAAAGTAATGATTGATTTAGCAAGTAAGTAATTAGTAGAACAATTAGCGAAGACCTTCCTTTCACTGTAGATATGTAATCAGGCACAGGCTCAGTAAATGGTTTGAGGCAATCATGCCAGCGTTGCCGATTAGCAGAAGCAGCGTGTCTGACAGTGTGTCCTTTTTGCTACCCTTGAGCTGTGATGTGAGCACAAAGGACCTACCTAATAGGGGCCCTCTTTTCCCACAAGCACCTCAGTGGGCCCCCGTATACATTTTCTCTTCTCTCGACTGTGGCTTCAGTTGAATAATAGACAGGTTAACATCAATGACAAGAGGTGGATGGGGTGCTAATGAGTGATGACTAAAATGCAGGGGACAACTCCTTATCAGTGGGTGATACTGAATGAAAGTGCTTTACCTGAGCTGCTGGCAAATATGCCAGCATATGCCCTCTGTTGTTGGTCCCTTTATTATTGTCTCAGTTGGGTTATTTGTTATGGATCGCTCCAGACTTGTCTCCCTCTGTCACGTTCTTTCTCTGTCCTGCTCGCTTAATGTTTGACGACATACTTGAATCCCCACTTGTACTTTATCTTCCAGAAATGGCAATTAGATTCCGCTTTTCCAGCATTCCCTACAATCTTTTACATTATCCTTAGACTTGATAAGAGGATGAATCAAAACATCATCTGTCTTGTTTTGTCGTTTGTGCTCAAACAAAACAAAACATGAAATTGCATTAGTCAGACAAATCATATTTCTCTAAAATGTCACTATGAAATGGGAATTGTGGCTATATAGTTGCACTTAAATTGCTTTACAAATTGATAAAACGTCTTGTTGGACGACCCATCCATAAGGATTCAACACATACTGCACTGCAGCTTGTGAGGCAGTCAGTGAACATTTTTTTAATAAGATTTAAGCTGTGCTGGTGGCTGCCCTAAATCCCCAGACAGAGCCTCTAGCTCTTTGAACAGTCGTGTTGGGGAGAAGCTGAATGGTGTTCACTGGAACACAGCTGCACTATGTTATGTTCAGCAGTGGAAAACATTCTCCTCCTCACTTCAAGTTCATTGGGAAATATACCAACATGCACTTGGCAATTTTCTAAGGGTGAAACGTTATTTTTCATGTCGCAGCTGCTCAGTGGGATTCTGGGAGTTTTTGTTAACAGCTGTGATGAACCGTGAACGTGTGCACAGTTCTGAGTATGAATGCAAATTAATATTGGCGACTGAATGTTTCTGCATATGTATGTATTTTAGGGTGATGGTCATGTTTACGGTACATATATACCATATCAATGGACAGGATTGAAACAAGGACAGTAACTATTGATTATTCAGTTGTTTCTTCTTTTAAAACAATTGATTCATTATTCATCTTTAAAATGGTCAAACAAATCCCCATGAAATTTTCTTACATAGCGCAAAGTGAGGCCTTCAAATTGCTGGAAAATATCCAACTAAACAAATAGACATTCAGTTAATTTCCAATTATGTTAAAGAGAGACAAACAGCAAACTTCACAAAGCTGGTAACATCAAACTTAAACAATTTTTATTTTATTTTAACAATTTATCAATTATCCTTTTTACTGTAGATTCATTTCCTGTTGGTTCACTAATCAATAAATCGACTAATCGTCTCAGCACGAGTTGTAGCCACTGACATTACCTGTCACTTTGCTGCTAGAGATAAGCTTACTGTACTGGGATCAGTGCCCTACCCAACCGATTGTTATTGAATCTGTGCTGGCTCCATTGTCAATCCAAAAATAAAGTGACTTACAACCTGCACTCATTACAGGGCAGGGCACTAATTCACTCTTGTCGTGTTTCTTTTGTGACAATAGAATGAATGGAAAGTGCCAAGCCATTTATTTCACTTAATCCAAATACTTATTGCAGTTTGAAAATAAGGTTGTTTTAGCTGTTGAAGCTGAGATCATAGTGCCTCTGATAGATGGATTGTCTTGGTGCAGGCCACAGGCTCTCTTAAATCGAGCTGCCAGGAGCTGAGTTCTTCTTGGCAGCGATGCTTCTGCTGCTTGATGTGTCGTTTTAAAGTTGTTCAGTGTTCAGAGGCCAAATTTGAATCTATGTTGGACCTGACCTACTCTTGTACATTGTTTGGCACAGCTTTATGTGCATATTGAGTGCAGTAATGACCTTTGCTTTATGTGGCCAAATATTATGAACTGAAATAAGAACAGCTAAAAAGGATGATAAACTGTTAGTAAATTGTTTTGTTTAACTTGATAAATGATGCTTATGTAAATTAGACTTGAAGAGAATTTGCTATTTCACTCAACGAGCTTATCATAAAGACACCAGATTGGAACTTTGCCACAAATAACAACATGACAATTAGGCCAGAGCCCAAAATGCTTATCATTTCGATTAGTGTGGGTCTCTCAATAAAAGAAGGATTCTCACTGTGTGACTAAATCACTGTTACTTTTAGCCCCTGTTGTTATAGAACAAACTTAATAATAATGCTGTATAATACTAATAATACACAACAAAATTATGCTGCACATTCTTCATAATAGTCTATAACTTTATAATCGTGGGTAGTTTGTGGATTTTATGTGTTATCCCCCCACCCCCTCCATCTCCAGTTTCTTTTTCATTTCAGAAATCTCTCACCGTGTGATTATTTTAGGTGCTTTTGCCAAAAGGAGGTAACACAGCATTTTTTCTCAGAGCTGCTTGTGTGTCTCACTATTAGTCAAGCTTGTCAAAGCTTTGAATGAATAATCACAGAGGACTGAAATTACACATTCATTTGTGGGTGTCAATTTCCTGTTTTGGAAAAACATCACACGTGGACAGCAGAGTATGAACAGATGCGTGGGCCAAAACAACTCTTTAATTACTTAGAGAAAGTGTCTTGTTTAGAAGACAATCAGTATCTGGATGTTTGTGCACGTGTGTTCTGGGGAGGGGCCTGCTAAGTCAGTTAATTGCTGTGTTTGGGTGGGCTCCATCCCTCCCCTTGTCTCCTGAGGATTCGGGTGTATTCAGGTGAGCTTACCTGAGCACACAAGCACTGGCATTCCCAGGCATTTGTTTGTGAAGCAGAATCCCTGTCTGCCTCCAGCCAGTCAGTCAGCATCAGGGACGGTCCTACTGACAGACACACTGCTGTGGCCTTTGTTTTTAATTCCAGGCACTCTGTACCGTCTCTTTTTTTCTTTCACTAAGCTACAAAGAGGCAGCAAAATACCATTAATTGTTCAGTTCTTAAAAATAGGCTACTTCTGATTCACTAACAAGGACCACTATAACAGTATGAGTTTCGAGAGGTTTATTAGGTGATCGAAGGGGACCGTTGATGTCCGGCGGCTGGCGGGAACGGAGACTTGTAGGGTGGGGGCTGTCTCTTCGGAAGCTCTGGCAGTGCAGAGTCCCCTGTCGTTCCTGTAATCCTGCGAGAGAGAGAGAGAGAGAGAGAGAGAGAGAGAGAGAGAGAGAGAGAGAGAGAGAGAGAGAGAAATAGGAGGACGAAAACGGGGTTGGGGGGTAGGGATATGAAGACAAGAGTCGAACAGGAAGTGAACGGGTTCGTTGTGCTTAAAATGTGCAGAGGAAATGAACTGTGTTCTGGGCGTGGCCCTCTTCCTGAACAAAGTTTATAAAACTACATTAGTCAAAATCCACCGCTACGTCCAAAGATTTCTTGTGTTTCCCATTTCACTTGTGACATCTGTTTAGTAAGCCCTATGTGCAATGAGTAGGAAAACCAGTAGTTCAGAATATCAGTGGAATAGGTAAAATTCCTGACTGGAACTTTTTTTTTACATGGCAGCCCCTGAAACAGAGAGGAATGTTTCTCCTTTCAAGTTTCCAATGCAAGTCTGCAGTGCCCTCTTCAACAAGCATGTTTTGTTTGTTATTTCTGCCTCATGTAACAAGATAAGTTCAGGTCGCCGTATGTACCTCGACCGAATAAATCCTCTGAACCATTTCGGCCTGCTGTAATATCTGCCGTGCAAATCTTCAACATCTTCCATGTTATCGGTGTATAATCACTTGTGACACTGAGTGCATACTTAAATCCATCTCCCTTGTCTCTCCGCCTGTCTAATCCCAGGTTAGGAGGGATTATTATTCTCCCCATAGCATGCGCAACAAAAGTAAGGGGAACGTGCACTCACATGCAGTTGTGAGGTTAATATAGACTTTGTGAAAGCTATAATATTCCCATCACAGTGCAGATGATGACTCTGCAGTTTCTGTATGATTTTGTCCTGTAATTAATGAAAATGTCTCCCCTACACTTTTCTTGGGGGGTATACCATTCCTCTGTCCTTGGGACCTACAGGGTGAATCATATGCATAAAGTATGCTGTAAGCGTCAGAAAATTACATAGTCTAGTAAAGTGTTTTAAAGGGATTTTGGGGGCGTTCAGTTTTCCTCACAGTCCATCTGTGCTGCAGCTAATAAAATATTAGGTAGTCATTTTATTGTTATGGAAAAATGTCTTGTGATAAAACATCTGGAAGTTGATTAGAGGAGCTATTCCTGGGTAACAGCTGCTTCACTTTGGGGATGAAAAACTGAATTACAGAGAGGATTTAGGTAATCGTTTTAGATGGAGAGGGATTTTCGCATCTCACTGGTCCCTTATGTCCTCATCGTCACTAACTTCGAATTATCATTTTCTCACCGGTCTACATTGCAGTTATATTTTCAATGTTCATATATGTCGTAAAGTAAAAGCACACGTGGAGAATGCTGCAGTGACCAACCAAACAAGTGAAGAACCTGTGCTCATTGATGAGGGGATGAAATATTAATTGTGAGCTAACATACTTAAGCCAATGTAATTTTTCTTAGAAAACTATTAAAAAGTCATGATTAATGATTGGCTCATTCTACAAGGCAAGTAAGCCAAAACATGTTGATGAGAGGTTGCAATTTTATAATATGAATTATGCATTTGAATTAGCCAATGGAGGGCTTTTCCTTGGCTTCTATCAGCAGTTTTATGCTGCTTTTTCTACATTGTAGTTTATTTTTCTCTTGAGGGCGGATTACTGCTAAACAGTCTGTGTTTGTCAGAAACAAATCTTCATCTGTTTGAGATGTGTCTTCTGGGACATAAAAAAATGTATTAATGATAGATAATCATTTAGGAGAGTGGCAGCATATATATTTTTCTCTCTGGTTGTGATTGTGTATTACATAGAATTTGAATGAAACATGGCTAAAGCTTCTAAGACACACTGATGTGCCCTCATTTTCCTTTGGAAACAGACTTACTTAATGATTCCCTTCCTCTGTTCTAATATGCTGCCAAAGTTAGTGTGTGGAGCAGAGGTTAACAAAGCAAAGACAAATTCCCAAAAGTATAGATACCCCAGGCCCAGGCTTGTTCTCTCGTTGATGATATGTGTCGTCATACCTGCCTTAGGATATCAGTCTAGCATAACTGGGGTTGTTCAAGCAATAAGTTTGTAGAAAATCTCTCTTTTGTGGAAAAGGCTTGCATGTTGAAGGTTGTGTTTGAGGTTTGGACAGTCAACTCCAGAAAAGCTGATGCATACATATATAAAATCATAGAGCTTTCTAGCACTGGCAACAGAAGAAGATAAACTAAATGGAATGGAAAACTGAAATGCTCAGAAAACCAAACCGATTTGGAATCTTTTCACATCTACAATGAAAGCAAACTTAAAATCTCAATTTCTTATGGAGTGTTTCATTTGTATCTCGTTTAATTTTTGGCCATAACTATTTAATGAGGCTGTGTTTTGAAACGTCTGATATCCCCCCCCCCCCCCCCCCAAAAAAACAAAACAGCAGGAGCTCTGAGAGTCAATGATGACACAGTTGCTGCTGTGCCGTCTCTCTTTTCACAGTAGCAGAGCTTTTGTTCAGTTTTGCAAAATCACTCTGGATAATGTGTTTTTGGCCCCGGAATCCCAGCAGTGGGCCGGAGCTGCTCCTCTCAGGCCTGCTGCACGATAAGCCTCTGACAGCTGGGCTAAGGCTGGAGAGTCACAACTCTCTCCAGCTAAGTCTGGGTTTCAGGATTGGAGCCCAATGCAGTGCTACATCTCCTTGTAGACACTTTTCATGCACAAACATTCACACAGTCGCATAAATCACCCACCATCTACCCATCTCGGGGCCAGCTGCCTGATCCTTTAATCAGAGATGAAGCTGGCGTTGCTAAAACGTTGCATCAAGATGCTGGGCATCAACTATAGTTTAATTGATAACTGCTTTGTCTTTGATTTCAAGCTGTTGTCTCTTTTGATTATACTGCCATGATGGAGGCCAGAAAAAAAGAACAGCTTCTTTCATTTTGATATCATCAGCATTTCAGTATGCCAAGAAAAATGTACACAGTAGAGGGGAAGCAAAATGTTACACAGCTTAAAGCAAACTCTCTTGAGAAGGTTTGCATTTTATATTCTCGCTATGAACATGATTTGAGTGTGTCTTGAGAGTAACATGGCTCTCGTATCATAAAAGGTGCTGATGAAATCCTTTGGGGATTCTGTGTGTGGATCAAACTCCCTCTCACCACCACCTACTCCACCTGCTTTCCCTCACAAGTGGAGCCTGATAGGCAGGATATGAGAAGCCATCGAGTTGAGAAAGGGGAGGGAAGAGCAGTCGGAAGAGATGAAAGACAGAAGTGCTCTGTTGGTCCCAGTATTGGTGGGGGCAACGCTTCAAGTTGCTTCCTGTCGCCTGTAGCGATGGCATGAATGTGCTGATGTGCACTTCGCTCTCTAAACACCGCTTGTGTTGACAAGTTGTGAGGGCTCAAATGTAGTAGATGAGCCCTGCGGGTACGCTGCCTCATCTGCATATGAACAGAAATTATTTTGATAATTGCAGTAGACTTGATTGGTCTACTGCAAATATATGCTAATCTTTTATTGAATTTCGATAGATTTTGTTTTTGCTTCAACATATAAACTGCTTAAAACATGTCTGGAACAACCAGGGAAATGTCCAGAGATCTATACCCTTCCCCCATGAAGAATAGTGAGGAATGTCTTGCTGCCTGAAATTAACTAGACCATGCCTGGGCTTATCTTGGTTTTCCAGGACATGGGTTTGGAGTGAAGAGTTACATATTAGCAAGTAAATGGGAAGAGGGAAACAAAGATAGGTCACCGGGTGCAGGTCTATACCACTGGGCAATCTGATACAGCAGTTACATTTAGCTCCTTAAATCCCCAAGTAATTCGCAGAAGCTATTACAATTACCACAAAATTGTTCTGTAATGGATTAAAGGTTATCACTGGTCAAAGAGTCAGATGCAAAAGAAAAGCATTTTTCAGCACATAATGTTTCATTACAGGGAGGGATCATTTAGTGCTATTGTGGTCTTGTGAAACCTCTGGGATATTCAGCTAACAGATTTAATTCACACTAAATTTAGCTTCTATAGAGAGTTAATCATTTTTTAAAGGGCATCTAGTGTGCATGAGTTAAAATGTCGAGAGCTAAGGGCAACAATGCAAGGTCTCCGCCTCTCATGTTTATCCCCTCCACATCTTATTACTTTATTGCATTCCTGCGGGGTCCAGGTGTTGGCTTTGAAAACCCATGGTCTCTGAATTAATAGTTCAGCCCGACATACAGAGCAGCTATTTGGAGCTATTTTTGTTGAGTTTGTATCACGTTTGATCCATTTCTGTGGTTATTTTCAAAGTGTTAGGTTTGTTATCATAGCTGTTATCTCTACCCATCTCTATCAGTGAGCTTCAATTTGTGAGCACTTCTGCTTTAAAGCTGTCATCATTTTCAACATTGTTTCCTGTGCCATGATAAATAAATTTGCTCACTTTTATGACTGACAATCTAAATTAAGTATCAATACTGTTTATTTGGCATCTTTGGAGATTCATTTGCCCAGGTTATATAACCCACTTGTTGTCAGGCATATTCAGACAACACTTAGGCGCCAATTGGTGATGTAAAAAACTGTAAAATCTGTATAAAACATAATGCCATTTGTCAAGTTGGAGGTGTAACACCTGATTTACCACTTGGGGATCATTAAAGCATTAGATGTAACATGATTCCTACTAACATAGACCTACAGGGACTGCAGTACCCCAATTCAAGGTACTGTTGCTGTATTAGTAAGCTAGAAAAGGTCAGAAACCTGACTGCAAACCAAATCTCCTTTTAGGGGACAATAAAGATAATGACTGTGAAGACTGAAAAGATTGTGGTCAATTATGTGACTTACAACTTTGCATTCAGTGTAGGCTCCAACAGTTCAATTCAGTGTAGGCTATTTATCAGTATGATCAAATTGCCTATTGAAGATATAGTGTTGAAAACTGATGACGATAAATGTAATTTTCATAGTATGTCATGGATAACAATGTTTTTCTGTTCGACGAATGCATCAGTGTAACTTATATTCAAAATCGAAATATACTGGGAATAATTTGTCCAAATGATAATGCTTCTTTTGAGTCGGCTTTTAATGACCCTAAAAAGCTTTACTTCCTGATGGCAAACTACACACAGCATAGTGCAATAGATTGCACTCTAACTATTTTTTTAAATGAGATATGATTGAACGATAGGATTGAATACTACATGTAAATGATGCAAGAGTAATACTGTACAGTCGCTGTACATAAATATGTTTCTGAATGTTATTTTATGGCCCCTACTATGCCTACATAGTCACAGGATCCATCCCCACTATCAGAGTGTCTCTGACTTTTCACCAAAAGTTATTTGATATTTTTCTGATGTAAAATTTGCATACGTGTACAAAGACATCCAGAAGTTGTTTTTACAACGATGCAAGTACAGGGGGGAATACTTGCAGATTGAGGGGCTAAACTAAATTTTGCAAGCATCCTTAGAAGTAATCTTCTCGTACATATTTTTGATGGGTTTGTTTCGCTGCACAGACTAATCTTCAGTTCAATATTACAAGAAAGAGACAATAACAACAGTGAATCCTTAGAAATCTTCTCCCCTCTTTTCATGAATGTAGACTAGCATGCTTATCTTTAACATGCAGGTTTGCAGAGTTCTCCTTGAAGTCTCCTTTTCGCAAGTCATGAACAAAGAACCAAGAGTCATTTAACACTTATTTAGGAATTACCATTTCAGCTTTTAAGGGAGCATTTTCCTCTCAAGCAAAATCCTCGCAAGTAACAACTGTGAAATGCAGCTGAAACATGTTGTTTTAAATGAAACCAATGGAGACCCTGAGAACAGCCTTGAGAAACACCCAGCTCTATTAGTATGGAGCTCATGAGTGTGTGGGACTGGGATGGGGTTTTATATTCTATGGCCTCACACTGCTGCTTTCAGCAAACAGTCCACCATTATTCGATCTGACAAGAGAGCAAACACTGTGCATTCAAGGGTCAAGAAAAAGCACGTCCCCCTCTCTTTGTCAAGTCCCTTCATCCTGCAACCTTATGTTGCTTTCTTTTCTCTCACATTTCCACACTTCCCCTTGCATCCCCTTGTTATATCACAAACTACATTCTTTTCTATTCAGTCACCAGCAGAATTGGTATTTTAGGCTTTTTGCGTGCAATTTACGCACCACTTTTTGAGTGTCATTTATATGCCACGGGGTTTGTGAAACAGCTTTGCGTGTGTCATTTAACGTTCAAAGTAATGTTTAGGCAACAAAACAACGGTAACAGCCGCAGCAAATCTATTTCGTTAGGTTTAGGAAAATCGACCACCATAAGCAGTCTATTTCACATTATCAGAGCGTATCAAAGCTACGCAGGTGCATTTACATTGCAGTCAGTACAGACTACATGGCGTACAAATGACACGTTAAATGCATCTATACTTTATCACAGTATACTTCAGCAACTTTGGCCTCATTGCTCTCAGGGTTTTCATACTGTACATAATTGACTGGTAATGAGAAACTCTTGATTTTCAATCCACAATGACCTTTACAAGTGAATGCTGAAGTAAGCCCTGCAGCTGCTAATTCAGCCTTTTGTGATTGTTTCCCCTGCTATTCAGAGTTCAGGCTTTTGCTCTCTAAACCGTGTGGCTTAGAGGTGTGGTTAATTAAGACACTCAAGGCGGCATCCTCTTTGACAGACAGGAATGTCATTCAAGGGCAATCAAGGAATTATTTGTCTGACCTCACCTACACAATCAAAACAAGCAAAGCCCTCATCAATGACTTTAATGCTTCCTTTGGATGGGCTCCGAAACTCAAGGTCGGCTAATTGATTTATGTACTCGCTTCTAAAGAGAGACAGCAGAATAAGACTTTTCATGTTTTCAGTTTTTAGGGGCAATCATTATCATTCTGCTGAACAAGGCCGCGCAACAACAGGGGTCTCACAGTCTGAATGTTAATATAATTGTATTATCATATTTTCCAGATGCACCGTATGTATTTCATGGAGAGGTGAAGATTTGCTCTAAAACTTTCCAAATGGAGTTAACATGAATCATGATCTAATCAATGATTTTAGCTAAAAATAGGCCTAGTAGTTAAAAGGTTAACCAAAAATAAGGAAATATTTCAGAATAACTTGTTTCCACCAAATCTGAACAGTCTGTTTTCCAGCCCCCCATGATCAGGGATAAGTCCTGACCTTGGGTGCTTGGTAGGACACCTTGCGGCCCTGGTTGGAAATCAACAACCCGCGACAGAGCAGATCTTCTGCAGAGCGGTGTATCCAGAGTTGGCTGCTTCCTAATCCTTAAGGTGCGAGGCTAATAGGATTACACTTAAAAACCCTGGATGTTTGCTTGTATGGGATACCAGTAATTTCTAGACACCGAGAAATATTAACCTTGGCAAATATCCAAAGGGCACTGTATTGAGTTGTTTTTCTGTCTGCAGTTGGGGATTTTTTTACATTCAAACACCATTTATTAAGATTTGTTAACAAATTAATGTTGAATGTACGTCAACAACTTTTAAAGAATGCAATATTCCAGCAAATGTGTGAGTTTTTTTGTCGAGTGACGACATTTGTGGCAGTGTGTGAGGACGCTAGAGCATGAAGTAGAATCCTGGACCTTTCCCTGCAATCACATTGTACAGTATTTCCTCTGACACAATTCTCTCCTGGGCCACAAATAAAAGAGCCCCATCTGAAATAAGAGCTCTGGGAATCGTCACTGCTTTTCCACACAGGGGGCTCCTACATTGTGACCCAGCAAGAAAGTCAGTGAGCAGTTTCCACAACAACCTTATGCTGCAATTTGGAATCAAAAACAGAAGGTGTGAGGACTGGATAAAGGTTATTGTTTTGCTTAAAAGGTATTTTACAGTGACTCATACTGTGTAGGGCAACATTTATAAGAACATTGAAGCACCTTTTCTGCTTCAGGAAAGGCACATTAAATCATAAACTAATACAAGTCTTTACCTTGAATGGCTTTAGGTGAATGTTGGTTAATGGTGCAGTATTTTTAAACCCCACTCTTGTTCTCATGTGCCCATCCAACCATCACCATTATGTACTGAGCAGTTGAAGTAATCGTTTGTCTCAGTTTCAGGTTTTGCTTGCATAATGCCGAACGAGGGAAAGAATATAATGATTTATGTGAGTTATTTCTGCAACCGTAAAGTGTTGAAAATATGATCCAAAAGGCCTCCAAAATTGTATTGTAATTTCATCACAGCCAACATAACAAGATAACTATCTTCCCATAGAAATCAACTCAAAGTCATATTTCCAAACAGAGGTGTAAAGCCTCGGACAAACTTTCCTCGTGTCCGCGGTTGCATTAATTCTACAATTGTAGGTCTGTAGGTAAATGTTTATTCATGATATGGTCATTGAAAGTTTAAGAAAAGAAAGTAATTGTATTCCAAATTTGGACAGAGCACTGAGAGTTAAATCACCTCCATAGTTGTGGTTCATATGTTAATCTTAAAGAACATTCCCTGCTGAGAGCAAAGCCTTGCTTGCTTTAAGTCATGCATGGCTCTCTGACCCAGCACCTTTGTTCAGAAGCGCCTTTGGCCTTTCTTTTAGGTCCCTCAAATGTCACCTCACAGTGACCACTGTGTAAGAGCGGACACAGAGGCGACAACAGCCGGAATGGAACCTGCGGAGCGGCCAAAATAATGGTGGACCAGTTGCATGAAAGTCAGTGCTTGTAGAAAAGTGTTTCGGGCCTGTGAAATCATAACAGTTCTAAATCTTTCAAGCCATGACCAACTCGTTACTGCTGATACGAGGCTTAAGGTGATTAGACCACAGCGCTCTCTCTCTCTGCTCTACCATGTGCTTTCTTTCCTTCAACAGGATTATCATATCCCTTTTCCCTTAATTGGAGAGGTGAAAAGTATGCTGGTATGTTCTAGAACCCAGAGACAACTCATTTTATAGAGTTGATAGAAGTTATGATGATAGAATACATTTCTGTCCATCACAAAAACTAAGCTCAGTCATAGATTTTCTTCGGAACAATATTTGCTATTGGTTATTCTTGAACTTAAATGTAGTCAGCTGACCATTTTGTCTTTAATTTTTTGTCCTGGAAGCAGCATTGGGCTAAAAATGTCAAAGTCTAAAGACCCGATTAAGGGCCCTAGAGACTACAATATTCATCATACACTACAATATCAAAGTCTTAGATGGGATGATATAGTGACATTTTTTGTTTTCAGAGCCTTACTACTTGTGGGGCTTTAAGTGTATTTTTTTTGTTGTGCCAGAAGAAACCTCATGTACTGTTCTCAATTGAACTGGTTCATCCCTCTCAAAATCATGAATAGCCACAGTTAATTTCCTGATCATTAGTTTTCAACGTACCTTGTCATGCATGGGCCAACATTTTAGTCAAGGAGAAACCTTGACATGGATAAAGGTCGAAGATCACCCAAATTATTAAGAGTCATCTTGTGGGGACCATGAATATTCATAAAATCATCCTGATTAATCTCAAGCTGTATGGCAGCCTGGTCAGGATCAAAATGTTGGATGGACAAACCAATAGATTGACTAATCTCTCATGTCCATCTTTTGGCTCTGCTGCTACTATCTAAGGGTCGAGATAGTTCTTTTGTAAACAATACATTTTTGCTGTTTACTTAAGACGAATAATAACAGTTCGATAAAGTTTCTCTGGCTTTGATAAATTGTAATTATTATGAGTGAATTGGCTTAAACAAGGTGCTTAAATCTTTGTGCCAGCTACCTATCATTACAATTTTCCCCCATATAAGAAAACAGTCAAATTAAAAGTGTATTCATAGCTTGAGCTTCCAATCTCCCTTGACTGCAGCCTAAGAGTTGTGGTAAAATGGTTATACTTCACCAGTATTCAGATGTAATGCCTTTATTATGAAATAAAAACAAGGTAAAATAAGAAGCTCCCATGGCTTTATCTTCCTGTGTGGTCCGTTTTAATACTATTTGAAAGGACTCTTTGTGAATCACAAGCATACAACTAAACTAAACTCGCTGGCCTGTGAGCACTTTGCAGGTCCTGTATACACTTGTTCATTTATCTCTATAGTTTCATTTGACGTCTTTAATGCTACAGAAAAACACAGTTATTGCAGATCATGGAAACTATTAGCCCACAAAGACCATTTGCATTATATGATCATTAAGTATTTTTAGATGTATTCTGTCTATTGAACAGGATTCACAGGCTTATCCCAATATATCCTGCCTAATCAGTGTGGTGCTGGCTCTGTGGGCAAAGGGCCGCCTGTCTGTCTGCCTGGTTGAATGAACAGGCGAGAGTCCATGGGGCATCGTGGCCCCACGATGCTTCATGGTGACCAAATAAGGGCTGTCTGCAACATGTATTCTGGGAGGAGACAGGGGCACTAAGTTGGCACAGTCCAGTCTCTCACATTCTTTGGCCTCTCTCAAAAGGCTTCTATCCCTCAACACACATCCAGTATGTAAGTGAACAGAACTTGTGTTGAGAAATGCAGCTACATGAACTGCACAAGACATGTTTAAAGGTTCATTATTCACCATAGAGAGGGTGTGATACAACGGATTTCCTTCCCTTTCCTCATCATGAGTGCTAAAAAGTTTACTAGCAACCAACAAGACAGAGTGCAGGCAGGCAGTCAACTAATTCAGTGAATGAATTAAGATGACTAACCACTGGAATTTGTAGGACTCCTGCTATAACCACATGGTTTTAATGAGAATGTGGACATTGTGTAAAATACAGTCTAATATAAAGTTCATATACCTTAGCTTATGCGATGTATTCACTGCTTATGATGTACGTTTCTGTATGAAACTGCACAGCAGTGCAAAGACCCCAACATAAGAGATACCGATATTGTTCACTAAATTCTGTCTCACTGCTCTAAGTGCCGGTTAAAGATTAACTCTGGTGTTTTCCTTGGGGCCTCTTTGAAGTAGACTTACTCCAACTCATGCTTATCTTAATTAGAAAGAAATCTGGAGGAGTGAAGTGGTCCTTTGGAAACGAGCACCTCCACTCCCCAGCTCCCTGAAGGCCACACTACAGCTTTGCGGGAACTTAACGGCCTCCGAAACTCAATATTTGCTCATGTCATGGTGCGATTGCATGTTGTATAAACTGTGAACATACATTATTTTTCTGAAATTTGAAAGCGCTGCTGGATGTATCCTCCTCAGATCTTGCCAGATATGAAAAAATGTATGATTAATAGAGCCACTTCATGTTTGTGAGTACTGTTGAAAGCAGACAGGTGTTTAACGTGATTCATGTTGAAAAGGAGAGCTGTATCTTTGATGCTTAGCTTGATGTATAGGCTCTTTCTTTCATGTAAATAATTATTCAAAACGTAACCATTTCATGCTTTTATTGAAATGTATAAGTTACTTGGGATAAATCCTAACCATACACAGCTCTAAAATGTCCCTACCTGAGTGTTTGATTTTAGAGAGATGATTATATTCTCCATTTTCTAGAATTACGCTTGAGATCAAGTGTATCAGCCGTGTCCTAGCTATTTCAAAGTCTATGCCAAAGTGTGAAATTACATAAATAGCCAAGACCTTCTCTGTTTCCATTACCTCAGTGGAGGACGGTCTCCTTCTCGACTCAGAGATCACACACGCAGTGTTTACCGGTGGCATGCGTGCCATGCAGCTGGCTTTAATCCAAATGGAGTAGGGAGGTCCTGTCATACACAGGTCACCTGTCTCCAGAAGAATGATGTGGAACACACAGGAAGCGTTAATCCTACACTGTGGTGCACCTCAAGAATGTATGAGGTGTACCATGTATCACTTGAGACATTTTCATAAATAAGAGAAACAAAACATGTTTTGAGAGTCTCTGATTTCAGTTGATATAATAAAGTAAGTTAACCTCCGCATTTGCTATATTTGTTGCTTTTAACACATCCTTTAGTGGAATGCAACTTTAAAGTCAGGGATGCATTAACATTGCTGCAGTGTTGCCTATTTTCCAAGAGATAAAGTAATTCTGTGTTCATGAGAATTTCATGAAATGTATACTGTAACTAAATGATTCAAACAATGTTAATTTTGCAGGAGAGAAAAATAGAGCAGTTTCTCGTATCATTTCTGCTCAAGCTTCACAGTTTCTGCAGCCTTTTGTCCCAATTACAGCTCGGTGTTTGCATCACCTAGTCTGTCTGAAGTTCACTCTGAAGGGATCTACAATTTTCAAGGAACATCGGTCTCTATCTTTTGTATTCTTCCTCTTTCAAGCATTTTTGATAAAGCCCATTAGTCTAGGTAACCAGAACTGCAAAGATAAATCATGGAAAGTCATGTTTCTTCTGCATCTCACTAAATGCTTAGTTTTCACAACTCCAGTCAGTCTGTCTGTAAATTATAATACATCAAAGTGACTCCTTGTGTTCATTATGGATCAGTGAACTTTATTCAGCTAAATGATTTAAATGAGTTGTTGGCTTTGTACGAGATGGAGGGAAGCAATTTGAGTTCCCCTTTGTCCTTGTGTGTCACACTGACTTTTTGTTCCAGTTATGGCGCAATATTGTCTAAAAGCATCGATGTCCAGGCATTAAGACCCAATTATTATACTACGAAATATGTATCAGACCAAATGAAAGAGCTTTGAACAGGTGCAGAGAATATTTCACACACACACTCAGACACACAAAGTTGTAAATGCTTACACCCTCACAAATAATAAAACACCCAGGGTGAATGTGTATAGGTCTCACCGTGCCCATCGAGGAAGGAAATGGACACAGCGGAGCGGTCAGCTGGACGTAACAGATTTACGGACCATAACGACTGGGGTGGGGTGGGGTAGAGACTCTCAGTCGGGCCTAACATAAACACCAGGAACACTCTGAACAATGTCCCTGCTGCCTCCCAGCGGTTTCACTTTTATTACACAACTTTCAGTACCGCCAGATGTTTAGTGGCTTAGTCATCTGTATCTCATCCTTCCGATCCAATACAGCAGCAGGCACAAGCTCTCACTATGCAGCCTGGTGGATGCATTCCTGTAGATTTCTAGGAATCAGTGGATAATTATTTAGACTGCCAGTCAGTGCTCTGGAAATTGAAATACAATTAAAGTGTGGTGTGGTTTGAGTATGACCCATTGTGGGTACGTCTTTGCACTACTTTTGTCAGTGTTTGTGTACCTGTGTGTGTTTGATGCCTGTGTAAGTGGATCTGCTTTGAGTCTTTCCAGCCATAATGGTAGCAGTGATGCCCTCCTTAGCCTCGGCCTTTGAATCCAAGTTCAAAAGGCAAGGATGACATAACCCAGTTCAGACAGGAATCAGAAACCTTTTATCTTAATTATGAAATGAAGCAATTAGACGGCACAAACTCCAATCCCTTAGCATAAGGGCTGTGCACCCCTCCTACCTTCCACTGAGTGCTGGCAAGGAGTTTAAAAGTCAAGTCCTAAGGGTAACCAAGAAATCAATCTAATAAGGGATATTAAAAATTCCTGTGCCAGCCCAGAAACAAAAAGCTATGTTAATCTTCCCAAACATTATTATTTAATAGATTGTTACGTCCCAGAGAGGCTATCTGACCTTTCGTCTGTGTTTTCCCTTACTGTGATGAGTTCTATGGAGCTATTTTAAGTTTCTTTAACTTGATCAACTGTATCTGTTTGCAGGAGGCAACAAACTGAAGAACCAGCAGTTCCGTTTGAACTGGGCTTGGATCTCTTTAGAGAAGGAACACTACGTGGTGGATGAAGAGGTCAAGTTCCTGGAAGTGGTGCTGAAACGTCGGGGCTACCTGGGGGAGACTTCATTCGTTAGTAAGTAGAAACCGCCTTTGATTTTAATGGAAAAATGTTGATCTTAAAAAATAATAAATGAATGAGTAAGTAAATAAATACATGAATGTAATATTTAGTAAAGAAATAATATTGACTAGATACTACAGAATGAAAGGTAGAAGTGACAAATTAAAAAAGGACCATGAGATACATGTGCCATATTCTATTCATTAAGGTAAGTACAGTGGATGATAACAAAATATGCATATTTGTTTGTGTTGTAGTATAAAGACTTAATATATTCCTGCATCCACACCAAAAACTACTCAGTTGTTGCTTTGCCTAAGGATGTATTTACCACAACATTTCACTGAATCTGCTGATTCTTCTCAGGTATCCTGAAAGCTAAAGTTTATACAGACAAAGAAACAAACAAAATGAAAAACAAACACAGCACACAGACACAACTTCACGCAGACTTATATATATTTCAGGAAAACTCTAAGGCTGACCTAGACACCCTTTAAGGTCACACAGGTCATGACCTTTCACCTGACTTCTCCGACCAGTATTTACGTTTCAATCGGACAAAGGCACAGGACAATCCCTCAGGGACCACATGTGCACATGAGAAAGGTCACCCAAAGTTGGTGTCCATGGAAAGGCGACATTCCAAATGTTAGTCGAGGAATTTTACTGTCCGGAACTAAACAGACAATGACTCTTAACACAGTTTAAAAAAACAAGCTGCTGTAAGTATTTATGAGTGGCAGGAATTCTAACTCGTGGCACCGTTATTCAGTCCATAAAAATGAGGTGTGATTAAGGTGTCCTGAAGTTAAAGGTCAAATCTCATCATTTGCTCTACTGCTGTCTGTGTCTTTGTAGCCACAGGGCGTCTCTAAGGTGATATGGGAATTCTGCGGACTTTAATAGTGTCTCACACTATATCTGCACTATCTCTGCCACTCTGTGAAATGCAATTTTTACATTTTTAGGCAGATAATCACACACTCTAGAGATATACAGGCAGATATAGTTGATAATAATCCACAGTGAGAAGCAAATAGCTGTGATTTAAATTGTGTTGTTCGTGTTGAGACCAAAACAAAAAATCAACTGAAATGCCTGTGTGATGACCCCACAGTAATCTCTTTGCAAATTAATATTAAACAGCAAAATGTATATTGTGTAAGGAGCTCGGTCAAACAATCACATAATAGTCCTTTGTTTTGGTTTTCTAGAGCATCGCTACTGTTTTATTAATGGTTGCATTATAGATTAACGAAGCGCTACATTGAACTTTGGATGCTCTGTGTTCAGTGCCCAGAGAAAACATGCCTTGAATTTTCAAAATGTTCAAAATGACTGTTGTGTGCTTTCAAGTCCAAACCATAGCTTTTCGTAGTGCAGTTTTCTTATGATTGAGGCAGCTTGAAGGGGAATGATAATGGATGAGGGAGGCTGATGTATCTCTCCATACCGGTGATGGAAAGCACACAAAAGAAGCTGCAATTTAATTTTTTTTTCAAGTCAGTACCATTTTATTTTACAGCGCCTTCAAAGTACCAATAGCAATAAAGTTTGTCTTTCTAAATGCATGAATTGTGAAATCTTTTATGTTGTCCATTTCCCATGATAGTAAGACATGTTTACATCCTCAGGCATTGATTCTTTGAACACACACCACTCTGTAGTTTTTTCTGTCAGTCCTATCAAATGGCTTTGGAAATATATATATTTCAATTTCTTACCAAGAAAAACATTTTCTGACCTAACTGAAAGCACAGTTTTTGGCTTGGGATGTGACCTGATTATATTAAAATCTACAGAAAGTAAAAGAACACTTCAATAAGTAACATTGTTTTTTTTAGTAAGAAACATGTTACCTAAGAAATAACTATTTTGGATGGATTATTTTTGTCATACATACTTTAAAAATATCTCAGCAGCATTCCCCCTGCAGGTACACTACTAAAAACAGTGCAATATCCTGTCCCAGTAACGTAAAAACAAACAAAAAACAAGAGCATTCATTACTTTCTCACAGTTATCATTTGGAGTTTGCAAAAGCAGAAAACCATGTTTGCAGGCCACCAGCAGCCTGACAATTCAAGCCATCCATCTGCCTCAGTGTTGCGATGAGATAGTAACTGATCCCTGGCCAGTACCTTCTCATGAAGACTGGGGATATCTCTTCTTGCCCAGCCCCGCCTGAGTGAACACTGATCAGAGGAGCCCACATGTGGGCTGCTACTTCACTGGTCAATGTGCACATGTACAGGTGTCACCAGTTTGGAGGCTACAGAGAACCCACCTGCCACGAACCCTCAGAGTAGCTGCTGTGATCCGGGCCATCCAATCCAGGCATTGAGCAGGAGATGGTTTGGAGCAAATCTTACTCTCTCCTCTCCTAGCTACTCTTTGAAGACTGCTGATTTTTCGAGCTCCATTGAACTTGACCGCTTTATCTGGCCACATATGTGCGGGGGCCTTTTCCTTCCGTCTGTACTTGCATATCAAAGCCCACTTTTTATTTTCATCAAAGAACAGAATGGTAATTTTCTTAAAAGCCCAAACTCATGCATTTCTCAATCTGTGGTCTTTTGAAGATCTTGCGTAGTCCTGATGCAATATTTCAGTTTTTCCTCTTCTCTTTCTTCTTCCCTCAGTTGTAAACAAACAGCATTTTTTTTTAAGTTGCAGTTATTCATGCTTCTACTAGTGCTTAATTTATACAGTAATAATGTATTCTACATTTATGGAAGCCTATAGGATTGCCGTTGGGTTTGCGGTTATGTTGTCTCTATTTAGTGGCAGACCCCTGCTGCTTGTTGTGTGGCCAGATAACAAAGACAATGGAGAGACTGTGTGACATTTCACCAGCTTCAGTGCTCCCACTCAACAGGAATCCTGCCAGTGTCACAGCTATAGTGACTGTAGGCCCCATCAAACAGCTCACATGCTGAAGGTCAGACATTGCAAGTCAGCCTCCAATCACTGCTGCTGAGACTAGGCTGACATGAGGAGTAATTGGCTTTGTTCCCACCATGGCCATTGGAAACACACTGGGGGTGAGAAACTGCACCGAGAAGATGGGCAGATATTGTCGGGTTAGACCAACTGGGACCTGACATTTTCTTGGAAAAACAGTTGTTTAATTGTATAAAGATACAATCTGTGCAACTGTGACCATTCATGGTCACACAGATATCAGGACGCACAGAATGCACATACATTACACAGAAATATGTTTATTAAAAGATAGATATGAAACATTAATATTAATGGTTGTTTGTATGAAAACCTGACCAAAGTGATACATTCTCTGACATGCCTGATGCTAGCAGATGCTACCTGATTATAATAATAACCAATTTTTTCCCACGTCCTTCCTAAGGTATAGGCACCACGGATGGCACTGCACAAAAGGACAAAGACTTTCGGGGGAAATCTCAGAAACAGGTGCAGTTCAACCCAGGCCAGACCACAGCCACCTGGAAGGTGCGGATCCTGTCAGATAGCGAGTACGAAGTGTCAGAGACCTTCCAAATCGTTCTGTCTGAGCCAGTGATGGCAGCCCTTGAATTCCCAGAGATTGCCACTGTGGAGATCCTGGACCCTGATGATGGTCAGTAATGATAAGTGTCTACATTTAACTATCTTGCTTACAATGTTGATTATGCTTAGTTTTAGTGAGATTAAATACATTCCTTTTAAAAAAAACGAAACAAATATTGGCAAGGCCCCTTAATTTTTTTGCATGTTCGGGCTTTTTTGCCTGACAATGAAACACACTCAGGTGGAGCTACAATGGAGTTTGACAGCCAAACATTTTCCAGCTTTGTGAAATATTGTTGGGCGTTTGATGTCACATGTCTAACAGTAAATGATGTGACATCATTTTGCATAGATGTTCCACAATCATACAGAAAGAAATCCATTGAAGAGGGGACAAAGATGTCAGTCATATTTTGAATAGGGGGTGCAGCGTCAATGGCCGGCACACCCATAATACACTCGTTGGCTACTTGAAGGGCCAACAACAAATAACACAGTACATGAGATTTCTCTGTGGGTTAGAACATGAAAAAAAACATAAAGAAAGAGAAAGAAGGCAATGCATTTTTAGGGACAGCAGATAAAACAAAATGATAGACAAGTCATCTAATTAGGCTACATCTAAAGGAATGCATTGCATTTTACAGATCTGTTAGAGTAACTAAAGGTGTATCTTTTTTTAGCAGCAGAGATGTCAGTTAAGGTCAAAGAGTCATCTCAGCTGAAATTCTGATTTAAGAAAATGCTTCTCTCCATCTGCCCAAGGACATCAGAGCACATGACATTTTGAATACAGAGTTAATTCACATGGAAACTGAATGCTGAGAGGAAATAACAACATCTTGAACCCAACTTTAAATGTAAATAGCTACATAATGAATACAAAGCAAACCATATTTATGGGCAGTATTTTCTTTCCACAAGTGTAGATAAACAATGTCAAAAGGACATATGGATATAACCAAGCTGACCTCCCTTGCATCTGAAATGAGCTCTACGAGAACAGATTAACGGTGTTACTGAAAACAGCTTGACTGGGATAGAGCTGAGATAGATAACTGCACAGTATAAATATGGATGCTGCTCCTCCTCATCCCATAGGACTTCATTGGGTGAAAAGGAAGAATTTGCTGTCAATAATGTATACTGATTAACATGTTTAGTTGGAACTTTGTTTCACAGAACATCAGTCTCCAGAGGGCAATCAACAAAACTGGCGGCTATCTCTCCATTTTTGTTTCTTTAATCCTTTAACAGACATTGTCTTGCAACAGCCATGTGTATATTATCATATCATTATACTGTTTATGGTTCCGAAAGATTTAATGTGTTTTGGCCTCTCAAGGTCAAACAAACTCTTAAGGCTCATAAAAATATATTTTTCGTTGCTTTTCACTGAGAGCAGAACGATGGAATAGCCTAGGGGCTGCCACCATGAAACTGTGAAAAATAAATGATCTCACACCAGCTCAGGCTGAAAACAGCTTAGCGTTTGAAACAAGAAGGGAACAGTGGCCACAACATGCCATGCAATTGCTTGCTTTGTCTTTAGGGAGGGAGAGGACGTCAGGTTAAGATCTGTTGACTTACCAACACCGTGTTAATGTGGGTGAACACAACGCTCACTGAGAGGGAGACAAAGCCTCTGTCTGTCTTTTGTTTTATAGCCGAAATGTTGCAAGCTCATTACCTTCCTGGTTGTCATATGCAGCTCATAGAAGGAAGGAGACAAAGAGATGGAAAGCTGCCAGTAAAACTGTTGAGTAGAAAAAGAACAAATAGTTTAACTTGTCTCTGCTTGCAGACAGAATTAACACACGTTTTTCATTCAAGCCTATTTTTGTGAACCTTTTAGATTAAAGTGTGTGAGACACAGATTTGTGATTCTAATTCCCTTAAGGACTCCTTCTTTTCAGAATCAGCATTATCTTACAGATAACATTTTCCTCATGCGCGTCTCTCTGTGTATCAGTGTAAGCCGACTCCGGGTTGTAATATTGCTGCAGATAAACAAACAGTAAACAGTGGCTTTTGAATAAACATGATGGAAGCAGAGCCGTAATGAGAGCTGTCATTGTGTGTAAGCCTGTGTGTCAAATGTTACTGATGCAAATAATGTCACACATGATTTGATGTTTTGAAAGCTTTTCCCTTTTCTTCATCTCTTCTTCATTTTTCAATTAGATTCACCTGATATTCGAATTATCACATTCACTTTGCCAGACAACTGATCATAAACAGTGTAGTGAAGGGCAGGGTATACCCACCTCTTAGGAGAGTAGAACCACTTCTTCGTCTGCAACCTACCCATCTACCTAGTAGTAAACCCACCTCATCAACGACCACTACACCACTGATCCTACAGAAGTCTGATAGAATTTAACATATTCTAACGCACTATGTCTGATGCGTGTTGATTTTTCTCATACACAGAGTCAACAGTGTTCATACGCTCAGCCACATACAACATAGAGGAGGACATTGGTGAGCTGCTTATCCCAGTGCACAGGAGTGGAGATGTCAGTCTGGAGCTGATGGTCATCTGCTACACTCAGCAAGGTAACGCAAGAACTGTGTGGGGAAACTTTGGGGGTAAATTTAAAAGTGAAGAGAATCATTTCTAGTCATATCATCCTAAGGTAGTATTTCAGTGATGCATGTAAACGTTGTTAATGAAAAAAACAATTTAAAAAGGAAAATCATATTTTTGTATCGATTTTTATGTGAAAAAAAAGTATATTTTGTGTCATGACAAAGTGTGGATGATTAACTTTGCTTTCTGTAATTCTGTTTTCTTCCCACTCAGTTTCGGCCACAGGCACCATCCCCACCATGGTGCTCTCCTACTCTGATTACATCTCCAGGCCTGAGGACCATCACAGCATCCTGCGCTTCGACAAGGGAGAGGTGGAGAAATCCTGCCGGGTGGTGATCATTGATGACTCCCTGTATGAAGACGAGGAAAGCTTCAATGTCACCCTCAGTATGCCTATGGGGGGCCGTCTGGGCTCAGAGTTCCCCGCAGCACGAATCACAATCATCCCTGATATGGAAGACGGTAAGATGACATTTCACTGATCAGAACTGTAAAATGGAATGCAATACGGTGTCAAATAGTCTGTTCAGGTTCAAGAAATGAAATGGCATTGCTTATTGAATACCTTTATGGCATTTAGAGACAAGTCTTTTTGTTCCTTTCACTTTCAAAGGTTTTTCAATTGTGATTAAAGTGAATTTGTTTCTTGGTTAGAAGGGCTTTTATCTGATTTAGACGGCGGTGTTAATGTATTTGAAATGGATAAGCACTTCGACAATAGCTGAAAATGAGTTTTAAAAAAGGCTTTGTAAGTGCAGTATTTTTTGCTGAATTGATCCAAAGAGAGAAATTCAAACAGTTAGGAAGGTGGGCAGACAGACTGCAAATATTGTTGTGCATGTAAAATGTGTATTTGAATGTGAATTTCTTTCAGTGTGTGTTTGTGCTTGCCTGACAACTTCTCGGGATGCGTGAGTGTGCGAGCCTCCTTCCTGGAGACGAAGTCTTTATCTCGCATCTGCAGGCTGAGACTGGAGGGCTGATAGTAGTCTCCCATATCGTCCTGACGCCTCTTTGTTCCCCGACACCTGACGGCCATTCCTCAGGTTCCTTATCGCTCTGACGATCTCCGGAAGCACTGCTCTGAAGTCAAGACTGTGATCGCAGGCAGCCAACACTAGAACTGAAATCCCCGACATGATTGCAAAATCGTCTTTTTTTCCTTGAATCAAAGCCCATTTGAAGCTACATAATTGGGGTGATGATGCAATATTCAATTCAGCATTATGTTATCTAAAGTATTGGTTTAAGTAGCTAAGTAAATTCATGACCATTGGAAAATTATTCATTTTTTGCATGTATTTTAAGTTATTGTCACTGAGATTTATTTTCCAACTGCTACTCAAATTTTGAGTCTTCCTTGAAGAGACCCTCCTATTTCATAGTACTGTACATGTTGCTGAAAGCGTCACAGGATTTAATGTGAATTGTATCATGCTTTGAGTACAGCGTAGCGCTGATCCTGCTAGCTAATGAATCTCCAACGTAGAATGAAATGTGTGGTGCTGGTCAGTGACGATGCTCCTGCTCGCACCTTTTCCCCTAAACATGACGACTGCTGAAATAATCACATCAATTAGTGAATAATCGCCAGTGCTTTAAGCAAGTATTCAGACATCAACGATAGAGCTAAGGATGTGAATCATCCATCCATGAACCTGTGCTGAGGAGGTCTTGTCTTTGAGGCTACTGTAGCAGCAGTTTTCAGACTGTGTAACAGGTTATTCTCCTCCTCTACTCCTGTGGGACTCAAAGCACACACACACTTCAAGTGAATTTGACCAGTTTGAGGAAAGAGGAGGTTACGTGGTTGGAATGTTTTATTACTGTAGCACCATCCGGTGTAACCTGAGAGTGAGTACAGGGCCTTTTGACCTCCACTGCTCCTGGGTATTGACTCCAGTCTGCCAAGGCAGCTGCTGAGTCACACAGGTTTTTAATAGGATGTACACCAGTCTGTCCTTACGGCATTCAGTGTGCTTCACACTCTTCAATTGGAATTTACCTCTACAACTATTACATTTCCAGTGTCACTGTCTTTACGGATGACTCTGACTCTAACAAGTCTTCCATGTCTTTACAACTGCCAGACAGCTCATTGATTGGAGACGTTATCGATTAATGTCTTACTATGAATGTCTGACTCTGTCACATACTGTTGTTTGCATTTATATTTAGGATGAGGGTCAAAGCTGTTTGAGAAACATGGGGGCTGACAAACAAAGCATATATATATTAGAAAGCACTAGATTATATAAACCAACTTGAAGAATGCTTTGGAAGTGGTCTCAGAAGAACAAAGGCAAAGGCTGTTTAAGAAAGTATTTATTTACTGGGGCAGTTTCCTGTTACTAATAAATAGCATCTTTATGTTCATGCATTACTGCGTTTTCATAGTGTGGGAATGTAAACTCTATTTTCATGATTGCCCCTGGTTTATTGAGAATCAGCCATCGTGCAACTGTTATAAACAATGACTTGCCTGAGTAATCCAATTTTTGGGGCTTGAAAAGTCAATTAATTCTAAAATATACTAGAAATATTCTCGCTCTGCATATTTGAGATTTCCTGGCATGCATTTGTATACATTAGGGGTCCTCTGGCTCAGTGTATTATCACACAGAAACAGGAGAAAAGAAGGCTCAGTGCTTTTTAGGATTAACTTGACTCGGACTGACAACCAACAGTCTGTACCCAGGTTTATTCCTGCTTTATCTGTAATCGAGTTTTTCTTGGCTCTGGCTTTGTCAGGGTGTCTGAGTGACAATCAAAATCTACTTATGCATATCAGCTGTCAGAAAGCTCCGCACTCACAAGGGTGACATAATTGTAAAGGCCAGAATACAGCCTCCGTTCCTGGAAACATTCTTTGTGTAGATTTTATTGTTATTGTGAAAATTTAGATTTTTACTGTTGTCAAGAATTTCAATGTGACATTGAGAGAAACAATGCCTGAAGCTGTTGTCCGACAGCTTGGCTCGTTTTTATACCGACACAAGACATCAAATTGACTGCCTGAACACACATGCACACACAGACACACACACAGAATGTGTGTAAAGTTTGTGCAGCAACACCTCCAAAGTATGTATTGGATTAGGTGCTGGGGGTGTTTAGGTTGCCTGCATTCACTGAATAAATGGAGCGTGAAGAGCAGGGGAAAATACGGTGGTGCCAAGCCTTCATATCTCCCTGAAGGAGGTGATAATGAAATGGCTTGAGTACTGATGGTGAAATAAATGGTAAATAGCTCTGAGGCAAGCAGAACAAGACTAATCTGGTGTCTGGAAGGGTAAAATGGCAGCAGGGTATTCATTCCCACTCTTAAGTTCAGCTATACTGTCTTAGTATTAGATTTAAGTACATACTCCAGGTTCCTAACTCCCCTCCAGTATATATGGAAGGGAGGCAAATGGGGGCATCACATCCTTCTTTGTCATCCCTCTTGCAGCGGTAGCTGTGCACTGGGTGTACATGGAAGGAAGGAGTCGGTGCATGGCCGAGCACCTGTCCCTGCCTGTGAGAGGTCTATGCTGGGGCTCCCCAGGAGGGCTTTCAGCAGCTACACCGAGCCTTGGGCTCATAGTTCTTAGAGACACAATCTACTGATATCAGCAAAAATGCATGTCAGCAATATGTCTTCTATTCAAGCCAGGCAAACCAGAGTAGCACAATATGATGAAATTAGAAGCCACAGGGCACCAATGTGTGCACTCCCTGCTCCGTACAAACACACAGTCTTGGCCACCTACGTGGGTACAAGCACGTGCAAGGAGCTCCTATTGTCTGCCAAATGTTTGATGTTAATCTGACAATTTATGGGAATCTAAATTGAGAATGTTTATAGCTTTCACAACTAAATAAGTTGAAGTTTACTGCAATAATAACCAGTTTTGTAGAAACTTTGCCATGGAAGAGAAGGCTCTTTCCAACCAAAACATTAATTTCACTAATTAGCACACCTTAACCTGCAGAGAGCGAGTAATTAAAATCAGCTTTGTTTGAAATGAAAACCAGCAGACTTACATGGCACAGGAATTGATATTTCTGCCTCTGAAGGAACTTTGTTGGCAACTGATATCAGACACAAAGTTTACATTTACATATTTGGGTCAACAAGAAACTCATTCAAAAACAAATTTTGTACATTATTAAATGTTCCTGTATGCATAACACAATAATTGAGTACTGGCCTTCTTCCAACTGTCAACATTAGCTATTGCTAATGTTGACATTAGCTATTGCTAATGTTGACAGTTGGCTACTTTTTACAACAGGGACATGACTTATGTTTTACCTTTTTTTCCTGTATAAAAGGTACATTTTCTGGCAACTTGGCATGGAAGACTGTAAAGTTTACAAGCTGTCCATACATTTTACAGTATGCACAGCTGCTATCCTCAGAATATGTGCTATTTCTTGGGGCAGACCATCTGCACATAAACGTCCACACCTTTTCAGTTTCCACTCTTGGCTCTATGGGTTTGGAGAAACTTGTCTTTTCTTGCAGAGATAATTGCTGTTTGATATTGACTCTGCATCCGGGAAAATGTTTTGGTGGTTGGGGGCTGTAAGACATAAGAACGCTTGTACAGCACTCGTGTATTTATAGTCTTGGTTCTAAAGGTATGATTATGAGCTGTTTTAAAGATGGGCGGGTCCCGTGTGTGTGCAGTATATCCTGGATGGGGATAAATCAAGGGGGAACACACTAACCCTGTCATTATGTCTCACCTGGATTTTCATTCATTCTGATACAAACAGATGTCCAAAGTACTTGAGAGGCGCTAAACAGCAGCCATAACACACTCAAACTCAAAAATGTGAATGTTTCTCACCAGTTAAAGTTGTAGATTTTCCTGTATTGAGTATGGAGCTTCTTTTGTATACTTTTGCTGAAGGAGAGAGATTTGTAGAGCACACAGTGGGCAGAGAAACATTTGCCAGGGCTCAATTGAATCTCACCATTAGAGAAGCCACTCAGCGCTGTGGGAATGTCATGCAAAGTTCAAGTGGAATCAAGCAGTCAGTGGGAGTGTAACAGTCCCCTTAGGGATGCCCGTGTCTCTCTTTGTGCCTCTTATTTTATAGTATTGTATGCCTTTGTTATTTTGGCATATTGCACAATAAATTGACAGACATAATGATTATAAGTAAGGCTCTCTAATTTCTGACCTACGTTTTATTTTTTTAATTTCTAAAAAGGAGACCATGTGGTTAAGCAACAATTAATGACAATACTAGTAAAATGTATGTAATAACTATATTAAATCAGTTAAATGCATTGTTTTTTTTAATAAATGAAAGTTTATACACCTTACATCATTTTACATAATAGGCAGGTTTAAATCTGGATCATCTCCACTTACATCCAGGTAACCTTAGATGTGCTGTGTGCCGTAGAATGGTGCTGCTGGCTGGGCTGATGGAGCCAGGGGTTTACCTTTCAGCTAATGGGCCGTAGCTCTTTGAAGCTCGTCGTCTGCTTCACAAACCTTATCTGATTTCTGGACTAGTACAACAGGGCCCAAGTTCCTGGCTGCCAACCTAGCAGATCCGATTACCCCTCCTGTTGGGGACCCAGTGCAGGCAGCCAAAACCATCTTTGTTTGGTTTCTCTGTGGGGAGAAATTCTGGCAGCTGCAAGCCTCTTGATGCAGCACTCATTGTCCTGACTGTGCTCTCAGGACAGATTAAAGCATAAAAGTTTTCTGTCCTTTGCTTGCTCCTGATGAAATATTATTCCAACCACAGAGATGGCTCCTCTGAGAACCACAAATCCCAAGGCTTTGCCTAAAAAGAATATTTTCCTTTTAGAACGTGTCTTATCTTGTTAATGTAGAGCTGTTACTGGCAAAGCAGACAACCTCAAAATATACAATATCATCTGAGACTCAGATTACTTTGAAGAATAATTATACAGTGCAAAATAATAAGAATACTTTTCTTGATATGTAATTGTGCCTTGCAGCACTGTTGGCAGTGAATCTATTTTTTTGCCCTTGTATTTTGGTTTTATTAGATAACATAATCATCATGCAGTTACAACAGTACGGATATGTTTTTGTTCAAAGCACTTATCGCCCAGTTCCACTTCCCCGCCCTCCCTTTTACCTCGTACTGTGTGATGAGAAACGGCTAAGTATCATTTTGTAGGTGCAGAGTTCCATTGTCATGGAAACCACAACTCTGCCCATGGCTATCGTCATTCACTTAATTTATTCATTATTTGGTCACAGTTGCTTTCGAAAGCACAAGGTTTTCAGTGTTCAGTGGCGGCTTGTTCCCATTAGTTATCCTAAAATAATCTTTTAGTGTTTTTTTGATCAATTATGAGAATGTATGTATTTTGTAAGAAGGTAAAAACTGCTTCCTTGGATTGGTTTCAGCTTGTGGTCGCTCAGGTTATTTCTGTATTGTTCTAATCGACTACGACTGACTCCCTGCAGTTTGAATTCATAAATAAGTCTCTTTGTAATGGCACTGCACCACATATACAGAGTGCCAGGTCATTTAGCAACCATTTTACAAACAGCATGACATGAGAGAAAACAGACTCCGAACGGGTTAAATAGAATAATAGTGGGTGAGATTGGCTACAGAGGAATCTCAGCTCATAGAAACACTAATTGCAGTCAGGCAGGCCTGGGCTGGCACATTGAGCTCTACATCCCCCAGACCTCCTGTCAGGCCTCCTGTCTGCCTCTCAGACCCATCACTATCAAAGTCAACTTCACAACAAAACCAGGAAATTCTGCCTTCAGGTTGCTTTTTGTTGTTTAGGAGTGAATACAAATTTAGAAATCCCCCCCAAACTAATTTCCCCCTGGGGATGAATAAAGTTTATATCTATCTATCTATCTATCTAAACGTCATTCCAGGAAGTTAGAAAGTGTTGTTTAAGGGCGACAATTACAGTGTTGACTACCTGCTGGTGTTTCAATGGAAACGTTCATGCAATTTCTCCTGTAATCAGAGGCAGGTTATGCTAGCTATTACAGATTCAACTCAACAATTACAGCAGGCATTCAAGTATCCTGTTGTGAAACAGCTAAAAGATGATTATGGATTTCATCCTCCTGTGTGCTTTTCCTCATCCCCTTCATCCCTTCATCTGTTGTTCTTCCCAGCTCCCATCTTCTACTTTGGCAACACAGACTACCACGTGGATGAGAGTGATGGCTTTGTGGAGGTGCAAGTATGGAGGACGGGGACTGATCTCTCCAAAGGAGGAACCGTCACAGTGCGCTCCAGAAAGACAGATCCTGTCTCAGCTGAGGGTACGTGTCCCTGCGAGGCGCCTTTCTCTGACAGCTTTAGCTAGTTAGTGCTTAGAGAAATGCAAGCCACAGAAAACAGTAGACTTAAGACATCGCCCTGTCACACTTTGTTTTCCTGAGCTCAAGACTCAATGGTGATGTTAAAGCTGGATATGTTGGGTGGATGACCTGTGGAATGTAAACATTGTTTTAGGTCAGGGGGAGAGAAGTTAGGACTTTTTTCTGTTGGGCCCTTGCCTTGAGGGCATCTGATGTATAATCGCTTTGGATTCTAAGACTGGTCACTATGTCCTTAAGCCTTTCCTACAGCCTCTATTATGTCCTTCCCCCAGGCAGTCTTCTCCCCCTTGCACAGATTCTCAACATCTCTGCCCTTGCTTGCGTTATATCCATAAACATTACTAGGATCTAATCATATGCAGCATGGTAGATATGCAAGCTCACACTTATGCACATAACTGGGTCAAAAGGGTGAGCTCTCAATACTCAGACTCTTCAAAGAATGGCAAATGAATAACCTGTTTGCGCTCGGGGAGATATCCAGTTTCTTGCAGATCTCCTTTAATCACGCAATGAACTCCAATTGTTCATGCCTATCGACTACGAGATAGAAAGCGTCATTTTGTCAGCTCACAGGGTATATCCTTTCATCTCGCTCGCTGCCTGACATCCACAAATGAATTATGAAGTAACATGAGAACTGCTGTTAGAATAAGATCAAGTGCTGTCGTCCATTTGTGTTATCTTCACTATATCCCATAAGCGCTATATTCTTTGAAACATTCCTGACCTATATTGTGTTGTGGAGCAGCTGGTGTGGATTACGTTGGGATCAGTCGGAATCTGGACTTCGCACCGGGGGTCACCATGCAGACGTTTCGTGTGACCATCCTGGATGACCTGGGCCAGCCGGTGCTGGAGGGGCTAGAGAAGTTTGAACTGGTTCTCCGGATGCCTATGAATGGGATCCTCGGGGAGCCGAGTAAGGCTACCATCCTCATCAATGATTCCATTTCAGACTGTGAGTGACAATCTTGGTTGTAATTAAAACTTATTCAAATGGTTGTACTTAGTAATGTATGATGTTTTTACTGTATTTCTGATAATGATTTATGGGTTTGGTAATGTTGTTCCAGTGCCAAAGGTGCAGTTCCGTGATGCTGTGTATGTGGGCAATGAGAACTCAGGGCAGATCTCAACTACTGTTTACCGTAGTGGAGATATCAGCTACAAGTCCACAGTTCGCTGTTACAGCCGGCAGGGGACAGCCCAGGTCATGATGGACTTCAATGAGAGGCCCAACACAGATGGTTCCCTCATCACCTTCTTACCAGGTGGCGTAATAAAACCTAGCACACATGCCTTTCCATGGTTTGTGTTAGTTTACTTTTAAAAACAATTAAAAGGACATATGCAGTCGCTCAATATCTTTTCCATTTTTTCAGGAGAGATTGAAAAACCTTGTGTACTGGTACTAGTTGATGACACAGAACATGAGGAAGAAGAAGAGCTCCGACTTGTGTTGGGAAGCCCCAGGAGTGAATCTCCATTTGGAGCATCTATTGGAGGGCAGAATGAAACACTCGTCAAGATAAAAGACGAGGCAGACAGTAAGAATGCTTTGTTTTGTTGTTACATGTTGTTCCTTAGAATGAGTTCTGTTTAAATGCCGCCATGTGCAGAATATTTAACATTGTTTAAATCATCCCAATGGCATGTTTTAGTCTGTGTGTTGCTATTTACCCAGATCTGAGTCTTTTATGATATTACCACCTGGGAAAAAAATTCAGTAAGTTGCACACATGGGCTTTAATATGTGGTATGCTGTAATCTTAGTCACAGTTTACTACCATGATTGAAACTATATTTCATGCTTTCTCAGAGGCAATTATTAGGTTTGGAGAGACCAAATTTAGTGTGAATGAACCGAAGGAGAGTGGCCAGGTGTCTGTGGTAAAGATCCCAGTGCTGCGTGTTGGGGACACCTCCAAGGTCTCTGTTGTCCGAGTTCACACCAAGGACGGATCTGCTACGTCTGGGGAGGACTACCATCCCATATCTGAGGGTAAATAACACCGCAAGGCGCTTTTATCAGAACAGAATTTATTTGAAATTTGCTATGAAACCATTTTTCAAATCTCTACTTTGTCTGCAGAAATTGTGTTCAAAGAGGGTGACACACAGCACTTTGTGGAGGTGGAAATTTTATATGACAGTGTCAGAGAAATGAGGGAGGCATTCACTGTCCACCTGAAGCCTGATGAGAACATGGTGGCAGAGACAAAGGTGAAAATCAAGCTTAATGAACATGATTTAACTGTCAAGTGTGTGGCTACCTTCTCCATTAACATCCTCTTAATTACCCTTGCGTGTCGTGTCAATCAACAGATGAGCAAAGCTATAATCTATATCGAGGAGACCAACAGCATGGCGGATGTGACCTTCCCCTCGGTGCCCAGAGTGGTTTCTCTGTTGCATTACGATGATGTCGACCGGACTAGTGACTCTCCTCCTGTAGCCGGATACCCTGTCATTTGTGTCACTGTATGTCCCAACTGCAATGAATACTTAGTGTCATACTTTTCAGTCATTTACTCTGCTAATGATTCCCTTAGCAAGACTCTCTGTCAGTGCAGTAACAGGTACATACTGTTAATGAGGTAGTATCTAGCAGATGTGCACACTTCGCTCAATTATCAGCTACCTTGAAGGCTCATCAGGAGTATACAGAATTACTTTGGCTGCTGCAGTGGTTTTTGGGTGCTTTACCCAAGCATTTCTTCTCTCCCTTTTCCAGGCCTGTAACCCCAAGTACCCAGACTATGACAAGACAGGCTCCATCTGTGTGAGCGAGAACATCAACAACACCCTAACTCGTTATCGTTGGCTCGTTAGCGCCCCCACCAGCCCCGATGGCGTCACAAGCTCTATGAGGGAAGTAGACTTTGACACCTTCTTCACCTCCTCCAAGCTCATCACTCTGGATTCAGTCTACTTTCAGGCTGGTTCCAGGGTCCAGTGTGCCGCAAGGGGCGTGAACTCTAACGGGGATGAGGGTCTGGAGCTCAGTAGCCCCATAGTGTCCATCAGCATGGACGAGGGTGAGTGCAGCTCATTCTCTAGCTTGAAATGTTTAGTCTCTCTCATGGAAATGGCTCAATGCGATAAGCAGCTGCCCGCTGCATTTTGCACTCCCACTCCAGTACTTGCTGTCCTTGCTCGGACAGAAAACTGAAACATAAAAGAATTTCCTGTGGAGGATTGGTAGGAAAACAAAACGTTTGATGTTTGTTTGTGTATTGCTTGGTTGCAGGAATGTGCCAGCCTCGTGTTGCAGGCACAGTTGGGGCCGAGCCCTTCTCTGCCAAGCTGCGGTACACTGGAACAGAAGACACGGACCACCCCAACCTCATCAAACTAACTGTCACCATGCCCCACATTGATGGTAAGAACAGCAGATTGCATGTATAATATAATTTTCATCAGTAAGAATATCAACCGGATGCAGGTTGTTTTAACCAGTCTTTAAATTACAGGCTACTTTAGTTAGTTTTCCCTACTTTGTGAATCTAACATTGATATGCTTCCACTCTCCGACTGCTATATGTGTATCCTCTCTCAGGTATGTTACCTGTAGTATCCACCCGAGCCCTGTCCAACTTTGAGCTCACGCTGAGCCCAGACGGTACCCGTGTTGGCAACCATCGCTGCTCCAATTTGTTGGATCACGCTGAGGTCAAGACTCGCTACGGCTTCATTACTGAAGCCACCAAAAATCCAGAAGTGATTGGCGAGACGTCGTCTTACCAATACAGCACTTCCCTTAGGGGATCCAGTACACTACGATTCTACAGAAACCTCAACTTGGAAGCTTGTTTGTGGGAATTCACCAGCTACTATGACATGTCTGAGCTGCTCAGTGACTGTGGAGGCACCATTGGGACTGATGGACAGGTAAAGCAGCCCCACCTTTGAGCTTCAGCTCACCTCTGACCCTTTTTGTCATCCCTAGACATGAGGAGCAAGGAGTCGATTCAATAAAGCAGCAGAGCCCCTTGAGGATAGGAATGTGGACATAGCAATTACTGGTCTGTTCTGTCCATTTAAATTTTTAAATCCTCCTGGATTTTCAATCATAAGTAATCATTTCAAGGCATATTAAAACTCTGTTTGCCTGTTCGGTTTTCCCTTAAAGATCCTAAAGTAAATACCAGCCTGTAGAAGTCATCCATTATTGTCTAGAGACCCGTGTTAACCTTTATAGTAATGACTAACCCGACACTCTGCTCCCTTCAACTCCTGGTAAGACCGGTTATTTATCTTCTTAAAGTGACAAGTCAATAGCCAGCAACCTCGTAAAAATCTGTGTTCATCTGTATTGCTATGTGTGCAATGTGCTCTTTGTAGCAGCAGCTGTTGTGGAGCTGGAAGGAGGAAATATTAAACCCCTCTTTGTTCTCCTGGCATACATGCATCGCAGCCCTCAACCTTTGCATTCACCTTGGAAACATACAGTTAGTTGGCTTGCAGTTAATTAAGGTAGAGTGTTGATAAAGAAAGGCTGTAACAGTGCATGAGGCGCATCATGGTTAAAACCTCCTCCACACTCCCTACTGAGGATTATTAATTAAATCCCTACAGCACTCGCAAATATATTTAGGTATCTTGGTTAGTTTTTTTAATGGGGGTTTCTCATTTTACATTGCTTCAGGTTTATTTAGTAACAAAGGCATCACCCATGGTGATAACAGCCAAAGTGGAACTTTGTTGCCTGCAGCCACATGATGTAAACGAGAACGTGGCAGTAATAAACCTGTTTTGACAAGTAAGAAGACTGCCGTCAGTAATACAAACTTCACCTTAAGGTCAAATAAATGCACACACTTTGCATTAAATGGTGAGAACTAATTAAATGGATTTTTTTCTGAAGAAAACACGTATAGCAATGCAACCTCTGTTCTTGTCCCTGTCGTCTCTCCATTAAGTGGCATAGTGGCATACATTCAGGTCTTGTACGGCACCGTATGTAGATGTTGTTGCTATGGTTACTGAACAGAGCAAACTACGGTATGTAGATGCATAAACCGAGGCGTCGCCAGTTCTGTTTCGAGATATGTAAGGCAGGATCAATGGGAAAAGAATCTGCCTTTATTTGTCGGTGCCCTGTGACCCGATTGCTCCTCTAAGTGGGTAGGCAGCCTGAGCACAGGCTGTGCAGGCCGGGGGCAGTGTCATGTCACAGTGTAGGGCTTAGTGCCCAGCTTAACAAGACCATAGGAATCTATTAAGGCCCAGCAGGATGTGTCACATTGGCCATTCTGCAAATCATGGGCGTGAGCTTTCAGCGCCCAGAGGCGTAGGCACGTTTCCACATGAACACAGAGCCAGTGCAGGCAGGTACCTCTCACAGGTCAGAGGAAAGTGCAGATACCAGAGAGTGCTCCCTCTGAGGACTTTCACCACTTGGAATCCTTTGACCATTTTAGGACAGCTCTTTTACAGGGGGGAAGTTTGGAGTAATCCAATACCTCCAACAAATGTAAATGCAGTGCATTCTGTTTTTTATGTTAACCAATAACAGCAATACATAATGTTAAAAGCAATTTAAATGGTTTAAATTGATTTAGTTGAAAATATACAAATTGCAGTATTTCATCTGTAATGGTTAAGAGTCCATGACCACTTAGAGAATACATTCAATTACAGCCATAAAACATCAAGTGAATTGACTGATGGCTACTTGAAGTTAATGTTACAGCCTTGATTTCTCAGAAGAGTATGCTTTGAGTTCCTTAATACATGCATTGCCATGTCAATCTGTGGACTGTCTGAAGCACTATTCAGAGCAGAACTTGTTTAAATCAGCCATATTGGTAAAATAGTGTTCATCGTCTCCAGAGGTATTGTACATGCACTTTATTCAGGGTGTTTTGATGCTTTCCTCCCAATACCTCTACAACAGGAATATATTAATCTTTGAAGTATGATTTAAATGATTTGCTCTTACACAACATGTTGGTTTTCACTGCAGGTGTTGAATCTGGTCCAGTCCTATGTTACCCTACGAGTACCGCTCCATGTGTCCTATGTCTTCCATTCCCCTGTGGGAGCAGGAGGATGGCAGCACTTTGATTTACAGTCAGAGCTGAGGCTCACTTTTGTTTACGACACTGCCATCTTATGGAGGGATGGTATAGGTAGCCCACCGGAGGCTGAACTACAAGGTAAGACTTGATCAGTAGTATGCGATATAAAAATTGAAGACTACTTAAAATATGTCATAAGATGGGATTGCAAATAAGTGGCCAAATTACAATTGAGGTCTGTGATTGTCCTTGTAGGTGCCCTGTACCCAACCAGCATGCGTATAAATGGCCAGGGACGACTAGTAGTAAACTTCCGCACCGAAGCACGATTCAGAGGCTTGTTTGTGTTTGCACATCCAGGTACAGTATGTCATATAGAAGAGTACAGTAGTTTTTAACGGTATACATTGGATGTGATATATGATGCTGCTTTATAGTTTAAATTAAACTTTATTTCAAGCTAAACTACCATCTGTTTTTATATCATTCATGATTAGTTAAAATTTATATTACAGTATTTGTCTCAGTTAGTCTTTTTTATTTTTCAAAGTATTTCAATTGTCCACTGAGCATGCTGCAAATACTTTAATTAATGTATTTTTCCATCAGCTTCACCACTGACCTCCATGGTCATGTGTCCCGACCACTCTGGTTTGACCTTTAACCTCAGTCTTGTGAGGAATGAGCCAACCTACAACCAGCCCATCCAGCAGTGGACATATGTGTCTGATTTTGCTGTGAGTAAACATTTTGTTCTCCAGTTTAATTGTTTTCACACCTCATTCTTACTGTGAACATATTTTGCCTTCTCAGGTGCGCGACTATTCTGGCACGTACACAGTGAAGCTGGTGCCCTGCACGTCCCCTCCCAGCCTGGAGTACACCATCCCTCCTGTCTGCAATCCCAGAGAGCCGCTTACCTTCGACATGGACATCCGCTTTCAGCAGGTGACCTCACCTTGTCTAAAATCAAACTGGAAAAAATGGAAAGGTTTATTGAGTGAGAAAGATTTGTCAGCAAAAAACATGACTTGCATTTAAATAGCACCTTCCTAGTCTTCAGCTTAGTCAGTTCTAGTTTAAAGCCTAGTCACAAATGCATTTTGAGAGCCACTGTGAGAGCAGGAGACCTGGTTAAAAGAGGAAATTGTAACAAAAGAATGCTCTAAAAGGACACTGGAATGTATGCTTCACAAGAGAATAACCATGTCCACAATGTTTGCCCTACTCAAAAGTCCCCGTTAAACAAGACCACACAATCCAACCAAAATGTCAGAGGAACAAAATGTCCTCCCTTCTAGACGCCAATATATAACTCAGGAAAAGAAACTAATTTAAAAAAAAACAAAGTGAATTTACGGGATGTTGTATTGGGAATTGGCTGCTCTGGCCTTGACTCTGCTCAATAGTTATGGTCCTAGAATCACACTGATTTCCTTGTTGACTTCAGATCGATGAGAAACAGCCATAAAAGGGGACTAAATGTCCCCCTCTAGACTGAAGGCTGCCTGGCTCCTATACATTACTCCTCCACCTACCACAAAAAAAACATTTCTTGTCTCGCCACCCCAAATAATTCTCTTCCCTTTGTTCCCCAGGCCATGCCCCCTTAAACCTGTGATTCTGGGGAAATTGATCCCATGACAGGTGTGATCTACATGCATGGCAAACCAGATAAAGCATGGGCCTATGGATCTTTGTGAAAGTTAAATCAAGATTCATTACTTCCTGTAAGCCAAACATCTTGGCTCCTATTCAGTCATTTATTTTCTTGCCTCAATTTGTTATCCCATCTCTTGAGATCTCTAAGAGAAAACTACCTCCTGGTCCAGGCCATCTAATCAAGTACTCATAAAAACTCTTCTCACTTACACTGACAGGAACAAATCTCCAATCAACATCTCCCGTTTAATCCATTTAGCTGCACCTGCAGTGCTGAGTCCAGCTCCTGATGCTGATGCCAACGTGTAACCACCCACAGCATCAACACACCATCTCCACTGATAGTAGCAAAGCTGGCCAAATTTATTCATCGCTTTTTCCATAAAATGCCAGAAATAAAGATAAAACCCGATCAAAATTCAAATTAGATGTCTTATTATATGAAATAGAATAACATATGTACCGTACAGAAATGGTGTGATTACTAGGATAAACATTTTTTTAAATCTTGTGTCTATATTTGTTGACTTTGCTTTGCTTTGGTTTGTGCGTGTTTGTCTATCTTCTATGTGTTTGTAGGTTAGCGACCCTGTGGCTGCTGAGTTCAGTCTGAACACGCAGATGATCTTACTTTCTAAGCGGACGCTCTGGCTCTCAGACGGCTCCATGGGTTTCGGACAGGAGACCGACACTGCCTTCTCACAAGGTAAGGCAATAACATGCAGTCATAAAGTTCATACTGTTCATGAAAGTTTGTGGATTAAAAAAGCCATAAACAAACAGGGCTTCATAGTTAATGAAATTGTATGGATGGCTGTAAATGTATTTCATTACCTAGCTCATTGGACTTCTACAGATCATTCTACAGATCAAAAGTAAATCCCTGTGTGATGAGTATTTCTGTTGATTTAGCAGAAATGTTCCCCATTATTCCCTGTCCCAACCCGACCGCATACAATTTAAATGGAAATGAGGCCTCGATTTAGTATAATTTTGACCACTTTCATGTCTTCTCCCAAAACTTATTACAAGAGCCTGGGTTTGATTTTTCTAAACAACATCTTGAAAGTTTTTGAAACGTCCTTGAAGCTGCTGTCCAAGTGAGCATGGGAAGCGGAAGCGGCTCATTAAGGGAAAAAAACAAAACACAACACTCTTGTTGCCAAGAATGATTTGCTGGTGTTTTAATGTTGTTCTCACTACTGTTGTCTGAGCAAAATAAAATAATTTGAGAAATCTTCATCAGTGTATATATTACAAACTTTCAACTAAACCATCAATGTTATGTGTTTTGCAGTGATTAAAACTGTATTTCTCTTCCCTCAGGGGATACGATTTACGGAAGAGTAATGGTGGATCCAGTGCAGAACTTGGGCGACTCCTTTATCTGTAGCATAGAGAAAGTGTTCCTATGTACTGGCGCTGATGGCTATGTCCCTAAATACAACCCCACCAACTTTGAGTTTGGCTGTTTGGCTGATGCTCCATCACTACTCTACAGATTCAAGATAATTGTAAGTAACAAAGGTACATCTCGTCATGTGCTTTGTGTCCATTCAAACCTAAATATTCCTCCCTGTGTCATCCTCTCACTTCAGGACAAGGCCCAGCCAGAGACCCAGGCCCGGTCATTTGGCAATGTAGCTTTCGATGCCTTCCTGGCAGTGGATGACCCCGGCGCTTTAACTCTAGTGAGACAACCTGCGTCAGATGGTTTCAGAATTGATTCCTCAGCTCTCTTCCAGGTCAGTATAATTGCCGAGTAAAGAAACACATTCAGCACACACCCTCGAATAGTCCACATTCTCATATTTAACCAATCTGTGATGCACGCTAGAGGTTATTTTGTGCTGGAATTTACATTTTTGTGTTGCCACTTATTTCAGCCTGGAATGTAGCTCTCAGAGAACTGGTGTGAACTTGTGGCATTCTGCTGAGTGCAAGTGGAAAGAGCAGATGAAAATAATGTGCACTGTATAAGAATCACAGAGAGTGACCTTCAAAGATGTTCTTTTTCTTCTTAACAAGACGAGAGAAAAGAGACTCACTGACGTGGACACATTATTGCGAGTGAGCAGTCCCGTCACCGTGTGGGCTGGCCTCTATATAGCCTCTGATCACAGGATCATATGTGACTCAGACCCTCTTTCATCAAGAGTCCAGATTGCTTCGTCTGGTTGGCGAGTCTGTATTTCTTGGCTCGTTATAGAGACAAAAGTCAGTATCAGTATGTCTACAGCCAATGGCTAAAATCGTTTCTGTTTTTCAACTCTATGGTACAGTAACTGCACTGGCCCCACAGTATGTTTGAGGTGGCATCATGTTTGGCCAGATATACACTAATATAAAAACAATACCACAACGAACATGCGCCCATGAAGGGAAGCAACATCTACAGGTATATTTTTTTTGAATGAGTATGCTTTCTCCAGGTATCTGCAGGGAGAGAGTGGTTCATTCACACCATCTACACTGTTCGTTCTCGTGAAAACGCTAACCGTGGCATAGGGAAGAGAAGCCTGGAGTACCACGTGATGAGCCAGCACCCAAACGTTCAGCATCGCACCAGAAGATCGGCCAACGGAGCGCCAGACGTAATAGAGGAGATCGGTCACAGTAACAATCGTGGCACCAACATCCTTCACATCGCACTGGACCGCAGCAGCCAGCAGAGGACGAGCCCAGAGAGGGAGATCTTCACCAAAGGGATCATCCCTCGTGAGCTCAACAAGAGAGACAACAGTGATGACAGACTAGTGTTGATCATTGGTACCTTTGTCGGGCTGCTCCTTACGGTGCTCATCATCATCGTGGTGGTGCTACTGGTCCGGTCCAAGCGAGAGAAGAAAGACGTACCCAGGACCTCCAGCAGCGCAGAACCCATGATGACACAAGCCCTCAGTGACAGCTCAGAGGTCTAACAAACAGACTGATGATTGAGAGTTTTAGTTGATATTTTTTTGTTTTGCAAGTGCCTCACATTTAGATAAAAATTGAAGATTGTGTGTGAAGTAGCACAAACTACAAGAGCTTTGATTCTTTTCAGAAATCTACTTGAAATAATGCACCACTTCCACGGCTGGAGAGTAATCCGGACACTAACTTGGCAAAGGACTTTGTAAGCAGCTGTTTCAAGGCATTAGTCAAGTTGTCAGCACTCACTTCATGATTTGTTTTTGATGCCACTTGATCCAAAAAAGGTGTTATTATGTTTCCAAAGGTGCTACAAAATATGCCTCCTAACTTGAATGGTATCTGGTGTTTTTACTGAGTAGGTCAAGAGAAGGTAGATATTTTGCATACTGTAGTAGTTGTTACCAACAGGCTTTGTTTCTTTGATTTGCTGCATCAAGACACTGCCCATAGTTCTTGCTCCCTCTGGGGAAACCCGTCTGTTCTTATAGAGAACGGTTTGTCCTTAGATTCAGTACGTGCCTAAGAAATCACAGAATTCTGAGGTGTTGTGATGTATGTTACAGTATCTTTTGTCCTGTGTGATCAGTAAGACATCCAGTGTTGTATTGTGCTCATGTTTTTGCATGCATTCATTTTTGTATTTTAAAACCTAAAAAAGTCGAAACGCTGATTTGAATGGAATTATGACAAATGCGTCACATCTACTGTATTTCCACTAGTTTGTGTTTTACAGTGAGTGTATCCCATGAAAAACTGTATTTATCAATGGCCAATTGTTGTTGTTGAATTCCCTCTAATATTTAGTTGTTGAAACACTGTATGATTTTAAGATTATGATTATTGACATGGCACTAGCGATAAGTGAAACTGTTAGAGTCTGTAGTATTGAATTGGCTTTCGAGACAGCTGGTCTGCAATGTTCAGTGTACTATAGCTGAGGTTCCACACTGTTTCAGGAACTATTTTCCCTCTTGGCACAATAGGTATGCTACATTTTTAAGAGTTAACAACAGCAGCTAAGTAGAGATAGCTGGGACTCCACGGTCCTCTCACAGCAGGACGAGGTGTTCTGTGCTTTTTTTTTTAAACCTTGAAATATTGTCCAATAAGTTTAGCAGATATCACTTAAAGGGAATGAAATGTTTTAGCCTCAATCAACATAATTATTGTCAAAACTGCTGTCTTCTCCCTGACTCATTAGTTTTAAATGTATTTATTTATTTTGCAATGCTTGTCATTTTGTGCTGACACAATCATTTCAACTCCCTTTTTATTTTTTGCGTTGAACCTATCTTTTTTAAACTATATAACTGTTTGTTATTGGGATTTCAATATACAGTACATTGTGCACATAAGATAAACAGTTTTGACATTTTTTATTTTCAGATCCATGCACAGATTGCCATAAAATCTGATTACCTCATGAATCGTGTAACATTTACTTCAAAGTCATTACCAGTTTCTTTTGCAATTTTATTTTTGAAATTGAAAACAATTCTATGCAACCTGTGATATCATGAATACCTTCATGAAATGTTTACCCCAAGTATGATTTTTTTTTTCAATGCACAATTTGCTTGCTTATCTAGGTTTGACACTGTATCAATAATGTGGTTCTTTTATTCCACTCTAATACTTTGGGTGCATTTTGAGCTTTTTTATACACATGTATGTATATACATATGTATTACCTATAAATATACCATTTGGATGTTTTGGGAATGGTTATTGTTAAAAAATGCATACTGTATGTGCTGTAAGTATTTGTAACATAGACCAGAAGCACAGCGTGGTCTGCAAATAAATAATTTTTCAAGATATTGTATGTTTTTGTTCAAACATATTTTTTAGCTTGAAGCCGTTATTGGACAGTATCGCAGAGAATGCCTTTGAACAAATATAGCAGATATTTACTGGTCTCCAACCGGTACTTAAACAAGTCTGACTAAAAATGCTCAAAATGCAACCATTGCCATGCATATAAATCTATAAATATACCTATTGATCCAATTGAGCATCAGTCCCTTTTCTGTCCAGATGTAATTCATAAGGACTACTGAGGAGAGATGGTCATACTTTTACTCTAAGCTACTACAAACTATTCAGAGGTTGCTCTCATTATTAATTTCCGGTTTATGAAATCTAAATTTCCTTACCACCACTCAGTGATTAAGTTCAATGTGCACATTTAGACACAGATTCAATACCCCTTAGTGCAAGTCAAGCACAATGATTAGTAGGTAAACAACAACTCAGTAAACCATGTGCTTTTATTACCAGTGCATATTCATAGAGAAATCAAAATGTGTATATTGGTGTGACACAGCGTAGTGTAAAATGCAGACACATCTGAAAAAGGTGAACCGTTGACTCTTTAGAGATGTCTGGGCTCCTGTTTGGCAGTCAAACAACAGATCAGGTGCATGAAAAACAGAAGCTTCCTGGTTGATTTAACTGGTGAAATCAGGTCATATCCTGTAGCGCGGGAAATCCCTGTGAATGTTGGTGTTTGGGTGTTTAGCACAGTGCTGTGGGTTATTATGTCCAACCAGGAAGTTGCCTTTTTCTGCTCCTGGTCTCGCTTCTGCTGTGGCACTAGGTTTTCTAATGACATTACACAAAATGAACACTAGGGAGAGCAAGAGCGGCAACAGCTCTACTGGTACATGTTTTTCACTTGGGCTTGGTCATGGCTTGATGTCGTGCAGGCAGAAACTCAGATCTAACAGTGTTTTGTCAGATAGCTTACAACAGTACCATAGTTGAGTGGATTCCAAAGCAGGGATGAGTTTGCTATCAAATGTCATCTATTAAACTATCATTTAAATATTTTGTAACTGTTTCCTAAAGCCAAAAAGAAAAAAAAACACTTTAAAACAGAATTCATATTCCATCCCGGTCATTTTTGTGGTCTTGGATCTAGACTTGATCTAGACAAATTTACAGTTTTCTCACAAAGTCTCCATTAAAAGCTAGCACTATAAAAAAAAACAACAACAATGTATCGAGTTGTTCCATTGACATGCTGATCAAATTTGGATGGATTTCCTGAGATATGTAGTCTTTCCGGTTTGTAACTGTTGAATAAAGCTCTTTAATTGTCAAAGGCAAAACAATCACTCTATGAGCCCATATCTTTAGCCATTCATTTTTGAACAGAAAAACGTAGAAAACTTTTTTTCTTTGAAGACATCCCAAACAAAGATGGGTTTATGGCTTTGAAAAATAGCTGCTCGTGTGCACAAACACTGATCAAACCGTTCCTGATGTGGGGGGGCACTGAATTCTGTTTTAAGGTGAAATTTATTTTTAAGTGAAAGTAATAAAGTGTGACTCTCTAAAGAAAAAAAAAAGCACATAAATTTAGAAAAATAATTTGTCAATGCTGTGCTAGTGTATAAAATAAAATAAATTAGCTTTTTTTAATTAATTTTTTTCCTTTTAAAACAACAGATATATTAACAAAAATGATTATTGTGCTGCTTACATTAGCAATAAATATGACACTCTTCTTTTATAAGCATGTGCCTGGTACGTTCAAAAAGCACACTTTATAACAGCTGCCTTACACACATTAACGTTAAAATCCTGGAATCCTTAACTGCTGCTCTCTGAATAGCCAAAAGGCTGTGTTTCAAAATCATAGCACATACATACGGAGTGATCTAATATACACAATATACATTTATGTATATACAGTACATACAGCAAATTAATGCACAGATGGTGATGACATGTTTTTTATGCAAGATGTCAATAATTGAGAAATTTTACATTTCATTGCTGGAGAAGCGTAGCGTCGTTCATTTCACTGTAAGCATTAACTAGTTCGTGAGAAAAGCAACCAATGGGTACACTGTGTTGTTGCCTAGGCATTAAGATTAAATAAAACTTCATGCATTTGGACAAGTTATGGCTCATTAAATACTTCAATCTATATCCTACCCTGTCCGGTCTCACAAAAAGTGTGGTTGAATAATACCATCAACAGCGTACAACACACAAAAATGTATTTTGAACATTCTCTAAAACCAGTCCATAGCTTTAAGTCCATTACTTGTCCCAAGGATGCTACATTATCCAAATTTACAAACAACCTTCAATACACATCATAGGGAGGGTAAACTCAGGATCAGACACCTAATGATATCCGGGAGATCATGTGATGTGCACATCAAAAGGCTGTATTGAATTGCACCCTGGGGAAAACATTGGTTGTGTCGTTGTCAGTGCTTGCAGTGGCGAAGATGGCCGTCTCAGGTATCTACTGCAGGTAGCGGTAGACCTTGAAACAGTGGTTCCCAGAGTCCGCCACCGCCACATGACCATCAGATGTGAGGGCCAGACCCTGAGGGCCGTAGAGGGGGTCCGCTGATGTGTTGATGTAGGATAGGAAGGACCCTGAGCTGTCGAACACCTGGTTTGTCACACAGCACAGAGGAAAGGTTAAGTGATGTACTTACAAGTTTGCTCCCTGCATTCAACGTGATGTAGTTTTCTCAAGCTAACCTGGATCCGACTGTTGCCCCAATCAGCGACAATGATATTTCCGTTGGCATCCACAGCGACGCCTGTTGGAGCGTTGAACTGGCCGTTCCCCTCTCCATGGGAGCCAAATTTAAACAGGAACTCCCCATCTGCATTGTACACCTGCAAGAGAGATTAAACAAGGAAGAGAATGGAAAAATGACATTCTGATGTCACACAAAATACAAATATGTTAACCAGGATAAAGGGCACATTGCTAAAATGATCTAAAACAACACAGCAGCTGATGAAACAGAGCGATTATAAATTCCATGCTTGTTTATTTCAATTGTTTTATATGCATCCCACTAGCAACGTTATTGTGGAAGAATAAGAGTAGAACAAAAAATGGATGACTATTTACAAGTAACCCAGCACTTCATTTAGATTCCTGAATTTAAAAGATTACTGAATTTGAAAAAAAAAAAAAAAAAAGTATGGAGTAAAGAAACTGGCGGAGAGGTTTGCTGTAGCTTTAGCAAGTTAAGTTCATTAAAATACAGACATTTTTCCTGCAAACCATTTATCCGCAATACTTCCAATGCAGGTTAACTATACAATAAAGAATGTACACTCATACTTGCAACACGCCATACCTTGACTGAATGGTTATGAAAGTCTGTTACCACAATTTCATTTTTGTTATTTACGGCCACAAAGTGAGGACCTGGAAGCAGCAGAGGAGACAGAGAGAGAAAGAGAAGAAAGATGAATCATCCCGTTTTACAACACACGAGAGGAAGTTCCACACTATTTATGGACGACAGGACACAAAGGACACAAAGGCACGCTGAGAGTTGACGTGGGACAATACGTGAGACACGACAGAGCTGATGCATCGACATATAACAGGAACATAGATTTATTGTCGTAGTTCACATTCACGGGGAATTAATTACTTACTGAAAACAGGGCCAGATTTACTAAGCTTTTGTTCCAGTGCAATGTTTGCACCACTTTTTTCTAAAAGAAAAGAAAAGGTCCATGTGAGATATTAAAATGAGAACGGGTGAGTTTCAACTGAAATACTGCTGTCCGTGCAACAACTGAAGCTAAATGAATGAGGAATTCCAGTAATGCAAGCAAATCCTATGAACAGACCTTTTTGTTTCGACAGGCGAAGACAGGAAGACAACCGTTACATCGTTTTTATGCATTAGGGTGCATAACTAACATTTGCCTCTTTACAGCTGTGTCTTGTACTATGATGATCAGCTGCATGTTTACAGTACAAGATCAATGCAATAATAAACTAATCATTACATCTGCGTAGATGTCTATAATTAAACAAGCAGCCATACTAAATAAAGGGTGCATAGAAACATGCTGATCACTTAATAAATCAGATTTGTACAAATCAACATTCCTGTAAAGCATGAAACATAAATGAAATCCGTAAATCTAGCCCGACCTCATGCCCTGAGACATTAAGCATCATTCATTGTGTATCCAGTCTTCCTGTAAGAGACATTATTAATGAAATGATCATTATTACCTGGACTAAGTATTCCACAGTACCTGCAAAGTGTCTGTCTGATGTTCCTCTGGCGCCGAACTTTGTCACCAGCTTCCCGTTTGATTGGAAGATGAAGACACAGCAGGCCTTATTATCAACCGTGATGATATGTCCATTCTTATCCACAGCCACACCTTTGGGTCCCATCAATCTCCCGGCTCCGATTTTGCTCTGTGACAACCAGGGGGACCCTTTAGTCGTTCAAAGAAACATTTGGAATTTGTGCGGTGAAAACATTTTTCTTGGCTGTGATCGCTCACCTTGAACTTGCCATCCGAGGAGAAGATGCTGATCCATCTGTTGTCGTAATCGGCGACAATTATGTCACCGTTCACGTCCACTGTGACCCCCGTGGGCCTCTGCAGCTGCCCTGGTGAACGACCTCTGACCCCAAACCGCATCTTAAACTGGCCATCATTTGAGAACACCTAGAAGAAAAAGAGAAAATGAATTTACACCAATACCGAAACAACTCATTACATTTTTATTTCAGCTCAAGAGAATGACACTGACCTGTATACACTGGTTGTTGCTGTCTGCCACCACAATCCGTCCATTACTGGAGGTGGAGATGCCTTGTAGGTTAGTGAATTCTCCTTTATCTCGCCCTCTTGTTCCTATCACATCAACAAGACATCAGACTGCTTCAGCACTATGCGCGTGTAAAAATAATGCATTTGGATGATCTCTTAAAATGTTTAGCATCTACCGGCCATTTTAACAGTTTGAACAGACAGAGGAAACAATGGTGTGCCGCATAAGAGGTCTAACACCGCATACTCAGCATCATCAGGTACTCAAATTATCCAGAGATATGACTCAGTGTGCGCTCTAGCGAAAAACATCATACAGTCAGCAGTTACCAGAATTAACAGCGGCTCTAGCCAGTTATTCACCCACCCACTCTGTAGATCAGCTCATCCTCTATTGGGTTTTCCTTTTTCTTGGTGGTGCTGTACATGCTGGAGGGTCTGCGCACAGCCTTCTGTCTAACATGACCTCCTCCTCCACTCGGAGACTTCACTCTTCTCTTCACGTCGTCTGGTGACTGCAGGACGTCTGACGGCTTGACGGCACGCAAGCGGAACGGACTCCCCCTCACAGGTTGCTCGTACAGCAGCAAAGAGAAGGTGAATTCTCCCTCTGAGCGGATGGTGTATCCGACCTCATAGGTGCCATTCTTGTTGTCCGCCACCTCAGCTTCAGTGCACACTGCATCTGCAGCGATAATCTCTGCCCTCAGAGCAGCATTACCCGTCTTCACTAGTTCTCCATCCTTGTCTTTAGTAGTGACTGTGACAGTGGTGTGCTGGCCGACCAGTGCATGGCGCAGACCTTCGCCGGTGGCAACGCTAGTATGGCCGACAGTCCCTGTTGTGATCAGGACTCCCAGGTTCTGAATGGACCGCCTCAGTCCGTCCGTCTCTACCTGGCATTCCAGATGTCCATTTTCATGGGGTTGCTCGGGAAAGGTGTGTCGCGCCAGGGCACTGACCCGCTCACCCATCTGCTTCTGGACCAACAGGACCTCAGTAGCGCTGCCATGGCTCAGAGCCTGCTCTGTGAAGTTACAGCTGCTCTGAATGTTCTCTTTGCCCTGAAGCAAAGAGGTCAGCTGGGCTTGAAGCACCTAAGAATGTCCAAAGAGACAGAGGCAGACAGTCAGTGGCGCTTGTACTAAAACGTGCAACATTACTAAAACAAACAAAAACAGAAAGACCTCAGACCTTCTGCTTAGTGCTGCAGATGTTTTCCACCTCAGTGATAAGAGCGGTCTTGCGTTGGTGTAAGGCCTTCTCCAGCTCGTCAAAAGTGTTACTGATTTCAGTCACTGCCTCATTTTTCCGCTCTGTAAGCTGCTTGGAGATCTCGTTCACAAGCTCAATGGCAGCCGTCAGCTGAGGTAGTCTGCCAGACGAAAGCAAAGACGATGAACACACAATAAAACTTTCAAATTAGCATTTTTTTATACTTCACATAGTTCATTATGGATCGAAGCACTGAAAATCCAACCTGTTGCACACAGCATCCAGCTGATTCTTTAGCGCTGACTTGTGCTGTTCCAGCACATCCCTCAGAGGAACAGTCACATGTTCCCTGTGTTCTCCTTCTGTACACTCCAGACACATGGCGGTTTCACATGACTCGCAGTAAAACTCCATCACCTGCAGGTGGTGCAGTGGAGCACAAGACAACTGAACATCCTATATTTCTACTGGCAAATATGCTTAAGAATTCAAACACTTGTAAAAAAAGAAATCATATACAGATCACATGTAACAGTCCACAGTGTTGTCATGAACTTCTGACAATAATTTCTGACATATCTGACCTACTATATAACACCCCCGGCCCATTCGTTTGCTTACCTTGCCCTCATGGTTGGGGCATGAGAGGGGCTGACAGGCTGTAGCTGCACTGGCGGACTCAAGAACATTACAGGCCTCAGGTCGGCTGCACTCTGGGTCTCGCTGTAACACCTCCATTAGGTTTGTGATGAAGAAATTGTTCTGCAGGGCTGCCACACCCTTCTCTGGCAAGATAGAGGTCTGTCTGCATACTGGACAGGACAGCGTCAAAGACTGGGGAGGGATGTAGTTCTGTAGGCATCTACGGAGAGACAAGCCGTTAAAGACCTTAATTAGAGGACTGAAGCGGCAATTCAGCACCTGTTCCAGGTCAACATGGTGTAAAAAAGCAAGACGTTTTTTAGACTTGCTCGGGAGACAATAAGATTCTCATCCTAACAGTTTTGGCTGGGCACAACAGAGAGCACCACATTATTGAAATAACTGTAATCTGTCCCATGTGGGAGCAACAAAGCTGTGGAAATCAGGGCTTGCTGCCAACAAAGCTGTTCTTTAAAGACTGCCGTCTGTTATATTGTGATTGGTGCCTGACATCATGCAGAAGCCATAAAGATGAGAGAATATTTGGTAGAAGTGGTGTGATTTTGGGTCATTACACATTACACAGCATCCCACTTAAATAACTTACTGCAGGCAGAGGGAATATGACAAAAAAACAAACATATTTTCTTATGTTCTCTTATTCTGGATTATGCAAAATATCTAAAGAATAAATATTATTGTGCATCTCGTGCTAAAGTCTGTCTCATCTTTGAATTTTTCTTTAAAATGTTTTACCACTCTTATTAGATTTTCATTATGTGTGTTTCTCTTTATGTCCCATTGTGTTACTGTTTATCTTTCTACTGCCATATTAATCTTACAGCACTATTTAACTTTGAACTGCGTTGAATGAAAGCAGCTGTACAAAGGAAGTTTGATTGATTGGATCAGAGCTTACTTCTCACAGAAGGTGTGCAGGCAGGGCAGGACCTTGGGGTTGTGATAATGGTCCAAACAAATGCTGCAGACCAGGAACTGCTTGTCTATCTGCCTGACCACAGGGCTGGTGCTGCCGGTCTCACGCTTAGCCATAGTGACGGACATTCAAAGGGGGCACAGCGACCGCTTAACCTGCACACACACAGGGGGGAAGGAACGGGAGAAAGGTCACGAAAGCCTCGAGGAAACATTTTTGCTTACCCTCAGCATGAGCAAAGGAAGAAATGAGTCATAACTCTGTTAACAGAACAAGACGCCATCCAGAAACTGTATCTGCTGGCATTCTATGCACCCTTAAATTAACTGTGTCAGGAGGATGAGAGTCTTTTTTCCCAAACAACCGCACAGCCAGAGGTTGTATGACTTTACAAATGAAAACCCTGATAAGTTAATGCAGTGGAGGAAAAATGAACACATGATTATTAACACCGCGGGGCAGAACTCTGAGACGGGATGACTATGCAGTCCAGGAGCCAACGTGTCTGTGTTTACAGTGATGTTAGAAGAGTAATACACGTGTGTGTGTATATATATATATATATATATATATATATATATATATATATATATATATATATATATATATATATATAAATAAATGTATAAAACGTCCTCTGTTTTATTGTTTAACATTTGTTGAATTGCAGACCATTAGTGGATGCCTGCTGGCTCTCTGTTCAGATGGTAGTTGCTGTTACTTGAAATCGTATCACTGGGTCAAGCACAGATTATCTGTGTTCCAGATGTTGAACATCTGTCATATTGTACATAAGCACATGGAGCATTACATGAACACCAAAAAAACACAGGCCCCCTGCTTTAATGCGGTCAATGAACGCTGCTGATAAAACAGCATTAATCTGTATTGCAGGTAATGTTAGGATCATTCCAACCATTGGTCTGGTTAGGTAGTTAGCTTGTTTGAATTGTAATATTACAAAGTATTTGTTTTCCCCCATGTCAGCTGTACACAATCAGAAACTCAAACCCTCTCTGTTTCATCCCCCCCCCCCCCAGAGATCATCTGTCCTCTAAGACCCCTTTTTATCAGAGAACTGAGACACAGCATTGTAGAGAGCATGTCATTAGCCACTGGCTCTTTGTAGTTTTCACTTAATTTCTGCTATTGTTGTCACTAAACGTGTCTGCCATGCATCATCCTCTAATAACCTTGAGACTGCATTGTGCCTCTTTAGTGAAAGCTCTCCACTTCCACTCCATCTCGATTCCATCACAGATGGATGGAATCTAAATGTAGAGTACTTATATAAAAATTCAAGGAATGGTGTCAGACTAAGTGTGTGTGTGTGTCATCGTTGGCATGAAGAGCTCTGACATGTTGAATTACAGTAAAATTGGAATGTATTGCTGTGTAGAAACTGTGGGTGTTACGTAGGCTGTCTTGAGAAACTACTAGGCCTAGGCACAGGTGCTTATTTTCTTTGCAAGATCATTAAGCAACACATCCTTGTTGATTATGTTCTTATGATGTGGGCAAGGCTCATTTAGTGTCCGAAATGCTCAGTTACTTCATAAATACCCGAAAAAAATAAGAGAACTTCCAGTTGGCTGATTTAATGGCGAGCACAAATGCTGCAGGAAGCTAGCCTCTCCTGCACACTGCACACAAAGAATATCTGAAGAGCACTTCACAAACAAAACATATACAAACTAGGAGACCTTTGTATGAAAAGGGAAACTCTGATTAGTTTACATTCAGATAAATAGCATACGATAGACCACAAATATATGCTAACGTATCATTGTGAGCTGCAGAGGAGTGGAATGAAACAACTTCAAGTGTGCATTTTACAAGCACCCTGTTTGACTTGATTCAACTGCAAATAAACAAACTTAAAAGCAAAACCAAAATGAGAACAGATCTTTGTCCCCAAAATAGTCTTGTGGATCAGAATGGCATGCATCATCAGTAACTGTGAAATGTTTTATGTACCTGAGAAAGGAGTCAGTTAAACCAAATAAAGATATGGACAAACACCATATTCATTGCAATTCAACACACCACAAGAACAGAAGAAATCTAAAAGACCAGTGTGCACTTTCTACAATAACGGATCCACTCCATGTTCATCCCAGTTAAGAGCCATGATCTAGATCGAATTAATGCTAAGAAGATACACACAAACCTTTCCTTAGAAGGTAATGTCAACTCACCCATCACCTCTTCATGCGTCACAGTCCTGTGACTGTACAATCCTTCAGCCTCGCCTCATCTTTCATCCACTGTTCCAACAGCAGGGGTTGTAACTTCTCCTTCGAGGTAGCATCTACACAACTGCTCTCTCGGTCTGACTTGGGATAAGGCTAATCAGGCCTGCACATCACCTAGCACCAAGAGGTAAAGCTCCCCACTGACAGTTATAGCTATAGGCCCCTTTTCTTTGAGAGTAAGGAGAGGGAAGAGGAAGCTTTAAAAAAAGCCACTCCCCAAATTCCTCGTATACTTCCTTTCCTTGAATCCCGGTTAGCTGAGTTCAGGCACTGTCTGTCTGTCTGTCTGTCTGTCTGTCTGTCTGTCTGTCTGTCTGTCTGTCTGTCTGTCTGTCTGTCTGTCTGTCTGTATGGAGATGGGGGGGAAATTCACGGTGAACTGGGTTGCCTGTCCCACATGAGCAAGCAGGCCTCAGAGGCAGCTGTCCCTCTCTGCAACACAGAGCAGCTCTAACAATGGCATTCCAGATCTGCTCACAGCTCACCACCCAACATCTCTTCCCCTCCCTTCATGTCTTTTCCTTCTTTCTATTGTCCTCCTTTTTTTTCCTCTTCTCTCCCTCTCTCAAAACCACATGAATGCGCTCATAGCATCAGCAGGCCTGATCTCAGCCACAGACGTCTTGCAGATGGTGATTTCCTCAGGCAGGCAGGCCCCATTGTTGCTCCTTCCTACGTGACTACTGACTAAGGAGCTCCGCGAGCCCTTCCCCGACCCGCTCTGCCTCCCCCTCCTCTTGTCTCTCCTCAAAAGCCCTCCCCTTCCTGGACTGTCCTCCCTTCACATGGACTCTGAATTGCAGCAGCTGAACGGTGACATCAGGAGGAAGCTTGAGAAGCCAAAGCCCTCAGGCTCCTCCCCTCTCGGCTGGCTAGCCGCTGCCTTTAGGGTTGCAACAACCTCCCCCCTCCTTCCCTTCCCTTCCTTCCTGCCTGCCTGCCTGTCCGTTCTCTCAGCAGCCCTTCTCGGCTCAGTTCCCCCCCACTCGCCTCACCACAGAAAGAGGATCTTCAATTAAAAACAGTCGCTCCCCGACAGCAGCTTCGGGTAGCTGTGCATGTGCTTAGAGAAAAGCTGAATAATATCAATAAAATGCATTGAATTATAAACAAAAAAGACAAAAATAACACCAATTATATTATTGCGGATTGCAGATTGTTTTAAATACAGAATTCATCACAGCCTAAATATATGTATCAACACATTCTTACACTGGAGTGAGCATGGGTTGGTCATATATAAACGTTTTATTAAATAGTTTAGTAGAATATAGTGTATTAAAGGAAAATGTTCCTGTCGATAAATCAAAAACAAAACACAACTAATCCATCCGTTGAGAGATTAAAATAGCTCTGATAGATCTTTGAGACATGCAGTAATAGTGACAGTAGAGTGCAGACTGCAGACCTACATCTGCAGTACGCTGCATGTTTGAAGCAGCATGTGACTAGATCCTCCTCAAGGCTCTGTCACAGGAACTGCATGATCAGCACGTCATATAGATGAGGTCAGTTTTTAATGTTTCTCTGTCACACTGGCTCACATGACTCCTGCAGAAAACCCACCGACTGTGAATGTTGTTCGTAAATTAAGCTGTTTGAGTGCAAAGCATCTCCGGCCACTCTCACCTTGCATTACAGTTAAGTGGCTTAATGTCCTCAGGCAGGGCAAAGCCCTGTCTGCCACCTGGATTAGTGTCTCCCAGACACCCTCATGTCCAGTCAACTCAAATCCTAATCCGAAAAAGCAAACACCTCACGTAGATTCACATAAACCTGGCCTGATACATACCTCCTATGCTATTACCATCAGTAAAGTAAAGTCATTGCTTGTCCATAGACCAGACTATAAGGAGGTATTTTTTACTTGAGGTGAGTTGTTTGTGTGCTAAACACCTTTCTCCTGAAGACAGAGACTTCCAATATGAATGGTTTGATTAGATTTCAGCAACATGAGCTCACATTCAGATAAAAACATTGCTCTCAGCTTAAGCAGCTCAGATTTCGGGCCTGATATTAGGGCTGGTTTCTGGTATCTCTACATGTCACGATACAGCAAACACATGCAACATCACAGATAAAATAATCAAAGAAAAGAACTGAGTTCTGTGCACTGTGTTACACATCTACTACAATCACATCGTTGTGACATGATTCCCTTTAAAGTTAATAAATGAAACTGTGACTACTCAGGATTCCAGGATGTTTGCACTTCAAGGGCCATAAAAAGTATTTCCCCTGCTTCCTCTTCCCCTGTTTGAGTATGAGGCGACTACCTTTTCCTCAAACTGCATCCAGTATTGTTACTGCAATGTTTGTACCCGTGTTAGATCATATGCACCGTTGTTTGTTATCATTTCTCTGTAATTCTGTGATATCTGCTGTATGTGTCACAGCAGAGAGGACTTTAGACTAACAGACTTCAGACTACAGAGTTTCCCAACCGTTTAGTTTAGCAGTCAGCTGTCTGCTGGACCGGTAAACATGGGCGAAAGTCTCAGTGACCTGAAATAGGAAGTGTTGGCCCTCGATGATGTGCTGTCCAGATTGTGATTAAATATAGACTGTAGTTTATGTTTCCATCCACATCTGTTGTGTCCCTGTGCATGTGTCATCATGCAGTGATTGTTCTTGCCTACAGTCGGCCTGAGCAGAACTACAGATCTATAGATTTAATCTAATTTTGTTTTGATTAAGTTGCAAGGACGCATGTACAAGTAGATTGTAATAAAGAAGTACCTGTGTTTGACGGCAGAGTAAACATGAGTAAGTTATGTACCAGAGATTTTAAATCAGCAACAGCGATGCATTATTATCCATGAATTACATTTCCAAAAAGCATTGTGAATTTCCCGTTGGTAGTAAATCAAAAAACAAAAAGGGAAATGTGTGATCATTGTGCCAATTTGCAGCAATATCTGATGGAATCTAATTCAGACACAGGTGAAGCATGAGTGATTTCATTGTCCCGTTTGTACTAGCAGTAACAATCCAAAGTACCTTTGTACTGTTTAGAACAACACGGCTGATGCAAACCTGAGAACGAGAAATCCAGAGAATCGAATTTCTGAAAGCACATTTCTGTGTTTTGGAGAGCGTTGAGGGGCTGTTGTGGGGCCTAGCTCTATGATGACTCATCAATCATTATTCACACAACACACAGAAACCCCCTGCTCCTCAAACTAACAAGCTCCTCGTACACTTCACTGCATCAGGCGAAGGAATCTGTCTCAATGCATCAGTCTCTGTCAGACCAGTCATAGCAGTGGACGTTGGGTTTCACATAATCAGAGAAAAACTATGTCCGTGCACATAATGTATAACAGACTCCGCATGGGACACAGCTATTAGAACCACTGCTGTATTAGTTATTTATATTATTTTTGTGGAGCTCATCTTATCCTCAGCTGGGCTCAGTGTTTGTAGTGTTGAATACATAACAAATGCCAAGCCAAAAGTTGCTAACTAAATCTGTACATAATAATAATGAAAAACTTACAGAAATCTTACAAAATCGTCTTTCTTAGCCAAGTATGTGTGCACATACAATTTTTCTCTCTCAATGTACTTCCACAAAAATAGAAATAAAAGCCGGAGAAAAGGACAAAAAAAGCTAAAGAATAGACAGGACTGGTATGTACACAAGTGACAAAATAGGTGTAAATATTGTATAAACATATATAAAAAGCACCAATGTCAAACAATAAAATAAGAAATAAAACTGTACTTCATCAGACTAACATCGTAGCTGTTGTCATTCATATGCTTTTGATTGCAGACATTAGATTGATAAGATCTGACAACTACCGAGAGAAGACGACAGAAAGTGGCCACATCATGTCAAGTACAGTAGTCAGCAGAGTTTTTAAATCAACACTGACACAAAAAGGGAGTCAGGAGACGTTTGTGTCTCCCCCAGTGAGCCCACTATCACACAGGCTGGCAGAAGACAATGCAGCATGCAGGCAGTGTGTCTGCAGGCACAACATGCACTGCAGATTTTTATAAAAGGCCGATCGGTGCTCGAGCCCGGGCCCCTGCCTGCGACCCTCATCCACCTGCAGTAAGGGCTAGAGAGGGACCGTGGTGTCTCATACGGTGACTCACATCACATGATGTCTTGTACATGTTGTCCTGTGCAAACATTTGAATAACAGATTTGTGTTATTATGCACATTATATAATCTTGGATGTGACTACATGCTTCTTCATAAGCGTACGTTATTGTGTACTTGTGATGCATCATCTACAGAATCTAGGAGAAATGCTCTGAACCAGTGAAAGTGCTGACTTTCGTGAAAATGGCCAAACCTAAACAAGTGGTTCAGCAAAATCCATCTTAAAAGAAGGCACATTACATCGTCTAACGATTGGCTTTCATCAATCCTAAGTGTAGACCTACCATGCATACAGTATAGTGACCAGAATGCAATCAGTTGTAGTCAACATGCATATGCAGTTCCAAGTCTGAAAATGAGCCGTGAATATTTATTGGGGGAAGTGATTTAAAATTTAAGTAGTTATCAATTCAGCAAATTGACTATATGATGCTTTTATGGTGTGCATACACAATATTTCTAACATTTTTCTGTACCTTGTCATACTCTTATAGGCCAATGCCAAAGTTATTGCACTGCAATACTGTTAATACCTACACTTCAGATCAGACTTCATTGTACTGCAAGACAAATGTGGTTTTCTACAGATCTTATGATGACAAGTAATAAAGGTTACACCTGTGTACCATATTACATCAGTTTAATGAGACAGCAAATTAGAAATTCAATGGACAAGCCAAATAACTTATTTCAACTGGTACTGAATTCAATAATTTTTGTTTTGTATCATTTGATTTCAATGCTTGGGTTAAGAAAATAAAGCCTTTAAAAAGGTACTGCCACAGGCCTCATTTACATGAGCATAATGTAACCTGGAGATCAAGTTATTAAACCAATGACTGTGAATGATCAAATGATCCTGATCAATCAATATATCAATCAATCTATTCATCAATTTGTTTAAGTTCAAGTTTGCCCGGGTGCACAGATAAATGATTTCATTTTGACAACAATAGGGTGGAGCTACATCTTCATTCCTGCAATATGTCTGCATTCAGAGGTTGTATCTAGTCAATTCACAGCTACAATTTGAACTCTGTTCCTGGCAGCCTACACTTGGTCAATATTTACAAAGATGTATTGAAACAATTCACAGTGTACTGGTAGAGTCAACATAGCACCCTTGTTTGTAACACAGTTGTACAAACGCTGCCAGCCCTGTCTACCTAAAAAAGAAAAAACACTGGACATAATCTGAGACTCCAAGCCCATTTATACAAAGTGAAGGGAACCCTGAAGTCCCGAGACAGACATGTAACCCCTGCTAAGCATCTGCCCTAAGGCGCAGCATCCAGGGCCGTCTGCAAACTCCCTGTGACCCAGTGCAGACAGCCAACAGAGTCAAAGCAGCCAAACCAGCTGCACTCAACGAGCATGTGACATTTGAGATAGTTTCACACGAACAAATGAGCCATATTCCAGAACAAAAGACCAATCAAAGAAAGGGAACCACTGAACCCTATGCTCACAGTCTAGGACAGAGGTTTGAAAAAAATGATGCATTGGCTGTTGCTGTTGCTGCAGCACAATGCAACACAAGGACTCACAGGATGACATAAGCAAACAATAACGCTGATTCACATGTGGCTTCACATAGCTTCCCCCGGGCAATGCACCCCATACATATTCAGATCAGAAAAGCAACGAACGATCGCTAATCCTCTGAACAAAAGAGCACGTATGCCTGATTACAGAGCCCCGGCCCTCAGACTGCAGCAAGAGATGCCCACCTGCTACAGAGCCCCGGCTGCAGACAGGGCTGCCTGGGAGCTAAAATGGAGAAGTGTGTGGGCTGGTTGAGGACGCAATGAAGAATCAGAGCAGCAGAGGGTTTTAGTGCAACAGTTGCTCCTAAAACGAGGCTGGAATACAATGCGTTTACTTCATGTTTTTAACGACAGATGAATAAAAACAGAGTATCCTAAGAGCAAGGACTGGGCCTGTTATTTACCCGATGCACAGATGCTGGATGGGACGGAGTAATCAATTATTAATCTGCACTCGTTCCAGTCATTGCACTGTATTATTTAGGACTCCACGTGATGGCACAAACAAGACGAGAGGGCAGAAATGCGACATCGTAAAAAAAAAAAAAAATAAGAAGTGAATCGCCAGATTGTACTCACGTGAATGCTCAGCAGGAGGGAGTGGAGTTCAAGCATTGCAGGCCGCTGAGAAGGCTTCCCATTGTCAGAGTCCCAATCCTCGACAACAAAATCCACAGACCGGGGCGACAGAAAGGAAAGGGCAGGGTCTGTCTGGGAGAAGAAGGGGACAGTAAGGAAGAGGAGAGGGGAAAGGAGGAGATTAGGGGAGCGGTTTACACGCAGCATTGGTCCAGAGGGCTGATGGGAGGAGTTGCGGAACCCAATGGCGTGTAGAGGGGGTAGGGAATATGCAAAGGGGTTGCAATCTCAGGAACTGAATGCGGGATGGAGTCTTTCTGGTGCAAAGGGGTTTGGCTTCCTCAGATTCCGCCCAGTTCCCTTAAAAGGACAAAGGATGCAGTTTATTACCTGTCAGCTTCAAATCGATCGGAAGCACAGAATGTTTGGAGTATGAAGACACAACAAAGACACTGCTACACAAAATAAGCAGGCAGTTAGTCTCTTGCCTCATGAGACCCAAATTCCCTGCAAATCAACAGTCAAAAGGGAAATTGTGAAGTTATATTATGACAGCAGGGAGTCCTGCGTGTTCTGGTATGGATGATAGTTGTTTGGGTGGAGTCAGTCGGTTGGGATCAATGCACTTGATGAGTCTAATGGAATATATAGACTGTGTGTAGATGGGAGGAAATTACATTTTCACCTACAAGAAAGGGGTATTTGAAGAACAAAGCAATTAGCTCAAGTCTACGCTCAATGGATCTTTCACTCTGAAGGTTTATTAGTGGGGCAGTGGGGGAAGGGTCAATGCTCCAGGTAAAGCCCAACAAGGAGAGGATGACAGAGAAAGAGATGAATGGGAAAAAAAGGTGGCAATGTATTGTAACGTGGATGCGCTGTGTGAGGCTACTGAAGTGGTGCAGGCGGTGGGGAGTTTGTTGGGGGCGGGGCTTGGGGTGAGAGGCAAACACAGTCATCTTCTGGGTTTTATTCTGGAAGGTGGAGTTGCCATGGAGACTGCTTCCATCATGGTTTAGTCAAGATGGCTGTTGCAGTCTGGCAGCAGCAGTGAGCAGGTCACACGATACAGTACACATGCCAAGACTGACGAGACAGTCAAAATAGCTCACGACATGGTTTGTACCATGTGGAAGATTCCAAACTTCACAATGTTTCATAAACACAAACGTAACAGCAAAAATGTCCAATTTGCTAAAGCTAAATTATTTTTGTATTCAGAGAGGCTAAACCTTATTAGGGGGGGAAAATCTTCAGGGTTGCCTGTAGCAACTCAATAACTGCCTGGTCCTGCAATTACCTGGTAATAAATACATAGATAACAATACAATTACATCATGGACAGCATGTGGTGCAGATTTCTAACAAATGATGTAACAATACAAACAATCCAATAATATAAGCCTGACATCTTTTAATTTTTTGCATCAAACATTAGATTACAAACTTTGTAGAGCTGTATGAATATATTGTTGATTTTCTATTTGTGAGTATAAATGTGTAATATAAAGATGTTAATACTCTTAGTTGGAGAGCAGAGTTACCTTGACCTTTGACCTTAAGTGATTCTCTTATTAAAAATTGGGTATTCATACATATTTATTTCCCACTCTCACTGATTAGAGATACAGTTACAAAGAACAATTTGACAACTCATGATTTAGTGACAATGCTGTTTGTTTCTCTGTAATCTTGATGGCTTCCATCTCAGTCTTATAACCATGTACCAATGAAATATAGACAGTATTCAGATCAGTCCAGTTGGTGTTAAAATTAGGACCAAACTAAATAGTAAGTCATTTTCATTACCTCATTGTTACTCTTCAGTCTAACAGCTGGACAAAGTCCTAAACAGTGAGCTAAGAGATGTAGTTGAACTTGCATTTTGAAATCCTAGATTGGCAGAGTGAGGCCTCACTGACCTCTTGTATCTGCTCCTAGCTAGTGGAGACATTTGGGTCATTGCCACCAGCAGTGTACAGTACTAAATGCAGGTAGGCTGGTTCCCTTCCATCATAAAAGGCCTCCAGCCGTTGGCCCTTTAACCTCAGCAATCTCTTCTCAAGTTAATTTGAGATCAGCACACTTCACTTTGCCACTGACAGTCCGTGGTTGAGCTCTGCTCAGATACTGACTGCCTTTGTGACACTGACCCATTTTAGCTCAGAACAATGGCTGAATTGAGTGAGACCCTGAAGGCATCATCAACTTTATGCATTTTTGTTGTGATTCTGTGACTGCGAAAATTGAGGAGGAACGCAAAGAGGCAAAAAAGAAAAACATCAGTATTGAATTCAAACATACAGGAGAAGTAGTCATTTATCAAAGTATCAAAAATAAGAATAAAACCACAATTCTTTTATATAGTCCAATCTCTCTATGCTTTCGTCTCACACATTCATTTACTTTCTCAATACATTCTGCAAGGTTGCACATTTCAATCCTGACAAAGAACACACTCGGTATTCCGCCATTTATCCAACTGATGAGGACAACGCAGTCATGTCAAGGTAATGTTAATATCAAGTAATACAAAATGTTTTACAGTGTGTGTGCCCATTGTTCTTTTGTTTACTTGGCAGTGTACACCTTGCCTGGAAATCAACAACACCCATATAACAGTTTACTGTGTTACTGTTGTATTCTGCCATCTAGTGGTACCACATATAAAATGGCCTTTCCTGAACAAAAAACATTCTCCAATTAAAATTGAATGAAATTGAAATGCAATTTTATTATAGTCGTCATATACAAGTACATATACATGAAATGTAACTTCTGCAGTTAACCCATCCCTAGCTTATTGGGAGCAGTGGGCTGCTGAGAAGAGCCCGGGGAGCGGTATTGCAAATTTAAACACAGGTTTAATATATTTGATACAAGAATATTTCCCTAAAAACAATTACATTTCATAAAAGAGATAAAACAGGTATTTTCACAGATTTTTTACAAATTAAATCCATTTATGTATTAAAAATGTCACAGAACTTATTTAAGACAGTGGTTTGAAGAAATAACATAGAATATATTTACAACACACATGCGCCAAGATGAGCGCATGTGCATAAAGTTAGTGCCAGCAATGAAGTACCCCTAAAAAAAAACACTTAATCCATGGTGGGAGGGGGTTATCTAAATGTTTCATGTTCCCTTCCATAACCCTAGGGCAAAGCACACTATCCAGAATTCCATAAACATCAGTAAATCTCTACTCTTTTTAACTACACATGTCCATATGAACTCAGTTTACAAATAGAGACCACACTCACTCAGAAACTCAGCAAAATGTGTTTAAAGTAAAACTAGCAAATTGAAACAATGGGATGAAATGAAATGTTAATTGTTCTCCAGTAGCCTATAATTAAAGACTACATCTCAAAAGCAGCGGGAATAATACAGATCTGATAATACATTGTTGAGGTATCCACCATGAATGTCCGAGACACACTACAACCTAAGAACCTATCTCCCTATTTGATATTAAAATAATTGATACACCATTTAATTAATCAATTTATTGAAATTATGGATTAAACAAATACGTGCAAAAAGGGGAAACTGTAGTTTTGCTGCATACTGCAGATGTACGTACTACCACCTCTCTGCATGAGGAGCGAGAGGCCAGACCCCAAAAAGAAATAAGGCAGCGTCTTGTGGTTTGAGCATCCGGCTGACTCTTATACAGAGAAGTCTTCGAGGCGCATTATAATTTAACACCTAACTAGCATACGTATAAGGAACATGGCCCCTGTGGCCTCTAGAAAAAGAGGAAGTCCTATCTCAAGGTGTTATTTGATCGAGTGATGGTGTTAAAGCCAGCGCTGAAGTCCACAAACAGGATTCTGGGGTAGGTTCCTGCTGGAGTCCAGATGCTGAAGGATGAAGTGAAGGGCCATGTTGACTGCGTTGTCTGCAGACCAGTTGGCTCTGTAGGTGAACTGCAGGGGGTCCAGGAGTGGGTCAGTGAGGGTTTTTAGGTGGGACAGGACAAGGCGCTCAAAGGACTTCATAACCACAGAGGCCAGGGCGACGATGATGAGGCAAAAAACGAGGCCAGGAACAAATAGGCAGAGATCACAAAAACCAGGATATCGCTGGAACGCTTGACACAGAGGACAAAGACTAACTAGCACAGAAACAGGGTGTCACGACCTGGCTCTGACAGCCATGACCTCATCAGGGAGACGCAGACAGTTTACCAAAAGCAAAGAGTTTTATTCGACATAAACAAGTCGTCCAACGACAACTGGTGGTTGGAACGAGCCGTCCTCGTTCCTCCACGGGGTGATAGGAGAGCGCTTCTGGTTGCCAGGAAGGCGGAGCCTTATAGTGGGAGCGCACCGGGCCCAGGTGCCTCCATTTAGGGTGATCACCACCACTGGTACCTGCTGGTTTACGAAAGATAGGGAACCGTCACACAGGGGATTACAGGGATTAAATACACTGGGGAGGTGTGGGGGTTTACACACATGTGGATCCAATCAGGGGTGGGGCAGACAATCACAAAGGCAGAAAGTGAAGACCCTGAAACGAGAAGAGAGGTAAGTAACACAAATGAAAACAGGAAATACTGAAATGTCAAAAAAGAAGAGTCATGACACAAGGATCCTGTTCATGATAACACATTTAATTAAGTTTAATGTCTGCAAAATTAAAACTCATTTATTAAAAAAGACAATGTAAAATTGAATTTACTGCCATCCCAAAACTTGTCATTTACAGTGGTGTTTGTGACACAATTACACAACAGTTACACAACAACTTCAATAACGTCAATCTTTTCATTTGATTTAGCTTCTTTGTAAACAAATTCTTTATATTTCCTGCACTAACATGCACGACACTGCAGACCAGTGCAATGGATTGTCATTTACATTTAATTCATACACTTTTGATAAGTTAGTTTCACTCAAGAGTTTAGTACAATGCTTTGAAACTGAAGCTGTAATTCTGCCAGAAACACACAGATATGTTTCATTGTCTGAAAACAATTGAAAACCTGCTCCCAGACAGGATTGTGGTAAACCATTTACTGTACGTTTATTCATTATGCTATATTCCAATTTTTTCTAAATTAAATTAACAACTAATCAATCACCCCAAAAAATAAAATCCAAGCAAGGAAACTAATTACAGTCCCATGACACAAGAATGAAATGCAGCACTTTGAACTGCAATTTTGTGTGTAAAAGATGCCATATAAAAAGTTTATGATTTTTCTTATTTACCTGCACATTTCCAGACATAAATCAGGCATGTAGTTTTAACAAAACCATCACCATGTACTGTTCCCATGAGTCTGACCTTTGTTGTATGCCATTCCTCTCACTCATTCCCCGCTATGTATTCTGTAATAAAAGCATGGAACACCCCAAAATACTTGCAATAAAACAGTTGTCACTTTTTCACTTATAAAAAAACAATAGTATGCACAAGCTGCAAGGACAGGCCAGCTAGTTTTAATGAAGGAACATGACACTCAGTGTGGCTCACTGATGTGATGTTTTATATTTTGGACAACATTTGAGTTCTAAGGCACAGAGTAAGAGGATATATCAGGCTGTGGATACACAGCCCCAGAAATATATTTTTCTCAATTAACTTTTTTCTATACAGTAAATATACAGTCTAGGATACTTACTCAAAGAATTCAAGTCATTGACAGCGGTAAATGACTAACTTAAGGAACAAACCATTTTTAAAGTTGGAGCCAAATTGGTTATTTTACATGAAAGATTTAAAAATGCGTATGTTGGTTTAAAATGAGCTGAAGTCAAGTATTTTTACACAGGCTGGAAACAAGCTTTCAGTTTAAGCAAATTTACAAAACCACTGTATTTGAATGCCTGATTGCACAGGAAAAGTGAAGGGTTGTTTTCTCCTCCAAATACTAACCTGGGGGTTTATTTAAAACCTGTCTAATTGTCTGGCTGCTTGTGTTTTTTTTACCCCATTTCATTTTTTTCCCAGATCTCATCAATTAACTTGGTGAGTACAATTTAATCAATAATAATGGTAAATGGTAAGAATTGTAATAAAGCTGAATTATCCTTTAACCTGAACCTTATTCTAATCTTAAAATCCCCCTCCAGTCAAAAATGTCTGTTACTTATTGTTCCTTCATGTGGTTGTTCGAGCTTCACTGTGCAGAATGACGTGTGGCCAGTTTGTTTTCACGTTCACCAGCTAAAGTTGCAAATCAGTATTCAAAGCAGAGTATTTTTTGTGTGTCATACAATAGCATAGAGGGGATCCTTAACCAGAAAATCCAGTCTTACGAGTTTTGATGAGGTGAGCAACAGACAAAATGTTCTCACTTTCCAAAAGGCTGATAGTTTGTCAAAATGAGTATACACACACACACACACACACACATCCACAAACAAAGGCTAATGTATGTTGTCCTCTGGTAGAAGTCCACTCTTTCTTAAAACAGTATCGACATTTGGGATGAGTTGGGTGCAGTAGTTCAGCAGTAGGCCATCATAAATCAGCTGGGCTGGTGTCAGCTTGGTTTGTTTAGCAGCTCTGCACAGACAGAAAGCAGAGACATGACAGTTATAAACAAACTGAGCAAGACACTAACACCCTAGAATCAGCTTCATGTGTTGGTCTATATTTTTAGATAGGCTAACTGATGCAGCTCTCTGGATATTTTGGGTGTGCGACTATGTGATGTCATTGACATTTCTGTTGAACACTGGTAAAGCTTAGTATCCTTTTCCACCACAACCTTTTTTATGGTTTTGTAAAACCTATCTGCGCTTTGTTTTGAACTGGCCATCTCAGACTGTGAGACCTTTGTGAATCCAATGAAATACACAATAAACCTTTAGATTGGAAACACTTGCTAAAATGAAATTGCAAACTGTTAGACTGGTGGGTCTGTTTGATAAATAGGTTTACTCTTTAAACAAGCAGCTACATGAACCAAGGACTCAGTGCAATCACACACATGATTTGATTAGAAGGTATACAACCATCAGTCTACCTTGTGTGGTACATCCGTGCTATATTCCTGTCAACCAAGGAGCAGCCCTTTAGTGAGCTCAGCGGTACGTGGACGGCTGCAGAAGAAAGAGCTCGGGGGTTGACAATGTACTTCGTGCTTTCGTAGCTGTTGAGGATGGGTTCTTGGTACAGGTGAGCCAGGATGTTCACCCCAGACACATTCTGCCAGCTGAGGCAGCAGCTCTGCGGGAGCAGGGTTTGGGAGGTGGGAGGAGGCGGGACGGTGTTGGGGAATACATTATTCTCAAACAGGTAACACTTGTCAGCACCATATTTCTTTTCCAGCAAAGGCAGCAGCTCCAACCAACTGGTAATAGAATGATGGAAAATACACATAAGAAACAGTTTTACACAAATTTACAATAAAAAACAGTATATCAACTATTAATAAATGCCTTATAACACACAACAACACTATATAATCTAGTTGGAAGCACATATGGATATGTTTAAAATGTTGCATTTGTAAATATTCACAACTCCTACTGTGAGACATCAATAACTGCTATATTAACATGGATAATTCAAAACAAAGATATACTTTTTTCAAGTTGTAGAAAAATCTACAAAACATTTCATACAACCCTATAATGAAATGTACATGTGTATAAATGGGTAAAAATGCAATCATATAATTTGTGATTCATACATTTACTTACTCATGTATATTGATCTTTATCTTCTTATTCCCATGAAAATGTGGCCTAAAGTAATGCTTAATTAAAATTGTATAAAATGTTAAAAACTATTCAGCACTTTTCAGGAGTATGAGATCTGAGACTGTACTTCATGCAGTCAGTGTACTGTGAAAACTTGATAAGGAACTTCATTTGATACCAGGCATCATCTCCTAGGCTAAAGGTTAACTTATCAAAAGACATTTGTCTCATTTCATCTGTCTACTTTCTTAAACAATGTGCTACCTTTTGACTGACTGGGGCAGTATGAGCTCATCCATATCATGCAGGGCCACGTATCTGGATTGGTACATGTGTCTGTAAACACAGTCATTAAGAGCAGGAATCTGCCCAAAGTAGTGGAGGTCACCTGGACCGTGTGAGGGCAGCCATCCTCGAGATACATTCAGAAATCTGGACAAAGACCAAGGAATCACCTCGACAAGACCTAAGAAGGAGACATCAGAAAACACATGTTAGCAGTAACGGTGTTTTAGCTAAGCACTTTTGTTACATCCTAGAATATTACTGTGGGTGAGCTGCACAGTTGATTATTCAACGATTCGATCTAAGGAGACTGACTCGACTGTCAATCTCACAGTCGAAGCATTGGAAAATGTGGTAATGAAACAAAGGATTCCATTCCGGCTATATGGAGGTGCTGACTGTCTGATTTAACATAGAACTGCTTGGTTTCTCCCAATAAATGATGTGTAGCCTATTTTGGTATTGTGATGGCCCCAAGGGGCCTCTTCCAGGGCTTGTGTGCTCTGTGTTGTTGTTGTTGTATTAATTGTCTTTCAGTGTTCCTGGTTGATTGGAGATGAAAGCCATCAAGGAATTGGATGCAGCTGGCCAAGCACATGTGAGAAATTCTCAAGGCAAACTCCTCCAATATGCACTGGCCACTGTTTCCGGTCTATAAGACAAACCCCATCCTGTAAATTGAAGGCTTCTTTTCCCCTGTGCTATGTTGGACTTTTTATTTGCTGTTTACTTTATTTATCATTACCTCAGTTAACCTGGCATTATGTTTTTTCTGCAAGTATCATTTGTTAGAATTCAAATTTTGTTACATTTGTCAAACTAATTCAACCTTTTTTAAATAAACCACTTCAACAAAATTGGGGGCTCATCTAACTTGAGAACTAAGGTGGTTGGTAAGATATTAATTGGTGACTGTGTGGTGATGTCAGGTCTGGGGAATCCCTTTTTTGTGCTCATTGTGGTTGTTAACAACTTTTTTTCTTTTTCTTGTTTTGTCTGGTGCTGTCGGGTGAGGGAATCATGTTTTGCGTGTGCAAATTTGTTATTTTCTGCAAAACAGTCAAGAGACAAAGGAAGGTAAGTTTTGACCTCTTTTGCAAGTGCAGAGCTGACTCCCCTGTAGGAATATTGTGTTTCCCCTTTGGGGTGGTTATGAATGCAGCGTGGGTTGGTCCTCTGCCCTGTTGAAGACGGTGGAGAACCCATGGTTGTGGGCCTCAGAGTACCTGTTGTCTATGAAGACTGTTAAGCATTCCGGTACTGGAGAACAGGGGTGCTGATCTCATGTCGAGGGGCGGACCCCTACCAGACAAGTGAAGGCTTACTCCGAGGTGGTGATTGGGTTACCGTTATTGTTGCCGGCAGCAAGAGACGTAACACAGGAGAGAACAGGATTTCGTCCTAATATGTTGCTTTTTGGTCATACTGTGCTTGGACCGTTGGCTGCTTTGCAAGATGATTGGAGAGAGGCAAAACCACCTCAAAATCTAGTTGATTATGTCAATGGTTTCAGGCAGCTACTTTACTTCAAGTTAGCAAAGGAATGCTTTATATTAAAAGCACTGAACTGGTGAAACATGTGTTGGCTTTTATTCTGAAGCCACAGGAAACACATTGTTTTGTATTCGTGAGGTTAAAGCTGATAGCGATCATGTTAGGATGTCTCTAGACTGGAAAACAAGTTACCTCTATTGTAAAGAAAAAGGGAGGGAGTTCAACTATTAACTATTGAGGAAACACAATGGACCTGGAAAGCAGGAAATGGAACGTTAGAACAGCTTTTCATCCTCCTCCTGGGGAGTTAAAGGAAGGACGTCAATGCAGGGAAAAGGGCGTTTGGCTGCTTTGCTCATACTGTTCACGTAGTGACACTGAAAGGGGAGGTGTGGAAACCGGATGGATGGATAAAATAAAATACCCCTGCTGCTCATTGTGCTCTGAAGAGAGACGACACAATCACACACATACAAAAAATAATACTTGTAAAAATACTCCACCTTTGTGTGTGTAGTAGTCCAGTATGCGCTGTGTTTCAGGGCTGCTGCTGGTCTTATAGACAACAACTCTGTTCACTCCCAATAACTGCAGCATTTCCAAACTCTGGACCAGCTACAATGCAACACAGGTATTTGGTTAATACACTACAGGCAATTAAGTACAAGACAGTCAAAAAAAGTGTTGGTTTTCTTCATTATTAAATAGTAGAAGCTTTATAAAAAATATTATTGTGCAAGGCATGAAAATAACAGCCAAGTTTCTTTAGCCATGCCTTATTTTGTTCTTCTACATGTCTCATGTCGGCCTGTTTTGGTCAGGATACTTTAGTAAACAAGATATTTGTTTCCAATTTGGGTCTTAATAAAGTAAGTAAAGTTTGAAAATAACTGTAAAATCAACGTAATGTAACGTTACCTGCAGCACGTTGGTGAATTCAAACATGGTGGAGAGACACACGGTGAAGTTGTAAGGAAAGAAGTCATTCTGCGCCTTCTGGTTCTTCACCTCCAAAAACTCTATGTGAACTATATCTAAGTGTCCACAGAAAAGAACCACAGTTTGAAAAACGCTTGACAAAAGTAATCACCGGGGAAGATACCAAACGCCTTTTGATGTCTGTAGAAATATACTCATAATGTATTCATTTATTTGTTGTTGATATTTCAAAGTATGAGTGAAAACGGTGACTTGCTGGTGGCACTAGAAGAAAAGTCAGAGGATCACCAGAGTCGACAGGATTCATTTGGACATGGATATCAACATGGATATCTGGCCAGAGATATTTCAGCCTCGACCAAAGTGGTAGACCAACAGGCTGACATTACCATCCCTAGTGAACTGCTTCTAGCAAGGTCGAAAAGCCTTCAGTACCTTCAGACTTGGCTGCAGCAGAGGTCACAGCGATATGAGATGGGGTCTCACAGCTCGAGGGGAGAGGACACATGATGTCTGCTGTCCCATATGCAAAGCCAAAGTGATCGCTGTGGATATCACTGACACCTTCAGAGATGCGCAGTTGCTCCTGACAACGGAGGAGGCAGTGATAGACAACTGTCTGGCTCCTCAGCACCACAGCAATAACACGAACCTGGCAAAAGACGGCAAGAAGAAGGATGTACAATGGGGAGGATGTAAACTTCAAAAATGCATTTTTATCCTGGCATTTTGAAATTTTCTTTTACCTATTGCACAGCTAATTTACTGTATTACACTTTCAAATTTTTAATCTTATATGGCTATGTACATTTTTCCCTTTTTGTGTACATTGGTCTTATAATGTTTTAATGTTTATATTTCTGCTATCTCATTAGTTTAAATGTCCCCATTGCAACCACTGAGCACCACAAGGAGTAAAACTTGAGCTGGTGCTCGGCCCTCTTCACTGACCTCCCTTTTCCCTGTGCGGTGCTCCAGATATGCTGACACCAGCAGCGTCTGTGTCCCATTGACTGCCACGAAAGGAACTGCATGAGTGAAAAATACAAGACAAATGAGACAAGAATTAGCTAGCTAGCGCACCCTGCGGTCCCTCTGACTCCCTCTCCACTGCTAGGTGACTACTTCACTGAGAGGAGAGCTCATTGCTATTTCCCAAACTCCGGTAGCTGTAGCTAAATGAATGTTTTCATCTCACGAACGGACATTGTAGGGAAAAAAGACATTTGTTGTCAGTGAATTTGCATATTATTTTGCAATTTGGCAAGCTTTCAATGATGGAGGGCAGTGGTTTTCAGCCTGGTGCCAAGTTATTCGTTATGTTGTTGGAAATGTTGTGTCTCAAAATGTATTTGCTGTAGAAAATTTGAACTGTATAAAGGGATTTTTTTGTAGACAGGGTTGAATTATCCACTACAGAGCCTAATGATAGGTAACATGTTTTAACATAAATACTGGGCTTCCATTTTAATGTGTCTAAAGAAATCCACCAACATTTTACAAGAATATTTGGATTTCATGTATACACCCCTACATTGTACATCCTGCATTCAGATAACACATTACACCAATGATGAAATGGTGTAAATATAAATGTGAAAAAAGTGATGTGAGATCAGAAAATATCTGAAGATAAATTTTATTTCCTGCATCAAAAATGGAAACAAAGTCAATGAATAGCATTGAAACAATAATGATCATGAGAGAGAAGTTTAGGAACAGGAAATAGGAAGTTAGAGAATACACAGCTGAGGAGGAGGAACGTTTTCTATGCGACAGATGTCAGACAAAGACATTTTACATTTCCTATAACATTGTGCAGCAGTCAGTTACAGTTACCTTTTTGTTCTGGACCATGTTTTGGAGGCACTATTGGCTGCACTGGTAACGGGATCTCACTGGTTGCTCGGTAATACTGGGTCCAGAACTGGAAGGTCCTGTTGGACCTGCGGATCCACAGCAAATTATTTTGGTAGGGTCATATAAACTTATCACATTTTTCTTTAAATCAACTTTTTAACTGAAGTTAAAAGAACAAGTCAAGAGGTGGTAGAGGATCAAGGCTGATTCTGAAGCCATTGTTCTGCTACTATAGTTTTTCTCTGCTTTTTTCTCCATCATTAGAAACAAAAGAGGCTTGAAAACAACAGACATTTACACTCAAGTGACGAAGACCTCAAGTGGCCTCAGTAAAGGGCAGAGGAGGTAGTAGTGTGACATTTGATTGGTTCCCACCCAAATGTAGTGCAAATCTTGAGAAATGACAAAGAATAAATACATTTGTTTAACATGAAATTATATCCATGAAGAGACAACGGTCTCTTACAGCTAAAGCTTTCAGCATTCTATGTTTCATGTCAGATGGGGGATGTAACTCACTGAGCAATAGACATCATTTCAACATTAGGTCTGATCAAGCTTAAATATATACCAGGATTTGTTGGCTATACCAGGATTTGACACTATTTAAAAAATATAATTACATAATATAGTACATATTTACAAATGCAGACAAATGCTTAGGGGACTGAATTCAGCATAGCTTAAAACACTAGCTGCTAGCTGTTGTACCACTTATTTCAGGCTACAAACGGTGTGACTCACATTTTAGGTGAATACCCAAACACATAGACTTACATTAAATTCCTGGAGACCCTAATCCTAACCTTAGCCACTGACCCAAAAATCAGCTTTTGTCCTCAATTTCTGAAGTCGTCCCCGATTGAGTCTTTAGTCTGAAATGTAGCCTCAAGCTTGGTTTATGCTGCATTTAGTTTTTAAATGCTTTAGAAAACAAGAGGTTTTGAAAATCTACATTTGAGTATATATTTTAAAAGCCAAATCAAATTGTTTACCGGATTTTCATTTCTTAATAATGCATTTAATACTTGACCTCTTTCTTTACGGGGCCTGTATAAAAGGTAATAAAGTAGTCCATAAGTAAGAGATATGATCTTATTGTTAGCTCCTCGGAATTGTCATGGTTGGTTAATGCCGTTTTGCTGGTTACACTTGTTGTCTTCTTGATTCTTTCTAGTACACTTTGTTTGTAAGCCCTTTGGCATTTCGGAAATAATGCAACAAACAGCGTGTTGAGCATAAAGGCCTTTGTGCATGCTCATAACTCGCGTGCCATCTGCGTAGGCTTGCGCTAAAGTGCAATGCGCAAGTATAAACATGATTTAGTCGGGAACACTCACACACAAACACTTTTTTAATAAATCTGACGCCTTCTGCTTATCAGGAAAACAATAGAGTGTCTTCCCTGGACAGTGAGTTTCCTGCGTCCTTTTGGATTTTAACATGTCAGAGAAGCAGGACAGCAAACAAAAGCCCTTAGTTGCTTTGGGGCAATATACTATGTCAAATGTCATTAGTAGCGCAAAATCCTGTAAAATATGTGATTCGCTGCAAAGTACATTTAAAATCACGGGAAAACATTTAGCTCTAACACATACAAATAGATAAAGTGAAACATTGCTGACACTTGGAGATAGTCCTTGTGGAAGTCACATTGATGTTTACTTCTCAACCTGTGCTGTCAACAATTTTATAGGGACAAAATCCATTCCAATATGGAGTCTATCCTCCATCTGGGAAGACGCCCCAGTTGGAGTTGGTTGATGAAACCAAGATATTTGAGTCACATTGAAGTCGATGAGGCTAATGATTTCACCCACCTGTAGGTCCACAGCAGCAGGGCGAAAGAGAGGATGGTGATGACTTGACTGATGTACAACAACCGTCTGAACTTCTTAAGTTGAGGCGGGAGCTGATTGTGGCCCATCACAAACATATGACCTCACTTCTGTTGGTTTTAGCTTAGCTACGTCTCCCTGATCCAGGTGTAGAAACCTGAACAAGCAGAAGTAGGTGAGGGATTTTTATCTTTTCTTATCCCTCAGATATCGAGACTCAGTGAATAGAGAAAGAAGAAGCCAACAAACAAACAAAGCGTAAAAAGAGTAAGAGAAGGTTCTTATGACCTGTATGGACTACAGCATTCATTTAATCACACAATACAAAAGCAATAGAGCTGCATCGATTGCAATTTTCTTGCCCGATTCCGATTTCCAATATTTTCAAAGTCTGACCTGCAGATTCCAATTTTTCCAGGTCAGCATCGTTCCGTTGAAAACACGTTTAAAAGGCGACTGTGGTCTCCGGTGAAAAAACGTTCAAAATTGGTCTAAAAGTGAATGTTTTTCTAATACTTGTTTTATTTACAGATCTCCACGTTGAAAATATGGCAGATCTCCTGAAAGCGGCTCCTGTGTGCCTTTGAAAACGACATATAAAGAAGGAAAAGGAGATTATGGTTGTATATAAAGAACATTGTTTATATTTATATTGTGCTTAATAAATACAAATTAATGGTTGCCTGTGTCACCTGGTCTTCTTTGTGCTGTAAGTGGAAACTGATGATGTGTTGCTAGCATTAAGTATTTAGTTGCTATTGTGAGTGGCCACCTCATAGAGACGTGAAAGAGCTCAGTATCATGGCAGTCTGTGAAATTTTACGGAATGCAATCCATTGCCTTCATGTTCAAAGTTACAATTGTCCTTTTTTTAACTCAGTAAAAATACCATGCCACTGGAAGTTCAATTAGGATCATTTTTCGTTGTGGACACAAATTAAACATTGGGCTTTTACTTTAAGCTCAACCATGATGTTTTCCCCAAACCTAAAGGGTTTCGTTGCCTAAAACTACATTTATTTTTGTAGTTCAATGTCATCCAGAAAAGAAATGCGCCAGGCACTGCATTTTTGATGGGTTACGTGTTCTGTGTTTCGTTACCTCCTGATTTACAAATTAAGCACTGCTTCCTGCATCAACAAACGCTGTTGGAGCCATTAGTTATGTCTGTGTATTACGCCTGTTTATATTGGGAGCCTACCTCAAGTTGACAACAGATGGCAGTGGATTAGTGTGGCAGGTAAATTGTACATGGGGCACAGGTGCAACAGACCGGTTAAGGATGCGTGGGCGACGGAGAGATAGCACAGGTTTTACCACTCGCAAGCCACACCAGAGAGACACAAAGAAGAGAAGTCAGTCATCATATTATAACTTCCTGTGTAAACCGAAAGCCTAATCAAACGGGAACCTCACCCAAAAGTGAAAGTGCCTGGAATCTCTTTATTGAAGCAAATAAGAAACATCTTTTCCCGCACCCAGCCTAGTGACTATAGTTGCTGGAATTAATCACTATAAACACATCTGCATAGTTGCTGTGATAAGCAGTGTACATAGTACAGAGTACAGGTGCAACCCTCAAAGCCTATCAATAGGGTTAGTGTCTGTATCTTTTTCAACTTCCTTTTGTTGCAGAACTAAAAAATAAAAACACATATTTTAAGGCTACAGCAGTACTCTGATAATTTCAGGGTAAAGACGCTGAGGCAAACGGAAAGCTGAGGAGTGTCACAGCTCTGCCACTACTATCCAGTTTTTTCCACCTCTCACTCACCTAATCAGTTCATTCAGTGCACCTGCCAGTCACACTCACCTCATCAGCTCATTACTCTCACCTCATCAGCTCATTACTCTCACCTGCTCACTCTATCTCCTCCACTATTTAAACCCCTGCCTCACACACACTCACTGCCAGATCGTTCTCCGCTTCCATGCAAGACTTTCCCGCGTACACCCTTGGACTGATTCCCCGTTACCGACCCTGCCTGTTTTGGACTACCTCGCCTTGCCTCTGCCCCGGTAACTCACTCAGCCTTCTGTCCCCGACCACGAGAACCAGCCGCTGGTTTCCTGTAAATATTCTTCCTGTTGTGGGTGCCGAATAAAATAAAGTTGTGAGTCAAACTATCCCTGGTATTTGTCGTACTGCTCCTGGGTCCTTACTACACCCGGTACAGAGAGATTGCGCAGTCACACCTAAACATGATATCAAGAGTTAATTTGCAAAAACAGATCAGGCCATTCTTTAAATGAATAAACCAACAGGGTGAGTGAAAATTAATAACTATGGCAATATCTGTCTTTTTTGCAAATAAACCGTTCATGTAACAAATTCTTTGAAGTTCCTGTTTTTTTTTTGTGTGACATTGTGAGAAGTTAAAGCGCGAACAGTAATACTTAAACACAATGTATAAACTATTTTACTTAACATTTTGCTGTATAACTGCTAGTTGCCATCAGCAATGTGTTGGTAACCAATTGTGGTATCTCTTTTACAACAAAAGCTATTCTCAACATACTGTACTTGCAAATGACTCGCATGTTACCGAATTCTATAGCGTTTAATTCATGCTGTAAGAATGATGACATAACTTACCTTTCTCATGCAGGCGTTCACGTTCAAATCTGATGTCTGTAGCCTAATCTTCCATTTTGGCTGGTAACAGAATTATTTCCTTAAAGTTTAGTTGAGACGTCAAACACTCCCAGAGCGGTTTGGGCTACTTTATAGCTGCTTAATCAGCAGTCTGTTTATAACTGACACATAAGTAGTTAAAGACGCAATTTAGGATCGTCTGACCGCCCAACACAGCTGCACACAGTGATCCACTCAGCTGATTAGCTTAGCGGAAGGAGAACGATAAGTGGGGAGTCTGATCTTAAACTATAAATGTTTAATGTAATTTCCAAGTACGTAGCTATATCCTCTTCCGTGCCTCCTCTCCTCGCGTTCTCACGCAGCGCACTGCCTCCTTTGCTGGAGGCGCCGCGGAGATGGTGTGTGTGTGTGTGCGTGTGTGTGCGCTTTATCACTGGGCGCCATAAAACGCCACTGAAGGGTTCCAGCGTATTCAACCACACGTCATAGACAGCCAGGGACGCTGGGAGGAGAATGGTATATGCTCTCTGAAATGTTTTATTTTAATTAATATATTTCTTTAAATTATTTAGGGGCCTTCTGTTGGAATGCCTCCTTCAATCCCACATCTCAGGTAGGACATTTGGTTGGTGTTAGGGTTAGATGTTTTCAGGGGAGACCCAGACCGCTGGACTTTCCAGTCGCACCAAAAATGAACTGGATCCGGTTAACAATCAAAAAGTATTTAATAAACAAGAGAAGCTAGAACAGTTGCAAACTGAATTACTCTATCGATATCAATATGTCCCCAGGGCAGAGTTCTCACAAGGCCCACTAAATAGCCCAGCCCAGCTGGTAAACTACCCAGAGTGGTAACGGCGCGAACTCTCACAAAAACCCTCTGGAACTAAGCCTATATTTAAAAGTCTCTGTCCGAAAGTTTAAATGTCCAGTATCAGCCTCTGTGATTGGCCGAAATTCAATAGCCCCTCCTGGCTTGGGGCAGTTATCATCTCAGTGTTTGGTTGAAGTCGTCCGGACTCCTCCTCAGGTCCCGGTGGTCAGTTGTCCATCCCTCTGTCCTCTGCTGCACCTCTGTAAAGACTCACTCAAAATGTTCCCTTTCTGACCCTCAAAACTATTCATACAGTGTTTTAATACCTTTAGTGACTATACTTCTATGGTTTAATACATTCAATGAGTAAAATACTGTAACATAATATCCTCTACAAGTAAGAATATTGTAAACATAATACATTCCATAAGTAAATATTTTGTGACTTTTTAACCTATTTTGACATTATTATTATTATTGTGACACTTCTACTCACCACTAGGGGTGTTATTTAATCCTACTTATAATATTTCTAATACTGAAATCCTTAACATTGGGAAGACACCAGCGAAACGCACATCACACACAGACTGTTGACAGCAGAGCAAGCTTGCAGTGCAGCAGAGCTTGCAGAGCTTGCAGTGCAGCAGAGCTTGCAGTGCAGCAGAGCTTGCAGTGCAGCAGAGCGAGCTTGCAGAGCTTGCAGTGCAGCAGAGCTTGCCAGCTGGGAAGTGCAGAAGCAGGTGAGCTGCAAGGCCATCATCAAGGTTGAACACGTGGGGACTAAATGTCTCCATGCGACCCTGCTCTATGAGACATGGCCCACCAGGCAGCGGTTATCAACAGTGGGAAGACCCAGTGAGAGATGTCGGTGGTAGACACCGATGAGATGTTGTACACATCATCATCTGCAAATGGAGCCGATGTCCCAGCGGGGTTGACCAGCGGAAGTTGCTAGTTGGAACAGGGGTCTCAGCGTCATCGAGGTCCAGTTCATTCGCATTGCGACAAAGCATCACATTGAAGCGTGATCCCACCGCTGCTCACTTCTTTAATTTCTGTATTTGGGCAGGCACTTCCTGATTGGCTGGCTATGCTTATGTTAATTAGCTCCATCCCAAAAATTCAGGGAGTTATAGGTGCTGAGACTTCAAGTGTGACAATCGTCCCTGGTCTCCCCTAAACCAAAATAGAACCTATTTTGAGTGCGCGATGGGGCCGTAAAAGCGTGAAATTTGTCTTGGTTGAGTGAGAACATGAGTCTGAAAGCATGTCTGACAACAGAAGCATGAGTTACCAAACATATATAGAAATATAATTAGTTAAGTTTTACCTCCTGCAGGGTATAATTTGTGGTAAACCATGCCGGAACGTTCCAAATTGGGGCAGCTGTCATACCCAAAAGTGATCTGCCAGTAACTGATAACAGGAGCGCGCAGCCTGTTATTACTGTTAGGCCACTTCACACGTCTACAGCTGCATTTATATCAAGGTTATGACGTGCAAATAGGCTATGGGCTACTACACATAACTGTACGTCTTTGGTAATGGCAAAGGGATGTCTTTGAGAAACGTAAACATTTCTTGAAACTGAATAATCGCAATTGAAACTGTCAGGTTTCAAAGGCCAAAATCGAAATAGGGGATGGACCCAAATTTAGGGAGACAATGAAACAGAGGGTTGAATTATGGTGACTTTAATTACCGAAAAAAACTGTTCAACACAAAAAACTAGAGCAGGAGAGTCAAAAAATGTATAACAAAAAAAGACCAAGAAAACAAAACTATCAAACAGGAAACATGATGGAGAAGGGCAGGAATCATTGTCAAAAAAACCAGGGAGCAAAGCAGAGCAGAAAGCAGAGCAGGAATCACAACAGGAAACACCACGGACCGGAATACACCACAGACGAACCGACAATGAGACAGGGGACACACAGGGAAGGTGAAGGTGATGAGACACAGCAGGGTTCAATTAAGAGCGGGGCAGACAATCACCAAGGCCGGAAACAGACAAGGACAGGAGGTGAAGTTAACACAGGACACAAGAGGCAGGGAAAGTCAAAATAAAACGTAAGAAACAACTATGCAAAAACCCAAAACCGCGACAGAAACAAGTGTTTGCAGTTAAGTAATCAAGCATGTATTCATATGATTTAGGCAATAGGCCTGCGATTGTAGTATGTGTTTGGTATTTCTAATATCCTTGTTTATATTTACATTTGTCACTGAAAGGTTATTTATGTGTCACAATGACTTGGTTTCATTCATCCGTTATGTTTGACAGATTAGTGCATCCTTTCTACCTGTTAAAATACCATTTAAGGGCCAATGCTACCCATAACATGCAGATTCCACTTGTCAGAAAAGTGACTACAGCTCCTACTGCATCACTGACCAAAATGACTTCACAAGGGCAATATTTGACAGATTAGCCAACCATTCCTAAAGTAAGTTAATGCCACTTCTTAAGCTAAAAGCCACCTTTGACAAATAGGGTTGAAGATCAGCTACAGCCTGAGACTGAGAAGCCTCTGAGGCAAAACAGCTTCCACCACCTGCTGACGTGTCTGTTATCTTCTGCACACTTTCAAAGTGCACAGCTTGGTGATGAAAATGCTCCTTAAGAAAGTACTACTTCATGGACTGAAAGAAGTCTCCATTGGGCCACCAGAGAAATCTTAGCATGTTACAACCTTCAGCTGCACACTCACCCCAATGAAACATGGCCTTAGTGTCCACTGGGAGCGTTCATGGACAGCCCCTACCACATCACTGAAAGGTTATTTATTTCTCAAAATGACTTGATCTTATAGACACGGGTAATATTTGACAGATTATAGCTAACCAGTCCAAAAGTAAGTTAAAATGTAAATGCTACTTCTTAAGCTGAAATGACACCAATCAATGAGCTGATGAGATCAGGAATGATGCAGCACAGTCAAACCCAACTCAATCCTTCCTTTGGATGATACACACCATGGTGCAGAGAATACCATACTTTGCCATGGTTATTATTATTATTTTATGCCATATTACACTTCTCTACTGACTACTAGAATTGAGAATACAGTAGCTGCAACCCTCAGTCATGTCATGCCTTAATTAAACCCACGTGATTTTAAATACAGGATTAAGGACTATTTGACCACTGAATGCACATGTCCTGTTACTGAACAATATCAATTTATTGTTTATCATGTGCTGTTTGTTTTAAGCCTTTTGTTTGTTCTTTTATGTGAAACTTTTTATGCTGCCATCTTGGCCAGGGCTCCCTTGACAAAAAGATGATTAGGTGATGATGATTAGGAAAGATTCCTGACAAATATGAGGCATCTCTCTGAGCTCCTTTCCAGACTCAAGACACATTACTATGCTAGTTTACAGTTATCTGACATGCTCACCTCCTTTCTCTTTAGGTGAAGCCATGTTGTTGTGACCATCCACCAGCTTTACAGAATGTTTGACCATTTCCACAAAGTGACAATCTTCCATTGATGGATCCAGCTGTTCACCCTGGCTGCGCTCAGATGAGTCTTTTTTTAAACATCATTAGCAGTGATTTCAGGTTGTTCACAGTTCGGCTCCACCAGTGCAACACGGTCCATGAACAGTCCAACCCAGTATACAGCCCTCCATCCTAACTTGGAATCCCTTTTATTGGTTCCAGTGAACAACTGACGATCTCAATAACCGAACTGTGTACTAAGTATAATGCATTTAGTCAAGTTTGGTTGTATGACCATTACTGAGCAACATAGCTAAATGTTTGGGTGAAGATGAGGTAATGAGTTCTGTAGCATTTTATAAATCTACTGTGATTTTACCACATACAGTACAAACACTGCAGATGATAAATAAATAAGGATAAGCAAACTACACTTTCTACATACCTAGAGGACATTTGTGCTTTTACTTTGGAACAGACAGAGGCCCAGGGAAAAAGTATTGTCAGGAACAAATTGTAGGAATTAAATGGGGTAAAACATTGTGCATTTAGGGAACTTCAGAAGCCTGAGGTGATACCGGTTTACGTGGATTGACAATCTTGTTTCACAAGGTGCTGTTCATTTTCAATAAAACATTTGATCTGGCATTCAAGACTGAGCAGATCAAATTCCAAAACCACAAGCAAGAACTATACAAAACGTGTCCATAGCCCCTAACAAGAGCCCCATGGAAGTCTCTGCTTCCACGCACTTCACCAGCAAACATCATCCTATTAAGTTTTTAAATTCAAACTCTCTGCAATACATTTTGTGCACAAAAACATAGTGTGTGAGCAGAACATTTTGAACCAACTTGAATAATGTCTCTGCACATACACACGTGTGTGTGACTGATCTGAATAGAAGCTTGAGTTGAATGTGTGCATGTACGTCATACACATCCTTTGTCCTCCCCTGTACATCCCCCATCCTGTGTGTCTGGAGGATGAGGAGGTGTGTCCGTTTGTTATAGAGGGACAGGAGGAAAACCTCAGGGTCAAAATTCACCTTTCTAGACAAGGAGAGGTAAAGTGCTGCTCCAATAACGGATGCTTTTATTCATAAACAAAATCATGGTCGAGTGAAAAGGTCAATGTTTTTTCTGACAGTATTGTTCTCTGGCTGTCCGTGTAGTCTGTGTTATGCCCACATTATTTGACTACATATTAGAATAAAAACATTGGGCTTAATTTAATAGATTTAGGAATGCTTTTTCCAGGTATAACATTTATTTAACTAGTTTAATTACTGACATCTGGTTCTTGGCGGTGTTGGGATCTGGCCCTAGTCTAGAAGCACCCATGCTCCTTCCTGTCATACAACGTCTGATGGAAAACTCCAAGATGAATGACTACACCTCCCAGCACAGCAGAAACCTGATGCTGGTCCCTCATTGGCCAAGAAAGGGCCCCCCACTGGTTGTGCCACCTGGTTTATAAGCCTGAGCACAGCTAGAATTCTTTCTCTTCCGTCCAGACACCGCTGGTGTAAGGAGATCCACAAGGCTCTCTTCACCCCGGACACGCGCTTGTGTCAGGAGGTCCACAAGGCCTCTTCACTCCGGACTCGTCCAGGGGACAAGAAGATCCACGAGGAACCGCGGCCTCATCAAATCCTATCAGGTCACATGTAACATTCGCTGGTCGAACAGACTGTGTTTTATTTTGAGTTTTGGATCCTGTAGTGCGAGAACGGATAACTCCTATGCCCCGTTCTCCCACCCTTTTTGTGTACACACCGCCGGCAGAAGGTAACAATCTTTCCTCGCCGAAGATTTCCGGGAAGGACGACCCAAACCTCGTCCCTCAGCCGAAGTTAAAAAGCCCCTCTCTGCAGCGAGGAGGCCGAGTCTGCGCCAGCCAGCCCCGAGGCCGCGCCACCGAGAGCCAGCGGCTACTCGAGGACCGAGTGATCCCCACCACGGGAAACGTACCCCACCGAACAAAGCTTCTACAAGTAAGAGTTACTGGTATCTGGGCCTAGCTTAGCTTAGCATAGCATTAGCTTAATTTAGCCTATTCGTTATGTCGTTGTTATTCCTGTATCTTGTTACGTTAAGTTACGGTCGTGTTATAACGTGTTATTGCGCAAGCATCGCGGACCACGGAGTCCCGTTATATTGTGTATTTCCTGCTATAACTGTTTGCATTAGATCCGTCGCTGCTAGTGGATGTGGAGGTTGTGATTTTATCATTTCAAAGACCAAAACCACGGTGGCGGAGCCTCGTCTCGCCGACCGAGTTTCGGGGTGATAAGAGAGCAATACTCGCATCTCACCGCAGTGATAAAGATCTGTTTGTGTTGGGGATTCTTTTATTTTGTTTTTGGTTTTATTCTCTCTTCTTTAAATCGGCTCTGTGAGTGAGATCTAGAACCGCTATCACCGTACAAGCGTGACCGGTCGGTTCAGAATCCGACAGCAGAGTTTACGAGTGATCAGCTGTTCCTCACATTCTCACTGCAGCGCCTAGCACCGCACTCGGAGCTCTCGCTCTCTCTCTCTCTCTTCCTACTAACCGCACACACATAGTTAGATTCACTGATTTTGGGTGAACCTCTCAGACACGTGGTCGCGTAATCTATTGTCCCAACCCACATTGTGCGCCGTCCCACGTGGTTACACGTAGCCACCTCTCAGCTATCTTGTCGCGGGTCAATAGACTCCGCCATCTTTGCTTGTAGGCTCACACGCCCCTTTTTAGGTTACGTACCATCACTGTTTGAGTAGGCCCCCCCCCCCCCCCCCCCCCCCTTTTTTCCACACACACACACTCACACATGTACATATATCTATATACATATCCTTACCCCACTTTAGTCATTTGACTTTAGGTATTAGACATATAATTGTATGATAGTGTTTGTTTATTTTGATATTACTTGATTTGATCATTTATTATTTTATTTAATAAACTCTGTTATATTTTAAAGAGCAGTCGTCTGTGATTACTTGTGCATATGTGTGTAATAATAACTGGAAGTAGTGGCCTGTGCTCGAACTTAAACCTTCACTTTCACTCTGAATGTGTAATAGTACTCAGACTATTGACATTATGAGTGAACGCTAATTATGAGACTTAGTTTTATTGTTTGGTTATTGGTCCCTGTTCGCAGGGTGGTGCCCCGTTATTATTAATAATCATTAATGATTGTTACTGACATTAATAATTCTATTGATGTCAAGAATTTAGTTTCTTAGATGCTGATAACCAAACGCGCTCCTCTACGTTCCCAACAGCGGCCTCATTAGTCCAACAGAGCAGGAAATGCAAGCAGTCTGACTGTTCTGCCCTCAGGACTGGGGAATTGGCGCCCCCTCCTGGGCCCTTTAGGTTGTGTTGTTAATTTGCATTTATTTTGACATGCACTCTGACATGGAACAGGAAGTTCGCCACATGCGGTAGTTTTAGGTAGATGGTCTCAGAAAATCATCCGCTGCCATCCATCATGTGTTTACGCCTTCGAAAGCATAGTCTGTAAGTATTTGTTTAGCACAGACCACAGAATAGTATTTTAGTAATACTTTCTTCTTAAGTATATTTGTAAAGGTTAATTTTGTATCTGTAGCCAGTTGTTGTTACACTATACGTTTGACTGCTACAGAAGCGTAGGAGATGCATAAAGGTAAATTTGTAGTGTGTAATTCATATGCATATTGCTCATTGTGTCCTTCTGTTTGTTTTAGTTTTACTCTTATTTAATTCGTGTACGTCGATGCTGCACAATAAAGCATCTGGAGCTTGGAAGCTACATCCTGACTCCCGTATTCATTTGGATGGAGTTTGGCTTACTGCTGAATTGTGTACCAAGTTACACACACACAAGGAGAGCAGTACACTGACAATCACACAAACTATAAGGAAAAGCCCATATTTACCAGAAATATACATTTATTGAATTGTTCAGTCGTACACCAGCAACTTCTTAAAAAGTCTTCAAAGTTAACATGAATTACAATTTAAGTGTAAACCTTTTTAATGCAGCGACAAAATTGACGGAGACGTGGTCGGTCGGGCTGTCGCAGTGCAGAGCGGTGGTCGTGAGCTAAACATTTGTATATAACAAATATAACCTTAGGAAAATATGTCAAATTTGCAAAAGCTAAATGTTTTTTTTCAATAAGCTATCCAATAAGCTATCCTTTATTGAAAAAAATGTTTAATGGCTGTCTGTACCAATTCATAACTGTCAGGTTTGTAACAATACAATAAAAACAGCCTGAGACCTTTACATGTTCAATATGCTGTGTTATCACACATTATAAACTTTGTAGAGCTGTATGAATATGTTGTTGATTTTCTATTTGTGAATATAAATGTGTAATATAAAGATGTTAATACTCTTAGTTGGAGAGCAGAGTTACCTTGACCTTTGACCTTAAGTGATTCTCTTATTAAAAATTGGGTATTCATACATATCTATTTCCCACTCTCACTGATTAGAGATAGTTACAAAGAACAATTTCACAACTCATGATTTAGTGACAATGCTGTTTGTTTCTCTGTAATTTTGATGGCTTCCATCTCGGTCTTATAACCATGTACCAATGAAATATAGACAGCATTCAGATCATTCCAGTTGGTGTTAAAATTAGGACCAAACTAAATAGTAAGTCATTTTCATTACCTCATTGTTACTCTTCAGTCTAACAGCTGGACAAAGTCCTAAAAGGTGAGCTAAGAGACGTAGTTGAACTTGCATTTTGAAATCCTAGATTGGCAGAGTGAGGCCTCACTGACCTCTTGTATCTGCTCCTAGCTAGTGTAGACAGTTGGGTCATTGGGTCATCTAAATGCAGGTAGGCTGGTTCCCTTCCATCATAAAAGGCCTCCAGCCGTTGGCCCTTTAACCTCAGCAATCTCTTCTCAAGTAATTTGAGAATTTGCACAGATACTGACTGCCTTTGTAACACTGACCCATTTTAGCTCAGAACAATGGCTGAATTGAGTGAGACCCTGAAAGCATCCTCGACCTTCTGCATTTTTGTTGTGATTCTGTGACTGACAACTGAGGAGGAACGCAAAGAGGCAAAAAAGAAAAACATCAGTATTGAATTCAAGCGTGCAGTACAAGTAGTAATTTATCAAAGTATCAAAAATAAGAATAAAACCATGATTTTACATACAGTCCGATCTCTCTATGTTCACACATTCATTTACTTTCTCAATACATTCTGCAACGTTGCACATGTAATGTTAGAATAAAACATGTTTTACAGTGTGTGTGCGCCCATTGTTGTTCTGTTTACTTAGCAGTATACACCTTGCCTGGAGATCAACAACACCCATATCTTCTGAGCAACAGTTTACTGTGTTCCTGTTACATTCTGCCATCTAGTGGTCCCACATATAAAATGGCCTTTCCTGAACAAAAAACAATCTCCAACCACTTTACTAGAACCTTCTCTCCATTTCTTAACGACCTCGTTATTAATTTACAATAGTAACATTAAATATAACACTACATCATCACCATGATGAGTTAATTACAAGTAATACTAAAGTTACATGTGCTTCCCTGACCTGATTTAATACATCTTAATACTTACACACCAGAACCAGTGGCCTTGTGGACAGTTTCATTGCTGTTCTGCAGTTTGCTCAGGTCTCCAAGGCGTTTTAAAAAGCTAAAAAAAAGCCCAGAGTTTTCAGTCTTATTCCACGTACTTTTCGGGGGAACATTTTCACTATTCCTCGGCGGGGGTTTGTCCATGGGCTCCACTGATTTGCCCACTTCGTTTTGTTCCCCAAGACCATCATCTGGAACATGGGTTACAGAAACATTTGGCTTGCTTGGCTTTTCTCCTGACAGAGAATTCTGGTCTTGAGCACCAGATTTTTGAAAGTTGTGAGATGTGTCAGTAAAGTCAAACACATGTTTTGAGGGATTTTGTTCAGCGCCTTCTACTGGTAGTGTCCCTTTTTCTCTTGCCACAGAATTAGGAGTTCTGACTGGAGGCGTAGTGAACAGATTGTCTTCCTCTGCCTCAGTTTTAGGGAATTTGGTAGGTAGAGTATAGCGGCGGCCAAGGTTACGTTTGGAGGAGGAGTGAGGCTCTAGCAAAAGTCTTACTAAGTCCTTATTGGTGGGGTCTTCGGGATATCTCTCTGTGTCCTCATCGAAGGTGCGTTGACGAGGCAAGGTGCTAATTGGACCAGGAGATTTCTCATTGTCCCGAGAATAGTCATCAGATGAGACACTGCTGCGGCTGTTCTGAAAGTGCAAAACCTTTTTAGATGCTTCGCGCAACCTTTGAGCCTCCTCCTCGTTATTATCCTGTAGATCTTCCTCACTATCATCACTGGCAGCTGAGAAAGATCTGCCTGAGGAGGAAATGTCGGTGGTCTTATTGGCTGGGTGTGTAAAACCTTTGGAGTCCTTTTTTATGGAAGTTTTCCCCTCTTGTTCATAAGGAATACCACATTTTGCCTTGTTTTCCTCGCCATTAGACTGATCTTTCTTTTGTGAAAGGTTCTCTGTGAGTTCAACTGCTGAATTCCACTCTTTTCTGCACATGTCCTTAGCTCTTAAAGAGATTCCTCTTATTTGTTTTCCAGTGGGGAGGTTCACCTGAATTTCTGATAGCCCCCCGTTGTTGGGGCTGCCAATCGTGGGGCTTCCATGAGTGGATGAGGGCTGACTTCCGGGTCTCCTCCGAGAGACACCCTTCGTAAGGAAGTTCTGTAGTATTGACTGCAACGCAATTCCATCCATTTCCTTGTCTCTACTGGAGCAGGTAGCTGTGGACCTACGTTTGGCGACGCTCTGCAATCTGTCTCTGTGTCTCCGCTGCACCTCTGCCACCTCGCGAGCCTTGTTTTCCTGCAGAAAATCACAAAGTTAATAGATCACACAGGAGTTGTTGTTTTTAATACCTCAGTCAAGGACAAAATAACAGTACACAGGATTACCTGCATGGCCCGCATAAACCTCTCACAAAAGGAGTTGAAAATGGAGAAGCACTCCTCCAATTTGAACATGTTTGGGTTTTCACAGAAGTACTCTGCCACAGAGTCACTCACTGACTGCAATTCCTGAAGATCAGACTGCATTTCTGCCAAGCAGACCTCAGTCTCCTAAATGGAGCCCAAATCAAAAAACATTAGAACATCACCATTACAATTCACACAAACTGGGCTGAATTCCATGACAAAAGGCTTCCTCACCTTCAGATAATCCTCCATCTGTGCCTTTAGGTCTTCTTGTTTCAAGGTGTCAGCTTTGGCAGCTTGAACTTTCCTTATCTGTTTTTCAAACTCTGCTTCAATTTCACCTTTATTCATTCTAAGAATAAATAAAAAAAAGATACATTGTGATGTTACAGCAGATAAAAAGAAAGATATGAACATATGCGGAGTGCCAGATTGTTTACCTCGCTGCAGCTTCAAGGTGTTGGAGTTGGTCTGTAAATGTAAGCAGGTCAACATCTGCCTTCTGAGCTTGCTGTGGTGAATATGAAAGTTTGTATAACTTTTTTATTTTTAAATCCCATTTCACAAACATTTCTTAACATACAGAAAAACTCAAACAGATTAAAGTAATAAAAGCTACTTGCCATCACAACATAATGCATAAGATTCATTCCGGGTTTGTTTGCTTTGGTGTCCACAAGCTTTAACAAAGAAGACATTCGGAAGCCAATTGCACTGCCTGCATAGCCACCCTGTGATCAAACAAACAAAATGAGACTCAGAGATGAACAAACACAAAGGAAAGCTATCCAAGACTCCACCATCCCATATTATACACTCACAGCATTCATGTAATTTCCAGTCTTCAGTACCAGCCGAATGACAGAATGGAGATTATCAGACTCCAACAGCTCTGAAATAAGACACACATGGTGAATTCAAAGTCGAAATTGGTTTACAACTCTGTTTTTGCTCAAAATCTATTACTAGTCCTATCAATTTAAAATCCAGGAAAACGAACATTACCCTTTCCAGCTGCTGTCAACGTGCCAATGCATCCTTTCAGTTCATTCATGAGGGGGAAAAATTCCTCTTTGAGCACCAAGCTGCTAAGACGCTCTTCATAGCTAACACACACACACGTTATCCATCATTAGTGAACGACTACTGACATTAAACACTTGCAATACATGGAATTCCATTCAGACAGCTTACCTGGGAATCTTAACCAGCATTAGCATAAAGAGATCTGCTTCAGGGAGAGTGGAGGGGTCGCCCTTAAAACTGAGCAGCTGCTTCCCCTGTCAAAACAAAAAAAAAGCAACCATGAATCTTAAAATCAGAAGGTGCTATTGCGATTAAATCACAAGCAACAAGGTTGTCAGATTGACAGAAGACATTAGACATGTGGGGAAAATATAGACAGCTGTCACACGTACCTCCCCTTCATCTGGCAGCAGCTTGAACAGCTCCCTCAGCTTTCCAGAACCAAAAGTGAGACTACTTCCGGATTTGATTTCTTCAATCATGTCTTTTACAGGCCTGCGGAGTGAGGTGGAGAGACAGATGGGGTTGCAATTATCTTGACGTTTTTTGTTGAGGGTTGGGACTGCTCAGGAGCAGTGCGTGTCTTCGTTAATTCCACACTTTTGCATAGTTCGAAAAGTTGGGCTGCTGACATCAACAAGCCTCTACCTGCTCAAATAGCTTTGCGAAATAGCAACACTTTCTGACGTCTAACCTCAGAAAAACACACGCTGTACAGGACATTAGAATGATGCACTTTCTTCGACAACAAACATATTTGGAACTCAAAGAAACAAACATATGACACTTGTTTGGAAGGAAATACAGGAGACAGAAGCTTGGAATAGTTAGAGGATTGTGTTCGCTACATATGCTGTTGCTTTTTTTTTTTTTGTCAGTTTACAAATGCTTGAGGAGGTATATAGTATGTTTTCCATTTCTGTCAAGTACGCCAAATAGCCTGAGGCAGTACATTTACAATACCTCTCTATAGTGTATCCGAGTGTTACTAGGGAGGCAACCTGCTGGAGCAGTAGAACAGTGTTTATCAGACCTGCCAGGACATGTTGGCTTCCAATGGTTAGTGAGTATGAGGCAGCCGTGTTGCAGACTAGTCCGTCTGCCTCATCCTGTGTTTTACACAACATGACGAAATCATTGTGCAAAACCAATCACACCTTAAGAATACCAACACTGACTCACCGCTTGAATTGCTTTAGGAAAATTCCAATGTTCATGCAACTCTTGGAGTTGAGGATGGAAACCTGGGAATGGAAACACAGACCTGGATATAATCAGCTTCTCGGTCGCTAAGATAGTTTCACTGTCGGCCTGAGCAGTGTATTTTGTATCGTATTCCTTTAGCTTTGTAAACAGACAGTTGATTCCAAAGGTTAAGGATTCTTGGAGTTGATTGTATTGAACAATGAGGGCAAAGATACCATTTTGCATCAGCCAGACATTTTGTCAGTGTCTCTCTTAGAAAATGGGACACAGGTCAAAGCAAACGCTTGGTAACAGAATTTAACCAACCTTTGTGAGACAAACGACCTTGATTGTTCCACAAAAGGAAATGACAGGTGAAGGTCATACATAGTCATGTTTTGGCTTAAGACTTGCCTTCAATTGAATGGCAAAGCAGTTTATCCTAAACAGCAGCTTGAATGCAGAGCACAAGTAGGCTACAATACAGACTGATGCTGTGTGAGGACACAAGTATACCTTCCTTTAGTAAACAGATACGAAGAATAGTGAGACTCCACCCATGTATTGAGGGATTCTAAAAACACATGTTCAGAAGACAAGCAATACATTACTGTATGACTATTCTGGTGATGCGATGGACAAATACATTGATAATTTCTCTGACCTCACAAGGGAAGAAATAAAAATGTGATGTTTCTAAAATATAACTAGTCCCATTCCCTAAAAATCAGATGTGATTAATGTCATAATGGAGAATGAGCTCAACAGAGGAGATCTACATCCGATAGAGAATCCGGGTCTGAAGAAGTTGTCTCCATATCTCAGCATTACACAACAAAAATACCAAACATTTCAATATATTGCTACAAACCCTTGGGGTTAAAGAGTTAAGCCTACTCTGATACATTAAAGTGTGACCCCTGAATCCTGATGCTGGAAAACTCACCATTACGCCTCCTGAGGCGGCAGTCGGCAGGCCCCTCAGACTCTGGCGGTTCAGGGCCTTGAGTTGTTGCTGGCCCTGCTTGTGGCTGAACAGCTCCTCCATGTGAACAGTGTCCAGCTCATATTCCCCATCACTCTTATCTGCCGTCCAGATGTTGTGCTTTCCTACCACACTGTGTTTAGGAAGGGTTTCCCAGTTGAAATTGCGCATCCTGGAGCGCCGGTGCGCTCCCTTGGCAATGAGGCCAGCGCCATGTAGGGATGGAGGGAGGCCAGGGGCTGGAGGTGGAGGTGGAGGAGGTGGTGGCGGTGGTGGAGGAGGCGGTGGTGGAGGAGGAGGCGGTGGTGGTGGTGGTGGTGGTGGCAGAGGTGGAGCGGGAGGACCTCCTGGTTGCATTGTTTTTCAAGGAGCTCTCAGCAGGTTTGGGATGCAGTCATCTCAGTCACACATACAGACAGGATTAAAGCCTACAAAAGAAGTTGTCGTCAACTGTAAACTACTCTGAATGTCTTTATGGGATTGTGCTGTAGTTGTTGTGCTGGAGGGACTTGTTCAAAAGGTTGTCGGTTAGGATGATACCTCCAGACTGAAAGAAACACAAGAGGGTGGGGACAGATTAAAAACAAAAAGGCTCATGTACACTATGACTTTAAGCAACAGTGTTTAGCAATGGATAAAGCATTCACTTTCTCCACAGTACTTAAAATATATGACTAGTGCTTCAAGGGTTGTCAAAAGCATAACAATAATATGCAATACACTTTGGAATCATATTACAGAAGTTACTCAAAAACTATCACAATACTCACACATTGTTATGGGATTATTAGTGGCAGTTTATTATAACATTATACATAAATATCTATTAAGCATGTTAAATGTATCCCCTTAGTCTCTCGAAGTTTATTTGGCAAAAATATGTGAATGAAATATACATCGTTTTAAATAATAAAGGCTTCTTGTTGCTTGTAAAGACCTTGTGTATTATTCAGTATCCAGCTAAACGTATCCACCTTAATCGATAAACTAACCGAACCACCGTTTGTTACAATGTTTGTTAATACACCAACGTCATCATCAGGAAGTAAAAAGACAACATACCTTTGTTTTTGATTCAGCCGCTGCCCCGTTATCCTAATTTGTTGATTTGCCTTCTTCTTCCTTTGACTTGATGAAGCTTTGCCATAAAAGCAGAGTGGTAATGACCTGGATAGCGCGAGGGAAGAGTGTCGAAACTACCTGCGTAAACGACACGCCCAGACGTCATGGCAGCCCACACCTTCCCAGCAGGAGGAACTCTGGGATTTCACCCACACATTTTGGCTTGTTGGCTTTTGTTTGTGGCCACGTTGTTTTCTGTCCAGCTGTCATGAACTTATGTGAGCAGTTCACTCTTTGTATAGACTCTTCTAGCGTGAAGAAAGTCCTGACTGATAGCGACATTGATTTGTTAAAGGTGTTTTGTAGTAGGCTAGGATTTTACCACGAAGACCGAAAATTATACCGTGAAGAAAACGCTTCGTCAGTTTTAGAGCTGCCTTGTTTTTTGTCAGCAAAAATAAATAAAATAGTAAGTGAATAAATGAGTGAAAAGGAAACCACATGCTTTAGTTAGACATTAAGCCATTCCACCAGCTCACACTGCAATTAGTTTGAATGTGGGCTGGCCTAACTTCGCAGTGGCGTCAAGTAGCAGCAAGCACTTCAACTCTGCCCCAGATATAAGTATGATAAGAATGATAACTGTAAAACCCTAAATGCTTTTGTATGCAAATCAGTGGTTGTCTACAATCAAATACTGAGGGAAACTCAAACTGTTTCAAATAGACTCCTCATCTGCAGTATACCAAAAGGAGAATGAGGGATCTGTTGAAGAAAATGTGTGCCTAAATAAGTCAGGTATTTTGGGGAAAAATAACAAAACTGCTATGTGCCATGTATAGCAATTTGAAACTTACTTAAGTTCAAATCCCCTGCCTCTAAGATGAATGCTTGTCTTGCAAGTTGCAACAATAGCAAATTGACTCATTCAGCAGGAATGTCATTTTCACTTTTGTTTGCCCTTTCTCCCTGCAAATGAGCACCAAATGAAGTAATGAGTGACAACAGGGAGACACAAAATCAGTGAGGGGAAACATGATACAACAGATAAACCCAGTGACTGCATACAGCAGGCTATGGGATGTGATGTGTATTTGTCAAACCCATCACAAAGTCCACGATTGACCAATTAACTGCCTGGATGGGCAACAGCTGAACCCAACTGTGGAATGTTAACTGATACTGTTTAAATGGTATATTTTCTCAGACGTTTGTTAATACTGGTGCAGTAAAGGAATCAGCTCGGTGTGAATAGTGCTGTAAACTACATGGTCTTATCTCCAGATTGCATTTCTAACTTCACATTTTGGCCAAAATAACCAAAAAAAATAGATCAATGTGCTTCACACATTAAACAATTTAGTATAATTTCATGATTATGAAATAAGATAAGTCATGGAAAGCATGTTAGAGATATATCAGATTGTATTATCATGTACATAATTAATGGTGGATACATATAACATATATTGTGAGCTTCTCATATGAAACTGACAGATCTGTGTCGACGGCACAGTTAGGTGAAAAGAAAACATCCAGCAGATTTTATTGGAAATGCAGAAAAAGACAAAGATAATCAGCTGACTAGAATGGAAAAAAATGTACATAACATACATTGCTATGTCACAAACTGATTGATAAAAATAAAATATGAAAAATGTGCGTGTACATTCCGTCCTCGAAGACACTGAAATTGCAATTGTATCCTAAATTCATGTTTAAGAATATGAGACTTCAAGAATGAGTCTCGGAGGTTATTTTTTATAGATACACACAGGCACCTCCAAATAAAACATAAATCAAACAGTGTGTTGAATTTTGATTTCTTTACGATAGTCCAGATGTTTGTATTTATAATCAAAGCATCCAATATATTAACTGCTTGATGCTGAGTTACTGAGTGTAACATCTGTTTAAACATGACAGACACTTCATCAGGACAAAAAAATAAATCTAGAAGAACAAACTAATGATGGATTGTATATTCGGTTAGAGAAATTGACTATATGTATATTTTCCCTTCTATGCATGTAAACTGACCATTAAAGCAGGTATACCACAAAGCAATATTAGAAGCAAGTGGGATAACTTTGAAAATCATGCTAAACCCTGATGTCTTTGATCTAAATCTGTAAAACTAAATTTGAAAAAGGTGGTTCAGTCACGCACACTCAAGAAAAATAAATACAATTTCGAGGGTTTTGTTATAAGATTTTTGACATTATCCCTCTAAATTGCTAATCTGATTTGTGGAATTCCTCTAATGTGATATACTCTGAAATATAAGATAACGCTTTAGACAACATTTAAAAACAAAACATAATAATGCATGTGCAAAACTGCCGTGGGATCGCTCACCAATAGTAGATTATACTGTACATAAAAAGGAAGTGATATTCACCTAAAGAATAAGTAACAAAAGAAACCAAAAAGAACAATCTCTTGTTGTACCATCTATGTAATACAGGATAGTGAAAAACAGACAGAAATATCTCATGTTTTTCTTCACCACTGACCGTAATTGATCCTACTATGTACTCCTTTATTTCATTCTTGTCCATCTAACCACAATGTCAGGATCTTCACGGACCAGCGTGTCACTGTACATGTCAAGACTGCTGAACCCCCGGGCGCTCTTTACTGCTCCTCCAGCCAGGATGGCTTGTCTGATCCCGGGGGCTTTAACTTTACATTGAACTGTATTAGAGTTTGTTCCAACTGCTCCTGGTTGCCAGCAAAGTAAGCTGAGATAGCATTATGGAAGAGAAGCAGCTGCTTGTGCATAACCTTCACCTAGAAGAAAAGGAGAGGGAAATTCTGCCATTACAGTACAAAAACAGTTTCAAGTGTTGAGGAAAGTACAGGCCATTGACATCTATCACGACGACATTTACTAGCTGCCCAGAATAGTGTCTGGGGAATCAGCCTGAAAGCAACTTGCACATTCTGCTAAGATGTATTCCCAATCTATTTTAGGCATGCTAAGTCACACAAACGGTGACTCTTGTTTTTATCTTTGTTATTTTCATTAACTTGGCAAAACTTCTAAAATAAAACATAAAAAAAATGATGTTTTGCTTTTCAAACGGTGTGGATCATGGGTCTGTGTTTAATTCGACAAACTGAGGCGTTCTCTCTCTTTAGCGTAATTATCGACAGCATGAACGTGCTTGTCTCTGTTGGTGAAGAAGTCAGCCTGCTTCCTTTAGTTTGAGCTGGTCTGCCTCAGCAGATGCTTAAGGGCAAAGGAAGAGGTGCATTTTCTACCTTAATGTGGCAAATCAGTCCTAAACCACTGCTGCAGTGTGCGATACTTCAAAGCTCAGGACTTACTTTACACTGAAAATTAGGCATCAACAACAAATCAGAATGCGACACAGCATGCTCCATCTTTTCTGAACATCATTGACTGCACTGGTATTCTCCCCCTTCAGGATGCTGTCCAAAAGTAATTTTGAGTGGGTGTTTTTAAGGAGTAACTGGACACCCTGCTGAAAAGCAGTGTTTTACTGGTCTTCCCTGATTGACAGTTTCATGCCTGTTTCACCTCTGACCACGCCCACCAACACTGATACCTGTGGTGGTCAAAGGTGAACATGCACCTGTGACCACAGGGTCCTGGAGTACATCTAAACATCCCCACAGCAAAGTGAGAAGTTAACCCACTGGAGATTAGCAAAAACAAGATTTCACAAGGTTTTATAGGCGGACATTTGAAAGGAAATAGAAAATTGTAAACCACAAACCTTGTTTTCCTCCAGGAATTTGAGCTTGATGGTGACATCACTACGCAGCCTTTCGTATTTGTCTCTGTAGATCTGGTAATCATGTTGAGCCATGTCAATGCGGACCATGGTAGCTGCATCCCTGGGGCCCAAACTCAGCTCCTCCAGATCAGAGCGATAGGCATCAAACTCAAGTCTGCATGCAAAAAAAAAAAAAAAAAAGGTTGAGGCTGTCTCACTTTGCAGGTTTTCACCCTACAGGAATTAAGATCATATTCCTCAACTCCTAACCGGGATGTCAGGGTTTGTTACCTTGTGTTTTCATACAGCTTAATGGTCGTCAGAGTATCCTCCATTGTTTTGTTGACCAGGGTGTCGACGCTGGACACGAAGAAGTTGACGGCACTAAGAAGAGCCTCGCCATTCCTACACAACAGCTTCTGTGTTTCTGCATTATACCCAAACTCGTCCTGTAGAGAAACAAATTGGTTTCACCTGCTAACTTCAGCTCCACGTCACATCACACTGGGAGCTTTTTTTACTGTACGGTACCTGCAGCTCTGGGGACTTCTGGCTGAGGTCGGCGAAGGTGTCTCCTAGAGCCTGTTGCGTCTGCACCATGCTTTGAAAATGACTGGTGAGTGCAGTGGCCAGTCGGAGGATGTTTTCATACTTGTTCTTGGTCTCCTTTAACACGTCGATCTGAGCCTCCAGTTCCAGGTCTACTGTTCTTGAACCTCTGCCAAACCGCTCTGAGAACATCTGCTTTGTACACTGCATAGTGGATATAGACACTACATTAAACCCAACATAAAGAAAACGTCATGACATTATGGTCAGCTCGACTGAAGACACAATACCTTGTATGTGTTTATGCCCCATTTCTTTACACTGTCCAATTTCTCCACTGCCACACCCCGAGAAACTTCTTCAGTGGAATTACCACCGTTATTGTTTGAGGACCCTAACAGAGACAAAAAAAAAGCACAATGTCCACTCTGATGCATGTCATGCTATCAAAGTTTACAGAGGGCAGAAATTGCATGGGTCATGACAATGAGTGAAGAGTACAGTGTGGACATGGTGATGAGCCTGGTGATACCTGGATGCTGGTCTGTGTGCTGGGCAAGTCGACTAGCTGCAGATTGGCTTTTAGGTAAGCCAACACCCCTGGATTTCATGCGAATGTCTGAAATGAGCACGGTGATGATAAAAAAAAAAAAAGCGAAGATGAGAGGAAGGTGTGAAATATGTATCAATAAAAGTGTGCCGTTGAGATAGAATAGCATACTGAAAGAAAACAATGTTAGGCACTTTGGTGAAGGAAACATTAAAACAGTTAAAGGGGGTTGGAAATAATCCACCATGCAGGTTTCTCATGCAGAATAAAAGGATTTACAAAAAGATGAAAATGGACTTCATGGGATGAGAGGTCACTAACAAGCAATGTCAAAACAGTCACCAAAAATGCATTTTACAGGACAAAATAGGACATTCTTGTTAGACATCAATAAGTTAGATCCCTGTGATATCAGGTTAGTGCACCCCTAAGTTTGAAAGCTGCCAAAACACTTGTTGCTGAAGCTGTGAGTTGAAGAGGTACAAGCAAGGTTGCATGAAACTCCCTCAGTCAGGCAATCTCTTATACAAGGCCAAACAGCCCAACATATAGAGGAAAACCAAAAAAAGGTTTGTCAGAATACACGGCCACCTGGTCCTGGTGCTGGGGCTCGTCTTCTGTCCAGATACTCAGGGTTGAAGCGAACTGCAGGCCCTATGGGATATGGATGTTTGTAACGTGAACCAGGAGCCTCTCTAGTGACACATCAGAATACAAGGAAGAAAAGCTCTCGGTACGGTTTCTTTAAGGGGGTATTGAGTATCAACCTCTCTCAGTGATTTACGGATTGCAACAACATTGACAGATCTCTCGCATGGCAGTCTGCACAGCCTGTCGGGGGGAGTGGAGGGGGTCAAAACAGAGAGTGGAATGAACAGTGAGCTGTATTAAGCCAGAAAAGTCAGCACTCTGCAAAAATAATTGCAGGGGGATTTGTATTGATCAACAACCCTCCTATACTGATGTAGAGCTCTCAGCATGACTTACGGCTTTGGTACAGCAAGTACTATGCAGAGCTCCATTCATTATGTCTTTGCAGCACAAACTGTATCTGCACTGTGAAGAATAAACAAAAGAAGCAAAAAGACGGCATTCAGTTGTTCCAACAGTACCTTTGATGCTGCTGGTAGGAATGATGCCCCCTGCAGGTCCTCCATAACCTCCTGAGACAATGCTGGTTTCATTCAGGTTGGGTCCAGACACCATCACCTGCTGCAAATCCTGATGGATTTACAACAAAATACAGATAATACATGAAGTTAAAAAGGCGATAAATATCATCACATTTCGGGAACCAGAAAGCTGAAACTTCCAAGTCATCCTGAACACAGACCACACAAAGAAAATGCTTATGTGGCATTTTATTATTCCACATGATGGCCTTCAGTACTGCTTTCCTCAGACAGACATATTGTTCATGTAGGACCACTGATACTGTAGGCTTTACCAGAATGAGACCAAAACAATGCACTAGTTATGAATTGTATTGATTGCTACTGATAGTATTCAAAGGCTCGTATGACTTAAGCATTCTGCACAGTAAACCTACTCCCTCTCCAATGCTCTCAACACATCATCCCCAGTATCAGGTGCTGATGGTGGTCAAACGTTACAGCTACTGTACATAGCAGCAGGCCTGTGCATGATAGGTATCTGCTGGCCTAAACAGCCTTAGTCCTAGACTGTGCCATCACGTGGAAAAGGATAGAGAAACACACACTGAGTACAAAAAAACAACAACAGATGTAATAAAAGGACATTAAAGAAATGTGACTGACTGACCTGCTCCAGGCTGTCATCCTCTGGCAGAGTCCCTGTGTCGCCATTGCTGTTAATGGGGATCTCCATGGTGGCAGCCTTGCTCATGATACTGTCTGCCATGACTCAACCTCTGCAAGACAGCACCAAACACCGACACATAAAGATGGTATCATGTTTGCAGTTTGACAAAATAGTAACCACACAGCCTTCTACTCCACCTCGACACAGAGATAACGCCTTGCTTACATGGATGCTAACGTGGCTGGCTAGTCTCAGCGGTGCTGATGTGGCCCCAGCTACAGTAGCGACCCGAGGTCTAGTCGTCCGAGGGAGAAACAAGCCGTTGTTTGCACAGACAGCAGGCTTGAAATGCAAACTTGTTTCAGCGGGAAACCACTGTTGTCTTTAATAATCATTTAATGCTAAAAGTCCATGATTATTTTTCCTGCAACGGTTATCTGCCTTCCATGTAATTCAGCCAGAAAATCCCTGCATACAGCTTGCTGACAGCTTTAGTGGCACCTCTTCGAAATAAAAGTTTCTGTGATTTTTATTCAACTCCAAGTCACATAGCTTGGTTTTAATAGCAAAGCACTTCGAGTGAAATATATAGTGTAAACTGTTTAGTGTGTGTTACTTTACAAATGAGAGGCTTCAAGCGTATACTGTGAATACATGCTCTTATTTTGAAAGATAATACCTTTAACGTAGCATCATCGTCAAGCCTCCTCCCCCGCTCCATCTTCCACGTCGTGCAGTGCTGACGTAGCTTTATTTATCCCCAAACTGCAGTACCATTCTGCTCCTGAAGATGTCCCTAACAGCCCACGGACTGTGAGAGGAAAGACACACATACAGTAACTCCATCAGTAACTTCATTAAGGCGCTGGCCCATCAAATGCTGTGATTATTAATCATGAGAAGGAAGGCTGCTGCGTCCTGTTACCTTGATTGCAATATCTCTTCAAATCAAACTGTATAAATACAGTCGTTTGTTTTGAGATGTGAAATGCCTCGAGATAGACCTCACCCTGGTAAACTGACCACACTTCCAATTATTTGCCTCATTTGTTTCAATCAGGGATGCGAGGGAAGTGCACATGGTCTCCAAATGTAGTTTGTGTAATTACTCCTGGTCTGAACAGAGAACCAACCACTCACACCCACAATTCCTACAGTAAAATGGCTAATTTCCTTTGATGTGTTGATTTCCTGCACGTGACATATTTTCCAAACATCTAAAATCTCATGTTGAGAAAACCTTTTCCTCCTAGTTTCTTCCCCTTCATCATCGTCCCCCTCCTCCTCCTCCTTTTTCAGGCTTCTGCATATGACTAGATTTGACTTCTGCATTCCCAAGATCAAAGGCATTTAAAGGCAAAGGATGAAACTGGGTTAGTCATGTTTTCCCCTTAATCAACAAATCAACATGCCAAAGGTTATTGGACCGGCATAATACATGCTCTGCTTTTGATCCTGATGTCAAAATTCACAGAATATTGCGTTGAACAAGGTTCATATGTTGATGTCACATGTAAGTTGTTGAAGTCAAAGTTTACCTCCCTCACTTGTTTATGTGTCCATTAGTCGCCATCATTTGTATCATAGAATCAATCTATTTTGTTTTATACTGGGTACAGTTTATGTAACATTGCCTATTAGCTCTACATTACCTTATTGCAAGTATGTCTCAATACCTTTAGTGCAGGATACCAGTCTACCTCGTAAATCCCTAGTGAATTGGTGAAAAAAAGGATTCTATATACATACTACAAGTCTTGTCAACAGGAACTGAGGTCACAGCGATGTAAAGATAATGAGGTTGTTGCTGTATACCATCATCTAAACGTTAAATATTCCAGTGGTTTGCTGGCTACTTTAGTTCCAGTTTGGTGAGTGAATAATTGTATGGGTATGTTTTGACTTACTATTTGAAGAGAGTGACTGACTCAACATCCTTTAGCTCCGGTACCTTTGACCTCCACATTATTCATGGGCCACAAACAGCCCGATGTTGCTGAGGTTTGAATTTTAAAACCAGTTGTTTTGTTTTTTGGAGTGGAGGTAAAGGAAATTATGTGCAGCAGTTAGTTACCGGCATTGCACAAGATTGCAAGCTGCAATTAGGTAATCAAGGCTTATTAAAGTAGACTTTAATCACAAATTCTCTCATGTTTCAGCTTCATGACAGTCAACAGTTTTAAGTTTCAACAAGAGCAGCGGTGGAGGGGGGGGGGGGGTTGTACCACTCTCTCTACTCTAGTCATTTTAGAACACCAAATTCTCACACAGGAGAATGCAAATTTTAGTGTTGCCTATAAATTTAGAACAAGACCAAATTAAATTTTAAAGGTCTCAGGCGAGGTCTCCTCTGAGACTGCACTGCATGTCACAAAGCCAGCATGTGAGGGGAGCGTGAGACCGAGACCACAGTGTACCCCTCCCTCTGTCATTTTAGATAATAGTTCATCTTGTTTTTAATGATCATTAAGCAAACTTCCAGATGTTGGGAAGTAAATGTATCCTCACACAGCAAACAAGAGTACTGGAGTTAGAAAAGAGGAATCCAGAACAACACAGCAAAGCAGTGCTGCCTGCATCCTTACTCCATGGGAATTACAAACGAGTAATTCAAGTTTTACATTATGCAGCACATGGAAGTAATTTTTTATAGTGACGCTAATGTGCTATTTCAAACGATCTGTCAACCTTTTTTTCCCAGTTGGTGTTTCTATCAATGCTCTCTCAGAGAAACAGCAATTCATCATCATGATGGATCCTCGGATGCCGTGAATTTCAGTTGTAGAATGTCTCAAAAGACAACACATAATCAGGACAATACATGTTTATGTGCTTTTCCTTTAATGAATAACAGTATGAAAAGTTTAGATTAGGATCTGTGTGAAATAATGCATGAGGGGAGAATTACATTTCTAATGATAGTAAATACTATTTTGACTGGCAGATGTGTTTTCAAATGGATCACTGTTGACATAAAGACTCTTTGTTCCAGTTTCTCTGCTATCCTCTTCATATTGAAAGCTTAGAAATAAACAAAGAGCTGTCAAGAGTATTTCTATTATTTAAATCAAGTCGCAAACACTGAGGAAAGTAATATCTTAACACACTAAAAGAAAAACAATGACAAACTTCAGGGTGTCATTTAGTAAGTCTGATACATAAAACATTTTTTAAAGTACAAGGTATTTTTGTTTTCAAGACAGATTTTCTGTTTTATGCATACAACCTCTGCGGCAGTGAGCACAGTAACCTTGAGTATATCTTGAGTATATGGCGTGAGAGCAACGGCCTCCAGAAAATACAAGCTTTGCTATTGCTCTGATGTTTCCACTTACATTCACCTGCATAATCAGAGGGACAACCAGTCAGACGCCGCGAATAAAATGAGCGGCCAATTTAAGAATCGTAAATCCCACAAGAGCTTGTTGGCATTTTCACTGAAGTGTTAAAGTAGTTGTTAATTTTGTTTTCATGAACGCTAACTTTGGTTGGCACACAGGCTGTGGTCAGGATATGCACGAAAGGGCCGTTGTTTAGTTTCTTTATACTGTTTACTTACTCTGTCATGCAATTTCAGTTTTGCAGGTCTCCAATTTTGCAATCTCATTCATTGTAGTTTCAGGCATTTTCTCAAACCATGAATTACTGCGGGACTGCTACCTATGTGAAGAGATTTGAACGCCACGTTAAATATAGCAATATATCCTGCTACAATATAAATATAACTCACACGCAACAACTTTTGAAAGAGGCCATCATAAGGAGTTTTAGTGAGTATGGAAGTATGTCTTGAAATCAAACTATGTGAATGAAATCTTGATTTTGAGCCAGGAGGTACCCCTTGACAGAACTCACCTCAATAAACTGTGGACACAGTCAAGTGGCCAACAAATGCAGAGCAATGTCCATGATTACCTTTCATGTCAAATAGAGTCCTCCTAAGTCTATTCCTCTCTAAAATGTTTGAAACTTTCATTTATGAGGAAGATTTGTTCAGGCTGCTGCATGCCTTGTGCTCCTCTTCATTAAGTAACCATGTAGCTTCTCCAAGGGTGGACAAAATATCTATGGCAATACAAGGAACGTGAGGGTGTCTTAACGTTATTCAACTTCTATGCAAAAGAGAGAAAATAAAAAATGGTTGAAAATCTGTACAAGGCAGGGTGATTTTTTTGACTAAAAAGTAGTTAGGAGAACTTTTTTTAAAGTTTTGACAGATTTAATTACCATCATGTGAATATGTTGCTTCTTGGAAAATACATCTGAAACCTATTACATGTCATTAACACAAATGATATGAACATTATGCGCAAAACATGACAAATGCACCACCGGAGCCAATGTTTTTTTTCTCCAATTGCCTATATCCAGGTCAGGGTTCCAGTGGCAACAGTATAGACAGTATGAATTATGCCCTATTCTCCAGGAACTTCCTCTTTTTCTTCCTGGGGGATCCCAAAGTGTTCTCCAGGTCAGCTGGAAGACATATTCTCTCCAACATTTCTTAGATCTCTAGCAGGTCCGCTTTAAATCAGACAAGCCCGGTACCTAATATGGATGCCTACTTATATCCGCATTCTCATTTTTTGTTCACAATTTAAAACCTGTGAGCGTATGGGCACGCAATGGAGATTGAATAACTGGTACGAAAAGTGGGTTTTAAGTCCAATTTAGAAATAATATGGGCAATGTTACAATTCCAAAGAATGAAAATAAGTAAGACAATGAAAGCTTCGCATCACTCCAACGGGTGGGCAGAGAGTATGTGGACAGGGCAGCTTGGAGGTTGAGTGTGGGGGTGTCCAAGAGACAGCACTTTGGTGGGGTGGGGGTATGGTAGCCTGAAAGCCTCTTGATCTCACTTACCTTCACTCATGAGAACATCGTAGAAAACCTACTGTAGCAGTTGCTCAACCCCCACCTGAACAAGACATCTATATCAGCGAGTTTCTTGGGGGCATCTAGGGCTCATCTTTGGAGATAAACATGCAGGGATGTCAAAACAAAGTATTAAAGAAATACCACCTGAGTGGCAACGATTTGGACCCTTGTAGACTTCAAGTGAGTGTTGATATCTTGTCCATGATTATATTACAAGTAGAGGAGTTGACACGGAGCATTTCACTGAAAGCTTAATGCTCACATTGAGCAGGTTGTAAAAATGCTCAAAAAACCATCACAGCTCTGATTCTAAATGTACAGGAACCAAACAGAACATCTTCATCACTCAAGATACTTTGGGGAATTTGGTTGCAAGCTTTTTCCAAATTCACAAAACACATGTAGACAGGATTAGCAGACTGTCACGATGCCTCAGTTAGCTGAGAGGATAAAAAGATCACCATCCTGCAACCAAGAACGAAGGAAAAACAGGTTTGACAATATTGGCTGGGGTCTCCCTTCCAGCACATTGGCCGAGGCTTTCCTAGTAAGTTGTGACTCCTGATAAAAGCTTAGTTACATCTTATCCACTTTTATTGACAGTCTGCCCCCCCCCCCCCCCCCCCCCCCCATTCATGTTTGCTAATACAAGGGTGTTTTAAAAAGCTGTGTCACACTGACTGAGATCTACAGCACCCAACAATATTTAGAGCATTAGTATTTCAGGTCAGCTCTAATGTCTTGTAGAGCTTTTTTAAACTACATCAGGGACATCTGCCAAGGATATGTGTTCAGACCCTCCTTAATCGTTCTGCTCTGCTTCCTGAGCAGAAAGCCTATTGCGTGTAATATGGAGGATTAAAATAAGACTGATGTCTTATCACCTGAAATATCATAAAATATCATAGGGATTTCAGAACTTTCTAAACACCATTGTTCAAATAGGCACTGCACAAAGTGTAAACGTTTATAATATATAATTTCACCGACGGCTAAAATGTAAAATATGTTAAATGTATCTTTGTCTTCCATGTCTGATTGTCATGCTCACATTAAGCATGACATTAAAAAAAGCCATCAGCTGAAGTTTTACTTCATCTATTCTGAAAAAAGAATACAGCGAGCGTCACACAAAGAGAAAATGTACCGCACAGTTGTATATCTGTTATTCTTTCTTTTCTCAATCACATGGGACATGATTCCTCCGGCATGCAGTAAGTGGAACAGCACCTGTAGGCGTCCTGCCCACTAAATCACAGCAACAGGCGAGATGTGATAAAGCAGATGTGGAGCTGAGCGACATGCGTCAATTAAGATCTGTTTTCACCCTCTGTCACCATCAGCTCAGACCTCTGAGTCCCTTCAACCCGGTTCCCTTTCCAAAGCCCGACACACCGAGCTAACTCTGTCACTCATTAAGGTACAAGCTGCTTCACAGATGTGCCTGTTTTGGTTAACGGCTCAACTACAGACCCTATATCTGCACTGCACGAACAGCTAAATCCAACTTTTGCCAGGCGTCTATACTTTTTATGAGGTACAATACATACTGACTGGTGTCTCGCAGTGTTCAAAGTGGTATGTAAATCTGTTTAAAATTAAGAATCTGAAGCCTGATACATTTCGAAAGAATCTACTGCAGAAGAGACATTTTAAAAGGTCACAGACACTGGTACAGTAAATGTAGTAAGCTAGAATATTGAACATTTTAATAATAGTGGATAATGGATTAACTACGGATAGAAAGGTACTTCATGTTCATTATGGTCCCCATGAATACACCCTCTTTGTACTCGCGTTTCCTAAAAGCAGCAGTATGACTAGCAAAACCAATATGTGAAACTTTCTTGTAGCTCTGCTTTGTACTGATATATTCTGAACTGTGTTGCAGCACAGGGGAGACAGGTGAATGAACCAGTTTGTTTGTTTCTACCCACACAGCACTTTTGGCAAGGACAAAAACCATGTCACACAAGAAAGAAAGTAATTGGTTTCTTTTTTTTTCTGGCTTTCAACACCATCCCATAATCTACATTATTTTTTCTGGGGCAGCTGTGGTACAACAGGTCATCCATTAAGGTGGTTTGATCCCTGGTTACTCTGTATGTCCTTGAGCAGTGCACTGAACACCAAACTGCTCCTGTCGAGCAGGCCAGCACCTTTCTCCATTGGCATGGTGAAGAGCCATTGGATTCATGTGCTGCTGCAAATATATGTAGTGATGCTGTAATAGTTTCGAGAAAAAATCATTCCAATGAAATAAAAGACACATTGTCACTCTAAAATTAAATGTCACGTAAGTTAAACTTGGAGAGAAAGAACACTGTCATCTTGTCTCTTCTTGTGGTACCTGAGTGATGTGCCACTCAGCAGTATGTCCAAATATCTGGAAATGTTTTTCCAAACATCTGTTTAATGTGACTGACAATGGGGGTTGGACAACTGTGGTCAGTTTAATCAGAAAATTTATCTCGGGTTTATTTGGTTGCTCTTTGGGAGCAAAACGAGCGATGTGGTATATTCAGTTTTAATTAAAATCGCTGAAAAGGTAGTAGGTGGAATTGGTGTCAAAAAGAGGTTGCTAACGATTGGAAACGGTCAAAACCTTGGTAAGGGAAGAGCCAATTTTTTTTCCGATGGGCTTTAAGGGAAGAATCATGATTCACCTCCCCCTCTGTGAATACCACAGGATACTCTTTGAAGTTTTGAACCAGACAGGCAAATCAGAGCACCACTTTCTCATCAACACAATCCCAGAGAGGATCACTGAGGCCCTTAACAACTTTAGGAAGTTCAACTCTAACTCTGCTCACCCCAAATCCCTGATCAGTGTATAATACACTCACGTTGCACCTAGATTGATTTAGCATTTTTCGATATAATAATCTGGGCCTTCTTTCACAGAGCGATCACATACACGTTTTAAAAAGGGTTTTTCGATTTGATCGTCTTCAACACTAAACATGCATTGACTGATTAGTTGCTAAGCAAAGTAAAAGACGACAAAGAATCACAGTAGAGGCACAAAAGAGTGCTGCATTGCAGTGTCCTGCGATACATTGTGCATGGGGTGGTGGTATTCCTGAAGCAACTGCACTCAAACAGCAAAGAAGATCATTTAAAATGATTATAAAATAATAAACAGGCTTTTAAATATGACCCAAAAAATGAATTATGCTTCCAGTTTAACCTACACAGCATCTTTAAAAATGTCAACATTGATCTCATGGTGGCCAGAAATAGCTGACCATGCAGACAACTATTCTGCAGGCAGACCCCTCCACAGACAGCCTGTATTGTAATAAGCGACTCAGAAAAGATCTTGAATGTAACCTTTTCAAGTCTGCCATCACCAATTTACATTACAGTACATTATTTATGATTTTAATACATTATTTTCCTCACATATGCCTTTGATCTGTATCTTATGGCATCTGGGTCGTGGGCGGAACAGTACCAGTACACTGGACTTCTTTCATGTCTTGCCAAATAGACATGATAATTAAACCTGACCCGACCTTGAATATGTAGAGTACAGGTAGCAACCATCTCACACAGTGTTCAACATAAAATCCTGCCAGTCACCTGTGAAACTGAATTGGCTGTAGGTGGTTTGAAAATGTATTGTAAGGGTGATAAATGTCTCAGATTCAGTCACAAACTCATTTTGTGCAAGACAGCTGGAAACATCTTTTAATTTCTAGGTGCAGAACAGAGTGACAATCCACTTGCCCTGAAGTACACAGTAGCATTTGGCAATATTTCCTGAGTTACATTTTTATACTAATACATATTTGGGTGGTGAAAAGCTAGGGTAAATCTTAGGGTTAGCAATAAAAAGGGATCAGGGTTATTGCAAAAATAATGCTAGTAATGAGTGCACATTAGATGTTGAAGAGATGGATGCTCTGAGCTTTAATGATACCTGCCGCAATAGCACACCATAATAGAAACACACACACGCACACACACACACACACACACACACACAAATGATTAACATTGGGCCTTATTCATATGTGTAGGCATTATGTGTGTAAGATTAAACTTCACTCCTCATGTGGCTTATTTTGCTCTGAAGTCTATTTTATGTATAGGGAACAATTTCTGAGGATATCAATGACATTCTTGTCTGAGTTTAAAGTTTCAAACTTAATAGTTTCCTAAGAGCAGTAAAAACTTTTGCAATTATGAGCCATAACTTTTATGAGATGTTGAGTGTGTTACTTCAAGATCCAAGCAGACCCTGCACAGTGAGCAGCTCATGACCATGAGAGAAAATCTCCATAACATCAATATTTTTGAAGTGAATTGCAGCGTAAAAAACACATAATCGTCCACATGCACATAGACACGATCTATTTAGATGGGGAATCAAAGTGAAAGCAGATGGGACTGTAGGCCAAAATACTTTCCACTTGAAGTAGGCCGCTCTTGTTCAGAGCTCTCTCAGTATCTGGGCTTGTTCCAGACGCCTGGCTGGAGAAGTGAAGTTCAAACTACTTGGCTCTCTCCACTCTCACCACACTGTCGCTGGGTAGAGCGTTGATTTACGACACAAGTCCTCCTACTGGACTGGACAAACCCAGGGCAGTGATGAAGAATGGCATCCAAGAATCCAGACACAACAGTGATTTTTTTTTTTGTGGGTATTCCAGTATTGTCGCATGTTATACTTGTATAACCTACAGCTGCCGACAGGAAAGTAAAGTACTTACCAAGAAGGAATGCACAGAGTTTAAAAGTATAAACTGAGACTAATTACATGTTGGTGTATGTTGTTATGGTATATATGTATGATTTCCATTTCTGACTTTATACAAATACTTATTTAAAGTATTTATGGGCCTTTTTCACAGCAGACATTTGGACTTGTCGTTGGAAGGAAAAGCACAGATGTTACTAATAACACTAACGATGGCTCTGTGCTTTTCAAGTGTTGAGGTGAGAGTGACAGTAAATCAGCATGCACGATACCATGAACATAAAATTAAAGGAGCTCAATGAATTTCAGCCATCATTAATTCATTTATTTACACCTGTGCTTTTCATACTATGACGAGTCAAAATATCTTCTATGAAAAACGCCTTCAATAACATACACAGCTTTTGATTACTGTAGTCAAAGCTCTGCACGTCAACACAGATGTTTTCACTTATTCTGACTAATTAGACCTCTGTTCAAGTTAAAGTTAGGCGGCACATTGAATTATAAAACTTTTAGAATTTCACTTTTAAAAGTTTGTCAGCTTATATTTAGAATTAAGTTAGGAAAGCCATTGTCCTGACCTTAATGGTGCAGCAAAACTAACTGGAGAGTAATGGAGATGCCAATCTAGCACAGTCTGTACACACACACACACACACACACACACACACACACACACACACACACACCTACACACACAATAAATTAGGTCTAATCAGCCAAAATAAGCCAAAACACCTGTTTGGTGGACCAAGACATGTGTGGGGCCTTCGATAGGCTTCGTTCAGACTGCAAGTGTTTCAGTTTCTCAAGCGACTCTGTTAAATGGCGACTTTTAGCCGAATGCGTCTGTGGTTGTTGTAGTTACGAAAGCTGTCGAACATATAGGAAGTGAACGTGTAGCTGTCCTCTTCAATGCCCAATTGTTCAATTTTTCATAGAAACGTCAAAACATCACACTATTGTAATTTGTGGATGTAGCATGCAACTACACATACAGACAGGATCCAGGCAGTTCAATTTGTGACCACCCTGTACGTGTAGCTGTACTTGAGCCCATTTTGTCATCTCTGCGTTCTTGGCTGGGTTGTAAGCAGCAGTCCATGGATGGACCTCTACTCTATGCATTTTTAGTCTCAAAAGCATTTATTTTCTATTGTGCAGCTGAGGCAGGATATTCAAACTTCATTATTTCAACGTGGTTACATCAACAGAAACATTTGCTTCATTGATTTACGTTAATAATTCACCGCAGTTAAACAGTCTTACATGTGTTGGAAACCAGTAAAATACCAAAATGGAAATCGAGGTCACAAGTTGATCTGGCGGCCTTCTGCTGTCAAGAGCGACTGCTGACTGTTTGTTGATTTGTTATATCGCACATCTACAATACAAACAAACACAAATGTGTGGATCGTGGCATGCTGGGATAGTTCCTCGTGACCAGTTCACACTGGTATCTGATATTGGCCACATTTAAAATAACATAATGTGAAAAGCCAAACAAAAAAAGGCTGGCAGGCAACGTGTAAACTCTTGCCCATTAAAGCCACAGTATATGCATTGAGCTTGAGAGCTGCCTTGCTCTCAGCTTTCCTATTGGGTTTTGCATCTGCAGGTGCTAGAAGTGTTTCATACAACACTCCACTATTATCAGAAAGTAGGTGCTATGTCCATGTTACAGCTGTTTCACCTGCGCCTTTTATTAATTTTATCAACATTCATTCCTTTACACACACTCACATTTGCCGTCATTTGAATTGAACTCTTTTTAAATGATTATTCATATCAAAGGAATAGGTCATGTTTTAAGTGTTTCTATGTGCAACACTCAAGCATAGTATACTATGACCTTTAAACTCAGCCAACCGCTCACGGACAAATGAGGTGCTGGAAGCATGTGGAAAGTGGTTTTATGATGGAAACTGGAGAGGCTCTTTCATGCCTATCTGTGATACCCACATCTAAACAGCTATCAGAAAAAAGATCAGTGCTCCTGACCCATCCACAAAGTGAGTGCGCAGAGGGAAGTGCAGTCTGTGTTGGGTAAGATGGGACAAAAAAAAGCTAGATCATCATGGCAATGCCCTGATAAGCAGATGACTTTACTTCTATTTTGTTTATATTGTTCAATTATTCCTTACACTCCTGGAGCATTTTCTCTAAGTGTCTATAAATGACACATGGGCATGAAACAGCCTTGGTATCTGACGCCCTGGGAATGAGAAGCAATTTGAATCATAAACAATTCACCAAGCGGTCATGTTGCTTTTCATCTTCTACAGAAAGCGATCAATCTACTAAATCTAAGTTTTTAATGTTTTCTGATGCTCTAGACATTTTCCTCAGCAGATATTTTGACTTGTCAAGTCAGGCAAAGCACAGGTGAAACAAACTTTGTTAACAGCGGCTCAGTTCCATTGATGAGACAGGCCAGTGAGCATGCACAACACCAGGACCCTGGATTTAGATCACCGAAATGGAATGCAGTCATTTTCAATGTTATTAATTACACTTGTGCCTTTCCTGCTATGACGAGCCAAAATGTCTGCTGTGGAAAGGGTCTATAAACATTTGTTGATCATGAAAGAAACAAGTAATTTCATGGGAAACATGCAGCCAAAAAAGGACACGTGAAAAACCCAATTAGTCATGTGACACAGTTCCAAGCGAAGGAGTAAAAGCTGTGTGAATTTCTCAACAAGCACTCTGCTGCATTCAAAGCTAATGCAAAAATGGCCGTAAATGAATGTTCCTGATAATTTGTTACTGGCATTTCTGCATCACATTACATTATCTTAATAGGTAAACCAGCCATTTTGAAGAGATACACATTCCATAAATCACAACAACCATAATGGCATGTGTTTTTGAAAACATAAACACATGTCTATATAAATTAGACCAAATAAAAGCATTTATGGGGAATGAACATGCCATTTTCTTCCTTTCATCAGTTAAACAGCCTTTCTTATTAGATTCAATGTTACAATAACAATATGATCATTCAAGCTTCCTGATGGGGCTCAAAGGTCTACTGCAGATGTAAATGTTATATTAAAAACTATGGAAGTAAATTCCTCAAATGTATTTGTTGACCCAAATAAAATCTCCAGCGACCCACCTGTGGATCCCAACCCAGTCTTTGGGAATGACTGGGCTGCAGCACACAGTAGATCCTCTATTTGTATTCTTGTAAACATGAAGGTTTGAGTGGAGTAAAGTCAGGTGAGGGAGCTCACAGAGAAGTGGTTTTCAGTGCTGGTCCTCACGATCTAGAGTATTGCTTGTTTTATAAAACAAAAAGCTGTTAATTGCAGCGAGTTGCATTTACCTGGCATCCCAGCTGTATCGCAGTTCTTGAATTAGAACGAAAACCACCAAAGCTCTTGTTTCCTATGAAAGGTCCCAGCAGTCACTGTGCAGTTGTATGTGAAGTTTAAATGTGGAAAGTTAAATGAATATTTTTCAACAAAAATATTTGAGCTCCATATTTGGTGTTTACTGATTAAAAATGATAATGAAAATAAGGGAAATATTAGAGCTTTTGCTGAGGAAGGCTCACAAATCATTAACTTCTGTGTGACTGTGCACCTTTGTGCTAACATCCCCACAATGTTAGCAATCTCACCACTCCTCATTGAGCTGTGAGGATAGTGAGCCATAGGAAAAAAAAAAAAAAAAACTCTTGGCAGCTAAGCACTGCCATATGTTCTCCATTCATCGTGTGCACCGTAATAAATCCTCAAAGCGGTAGAGAGTGTGTGTGTATTTCATATAAACATCATCGGGGATCATCATAAATTATTGTTGCCCATTTGGCTGCAACTTTATTATTGTACTCCACCTTTTTCCCACAGCCAAGTATCATATGCAAATGAGATAAAGTGTGCAGTGACTGATGAGGTTAAGTATGTCAGTACACTGTTCAAACCTCAACGATCGCAGCTATATATATATGGTGGGACCGTGCTGGAACCCCTGTGGCGCGAAGGAAACATAAACACAGCCGTGCTTCACTGTGCTCTATGCCATCAACACAGAGCAGAAACACAATTATTAAAAGCCAGACCCTTAAAGGCAACGGGTTTAAACAAAGATCCAGATATCTGTTTATCAGTCGGCTCGTCGGGTTTAAATCCAAATTGCCTGGAAGTCCCTTTCAGGCCTTAGCGTATTTTGATGTCAAGAGGTTAATTAGCATCAGGGATTAGATTTTTCTTTAGTTAGGTGGTCGAGTGGAAAACTATTCAGCCTTTAATAACTGTGTTTGCCATTGGAGCCATGGGAACTTTTGTATTAACTTTTAAAAGTTACTAAGCCTATTGTCTGGCATCAGCCAATTTATATATTTTTTTTATCTATATTTCTCATTTTGTTTAAAGGGTCATCCGTCACAAATGGGTCAATCTGTCAACAGTAAAGGTTCAGCATTTATCAAGCTCAGAATACGCAATACTACAACAGTCTGACTATAACCATGAGTTATTCCCAAGACTGTGGAAAGTTTGTACTGGTCTGTAAAATAGCTGTCGGAGCAGTCAAGATCATATCAAACATGTCTTGTATTTACAACGGTTAACCAGGAAAATCTAAACACAATAAGGTTTCAGCTGGTGATCAATGGAGGTCCAACTGAGGCATGTTTGTCTACAACCGTAAGGTTGTAGACAAGGTGCTCAAGGTGGTTTCGCTCAAGGTGTTCGTCACATTTAGATAGATTATTTGAAATACACAGTTTGTTCTTTTTGTTGTCAGTCCTATATAAATCTGAATGAAGGATATTATATTAATATTAGGACAGTAATTCTGATACTTTCCAAAGGAAATATGTACAGTTTAATATATGATAGTTTAATGAGAAGAGAGATGAAAATGAGTAATGCCTTTTTCTGGTCTTCTTACTTATGCCTGTCAGCGCATGTTTTCATAGTCCCAGATTTATGTCCTTTAGATGGATGGTGCTGGAAGGTAGATATGTCTGTTGAAGCAGGTGTTGAGTGCTGTGTGTTTATGTGCCTCTACGAGGCCACTTTTCCCCCTGGATCATTTCTGATCTTTCTCCCTCTGCACCTGTACACTCTACACAAGATGCAGGTTGGCTGATGATTACCTGTATATGGGGATAATTTGGAGATTTCTATATATTCAAAGTTTTTCTCTGAAATTGCCTGCGGCTGTTATTATAGCAGAGATGTATACTAACCAGTGTTTTCTCTCCATGTTTCTATGATTCACTAAGAACAAGGGAGCTGGAATCTGTTTGCATTCAGTCAATAAATCTTACTCTCTCTTGGTTTTGCCCAACACAGAGCTAGTTAATTAGCAACCTGACAATGTTGTCAGGTTGAAGATTTGATGAAGAATATATTAATGTTTGGTTTATTATTTGGTCTGACTTGTGTCTGCTTGTGCTTACAGTAGATAGAGAGAGAGAGAGAGAGAGAGAGAGAGAGAGCGAGAGAGAGAGAGAGAGAGAGGGAACATAGAGCGGAGGCAGTGATACTACTGCTTCATCTTTTCCCAAACTTTATTCAAAGCTTTGTCTTTCAGAAATCTTACCAAAACACTCCTAAACAAGTCATTCTGACTTTGATTTGGATCTTGCCATTGACCGATTAGCTTATTTACCAATATACAGAACAAGTCGAGTACATCGAGTACTTGTTTAGCCTGAAAGAGGTGCCAGAGAAAATGTCACAGAATCAATACTAACATCAATACATGTTTTCTGTCTGCTTGGGGCATCATCATGCATAACAACTGCTTTGTGCTTTGGAGTTACTGGTCAGGAGATACAGGCTTTTGGAAAGTGAAGGTTTGGCCTGATAGATGTGTATCTAGAATCAGTAAGGTTCTTTGGTTTGGGAGTGTGTAGGTGCACTAAAAATGTATCTTAGCCATGTACATACACTAACAACTACAATTTTGTATTTGAGACTTTTCAAGTGGATAACAAGGAGTCATGGCACTAAGCTTGGATAGTTTAACTGATACCTCAAGATATTCAGCCACGTACTTTACAGTATATTGAAATAGGAAAAGAGGCTTTTGTTTTGACAGAATCAGTTGAGGAAACAGCGCTTTTCTTAAGTCTCTACAAGAAATTTCCCAACACGGAATCAGTGATGGGAAACACCTCGTCATCAGCGCGGCAGCACACTGCTGTGAGTCATTATGTACAACCACAAAGCTCTCCATTTTCATTCATGCCATAATGTTTTGGCACGTCAGACTGCTGCATCCTTTGCCTAAATTGGTGTAATTACAACTTGTTGTCATTTTAAAGTCAGATTAGTTGTCAGCCTTAATGGCCCTTTATTAAAGTCTAAGAAACAGTTACATCATCATCGTTTTAATTTATTAAAGTGTTTTTCAGACAAGATCCCGTGTCATTTTGTAGCCTCCTCTTAAAAAACTCAACTTGGCATAAACAAACATCCTCATCAAGAATCAAAGAGGATAGCATATGCCAGTTGTAAAACAATGCTAAAATTAATGCGTTGCTGTCAAATAAATTAAGGGCTGGATATTTTTGAGGGGCATTCACGGTCCCGGTGATAATTTTGTTGCTATCCAACAACATCATCGCTGTTTTGCAGTCGCAACAATTGCTTCATAGAATAGAAATGTCAATGTTACATCAAAACACATAAATACACAACATTCAGTGCTGTTGTAACCCTCTATTGTAAATATAATGCTCTACCAGCTAAAACAGCAAAGAATACATTCACATTTGTGAAACAATAAAAGCCTCATACATCATTTATTGAATTTCTAGCTTATTGTCTGTCTCCTCCGCAAACCGCTGTACACAATGACTGCAACCAATCACAGAGGCAGAGTGGAGTTAAGCCATGCGCTGCATTGCAGTAAATGCTTCTGCAGCAGGCCTAATGCACAATGCCTGATGAAAATGAATTTACAATGAAGGACGAATTTAAATGCAGTAATTTAATCATGGCGAATTAAAGACAAAAAGTTAAAAAGGGGCGAAACAAATCAAAACAGAGTAAAGCCTGAAACACAAGCAGATGGCCTTGTAATGGGAAGCAGGTTGGGCTGGTTACCAAGTGAAAAGCGCTAAGATGAGGGTCCACAGTTTTGGCCGTGGTTTTGCAGGAAAAACACTTCTCCTCCCTAGTCTAAGCCACCCTCTTTCCTCATAGTTCTGTGGTTGTGACGCTGGCGGGAAAGGACAGGAGGCAGGCCTGGCCAAATGAGAAACAGACCCCCTTCACCCCAGTATTGCCTATTTCTCCCTGTGGCTTTTTTGTTTTCAAAGAAAAAAAGAAGGCTCTCCAAAAATAGATTTGGGGCTCGCGTGCCAATGGGTTTCGAAACCTTTTTTTTCCACTCCCTCTAGTCACGCAAGTAGCCTGGCAAGACCTTGAAGAGAGAGCGGGGGAAAAAAACAGAACTCGTAAGAGACAAGAGGATCGGAGGGGGAAAAAAGTGTTTGGAGAAAGGATTGTGGTAAGCTGAGGATGGAGCATCCCTGGAGCCCGGCCCTCTACTGAAGGAACAAGCGGCCGAGACTTCCGTGCAAGCTTCAGGTATGAGGGGTTTATGGGTAATCCAAGCATGAGCAGAGAGACCTCTCTCTGGTCTGGCCTCATTTTAGCTGGACGGTAGCCTGGGCTTCTCCAGAGAATAGAAGAGTCTGATCCTTACCAAAGGGCCTGCAGACAAAGCAGCTCACACCAGAATGCAAAGATTCCCATTCCTTATGTCCATAAGCCCACATCCCTCACTCTGATTCCTTTCCTTATTGACTGCTCTCCGCAGCTGGTATTCATCTTTTTATCTGTCACATATGTCATCAAGATGAGATCACTGGCTAGATTATAAAAAAAGAGAGACATTATCTTGCCCCGGTTAACTACCTTTGAAAGTCGGCCTATATTGGTAGCTTCATTATAGAAAGTGCTTTTGAACATAAGACAGTGTGAAGGACCCATGGCACAAGCTCTTCTGCAGAAGCCATGTTAAAACCATTATATCCTCCATCATTAAAGTCATTATGCCTTCAGGGCTCCATAAGTCCTCCACTGCTAAAGAGAGTCAACGTTCTCTGGAACATCTGAGTGAGGGTTAACTTTTTGGCTATACCTTTAATGTCAGGTATGGCATGCTGCAGGAAACTCTCAGCCCTCTCTCTATGTGACACTGTGGACCTCATCCTGTGTTCCAGTGCCTTTATGAATTGGCAACTGTACAGAGGGATTTCTCTAGAATTTGTCTCAACAATGTAGTAAATTCCCTCATGTAAATGACGTCAGTCAGACAATTAAAGTACAGTAATTATGCTAATGGTTTCGCTGTAGCTGCAGTATTTACACATCCTCGAAGCACAAACCGATTGTGACACATGCATTTGCAGTCTATTGGTATGTTTATTTTACAATATGGTAGCACTTTATAATAACTACACACTATGAAGCATTAGTTAAGTATGAGTAAACACGTAATTCATCATTTATAAAGCATTGTTCCTACATTAATAATTCATTAGTATGCAGTTCATAACAACAGTTATAAATGTTTTATTCTTGATTAATAAGCCGGTCTATTATGTGCTTCATTATTGTGTTTTCATACTTTATAAATGATGGATTCCCCATTTGTAAATGAAGTATTATATATTTTACAAACCAATTATTAAGGAGTTGTAGATGATTAATAAGATAATTTATAAAGTGTTAGTAAATGATGAATAACTTATTTAGATGTACATTATTCATGCATTTATATATATAATGATTTAGATATGTACTAATGGTTAGGGACTATGTTAATATATGCTTTATAAACGCATATTAATACTGCAATTCATGATTAATTCATGATTTATTAAGGTAGTTACTACTCGTTAGTAAAGTGTTTTGTGTGACCTCATCTAAAGTGAGGACTATCTATGCCTTACAAAGCATTTATAAATGACATTGAAGGGCCAGCAGTGCCTCAAGACACATAGTTTTTGAACAGAAAAGGCAAATAGACACAACACAAAGTGATCAAGAACATATTAATATTTATTGCAAGATGCAAACAATATACTGTTAAATATAAACCTCTCAGCCATTAATTCATGTAAGAAACAAACAAACAAACAAAGACATTCTCCTTCAGGAGAACATGGCTGGATACAAAACATTTGTAAATATATATGACTGGAGCTAACCAGGAGCTTTGTAAATAATAGTTTACATTTACTTATTTAATTATTCATTTTAATTAACCAAGCATATATCTTAAATCAAGGCAACATATGCTTGTTTTTTGTCTGACAAGATATTTCTTCTTACAGTTTTTATGTTCGAGCATTTCACTTGTTTCAAGCGTTTCAGTCCTTAATTATCTTAATAAGGTATTATAACTTGTTACTGAGATTGTATTACTGGTTCTGAGCAAGTTAATGCTTGAAACTAGAATTGCCATAATTATAAGGCTGTTTGATCACCACTGACAAGTACAAAAACGGCTTTGTCAAAGTCAGAATTTCTTATTTCAAGCATCCTAACCTTTTCATCAACGACCAAATGGAATTCATTGTTTTATTGTCAATCTTACAACACAGCACAGCAATGATGTATTCCTATAGACAAAATGCAGTACAGAGCAAAGACAGTACTTAACAAAGTCAAACTATTGCTTTAAGAACAAACTTTGTCCTCGGCCTGTCTCGTCCTTTAGTGAGTTAAAGTGAGTGAGCGCTGTGCTAACATCTCATTTGGAATATAAAGGTTGCCATTACATTCATCTGGCCAAGATGTGGTTATGAACATAAGCAGAAATGCCATGTGATAATTCTGTACATCTAAAGACTCTTAATACATTTGATCTAACAGACATTTAAAACAACCTCCAATAAACGCAGCCAGTATTATACCAAGATTCAGATGATTTACTGTATTTAGGTAACTATCTTTATAATTACGTATTTTCACAGCCGTGTACTTAAATACAGAAATGATGTGTAAAAGGGTGAGGGTAACCCTCACCCTTTTATTTTTAGATGGAGCCATTATTTTACTTGAAATGCATTATTTATGTATTTCTATATATTATTTATAATCCATCCAGTTAAATTGGAAAACTGAGAATAATAATTGTTAAAATATAATTGATGTGTACTTTCTTTATTTGATTTGACAGTTGTTGACTACACAGAGAGGTTGTTACTATATATATGGCACTAAATAGCGCAAATTAGATATTGCCTCAGAGCTGTCCAGGTGTCTTCTGTGGAGTTGTTGAAAACAGTAGGCGCAGGTTAAATTCAATTCAATTTATTTTTGTATAGACCAAAATCACGAATCACAAATTTGCCTCAGAGGGCTTTACAATCTGTACACATACGACATCCTCTGTCGGAACAGGAAAAACTCCCCCAAAAACCCCTTTAACGGGGAGAAGAGAGGGAGAGACCTGTGGGAGAGCAACAGAGGAGGGATCCCTCTCCCAGGATGGACAGAAGTGATGTCATGTGTACAGAATGAACAACATTTACAGAGTTATACAACACATTCAATGCACATGACAGAACCACGGCAGGAGGCAAGACCAGGGTCCAGGTATCACCAGGATCCATGGAAACCTGCGAGGTGGAAAAGCACAGAGACTCCGGTGAAGGAGCAAAGTCAGTAATGTGCATTAATGGTACCGCGAGGAGAGAAAGCACAAAGAGTGAGAATGAGAGCATAAAAACCATTAAAAAGCCATTAAAAAGGATTTGGTAATGCTTAAATTATCATGGTGGCACCAAACATACTAAGCCAAATTACAAAAAGCACTAATGGACAAAATCTATTCTGAATCCAATGTTACAGGTCAGATATGCTACTGGTTTACACGACAGGAGCAGTATCTTACCCCATCATCGTACATCGGACACCGGAAGTACCCTAACGCATGTTGGCACATGATTTGAAGACTGGCCATCCCCTTTTGATACTACTGAAACAGCAGCCCAACACAGCGACATGTCACCGTGCAGGACTCTCGCCGACAGTCGGCCTCTCTCGAGAGCGACAGCCGGGGAGATACAGTCGCGTATCTCCCCGACTGAGTGGATTTCCGAGAGAGAGAGAGAGAGAGAGAGAGAGATAGAGAGAGAGAGAGAGAGAGAGAGAGAGTCGGCGAGATACGTGACTGTCTCTCCCCGACAGTACACGCTCACTGTCACGATCAAGACAACCAGGGAAATTACTCTTGCATATGTCACAACTACGTTAGAGGCACGACCAGTGTCCAGATATAACGATGATCCATAGAAACCAGTGAGGAGAGAAAGCACAAAGAGTGAGTGAATGAAAACACTGTCCTAATGTAGGAGGTTAGAGTAAATCCCAACATTTTACACAGTTAGTTAATTATTTTACAACTGTATGATTATAAATACTATATTTCAAAATATCACTCCTCTACGCAAAGCTCTAAGTTTTACTGTACTTAACTCTCAGTAAATAATCAATGCTAACAATTTGATATTCAAGGAGGGATTTGGTAATCCTAAAATCATCATGGTGGCACCATACATCCTGAGCCAAATTATGAAAAGTGGTAGCAGTCAAAGTCTATTCTGAATCCAATGTTACAGGTCAGATATGCTACTGGTTTACACGACAGGAGTTTGGTGCCAGTATCTTACCCCATCATCGTACATCGGACACTGGAAGTACCCTAACGCATGTTGGCACATGATTTGAAGACTGGCCATCCCCTTTTGATACTACTGAAACAGCAGCCCAACACAGCCCAACACGCGATCTAAAACTCCGACCTAAATTGAAAGGACGCGCGGATCCGGGCCAGAAAGAATGACTGCTGACGGGCCTCCAATGCCCGTCTGTTTGTTTCTTAGTTTGCTGGCACGTAACGTTACATATTATGGAGGATGAGTATCCAGCTAGACAGCCTGAGACAGGCGCACGCTAACGCGTCACCTCCGTTGTAAATAGAGCAAACCAGGTGACAGATGGCTAACGAGCTGTTATATGTGGAGTGGATGTGAATGAGATCGATATGCTTGGTTAAAATGAATAATTAAATAAGTAAATGTAAACTAATATGCAAAGCTCCTAGTTAGCTCTAGTCGTATATTTACAAATGTTTTGTATCCAGCCATGTTCTCCTGAAGGAGAATGTCTTTGTTTGTTTGTTTCTTACATGAATTAATGGCTGAGAGGTTTGTATTTAACAGTATATTGTTTGCATCTTGCAATAAATATTAATATGTTCTTGATCACTTTGTGTTGTGTCTATTTGCCTTTTCTGTTCAAAAACTATGTGTCTTGAGGCACTGCTGGCCCTTCAATGTCATTTATAAATGCTTTGTAAGGCATAGATAGTCCTCACTTTAGATGAGGTCACACAAAACACTTTACTAACGAGTAGTAACTACCTTAATAAATCATGAATTAATCATGAATTGGAGTATTAATATGCGTTTATAAAGCATATATTAACATAGTCCCTAACCACTAGTGTATATCTAAATCATTATATATATAAATGCATGAATAATGTACATCTAAATAAGTTATTCATAATTTACTAACACTTTATAAATTATCGTATTAATCATCTACAACTCCTTAATAATTGGTTTGTAAAATATATAATACTTCATTTACAAATGGGGAATCCATCATTTATAAAGTATGAAAACAAAATAATGAAGCACATAATAGACCGGCTTATTAATCAAGAATAAAACATTTATAACTGTTGTTATGAACTGCATACTAATGAATTATTAATGTAGGAACAATGCTTTATGAATGATGAATTAAGTGTTTACTCATACTTAACTAATGCTTCATAGTGTGTAGTTATTATAAAGTGTTACCAGCACTTTGGCTCAGTAGCTCTGTTTGGGAATTGAGATTCCCACCGAGACATGTTTAGCATTTCTGTCTCACCATATCTTTCACCTATGTAAGAACACAGGACAATGTCGCAAGACCAAAAAAGGATAAAAGGCCAATTTTTTTAACCAAAAGTCAAACATATATTACATCATACATTACTAGCCTTTTGAGGAGAACGGTACGCATTAGATCCAGGTCATTCGCTGGTAATTCTAATTCAACCAAATTTGACTGCAGGTCTGTTTCTGAAAGGAGACCCAAAAGATTGTCATCTTTCAGGTTGATTAAAAGGTCTGACCTGTTGCACTCTTGTTAGCCAATTACTGTTTTAGTCACCTGCCAATGCCTGGTAAGATAAATAAATCTCTATAATCATAATTTTTCACTAGTTCAATCAATCTATCATATTTTTGGTAGAACTACATTGCTGCACCCATTTCCAGGTGGTCTACATAAAAGGTGATTCAAATATGGCGTTGTGTCTTGAAGTTAAAATTGCTTACTCAGTTATATAATGGATCGAGTTTGTAATATATCATGAAGTGTAATTGTGCATAGCCAGACCTCAATCATGTCAAGCTCACAGATGTCTAGAGAAATTCAAGCTCAGAATGTATAAGGGTTGAGACAAATACTGTGTCCCAATTCCATACTACATACAAATTGAATGTAACATGCAAAACAACAATAAGATTTGCACCAACGGACAACTTTTACTGATATCAATCCCTCAAACTATAAGCTAGAATGCTACCATCAAATAGGATTTAAAAAGAGAAAACAAATGATTGAACCGCTGTTAGTGATTACTGATATGCAAGGCATGACAGTTACAAAGACAAGCATTAAAATCATCTTCAGACATTAATTCCTTTTGTTTAGAGATGAAGAAAATAAAACATTATGAGACTCATCAGATGTTTACCAATGTGGCACCAAAGGTAATCGTGTAATTATGCCACTTATAGAGCTTTCTGCTTGCACATAATTCAACTGAAACAAGCAGCACCTGGATCGTGAAGCCAAAAAAATGCTTCAAAGATATTGCAGTCAGTGAACAGCATGAGCGGTAATAACTGATTCCCTCAACGGGTTGCAGGAAAAAGAAAATATTACATCTATTCCGAAGGCTGCTATACCACTAACAAAGGAAAATCATTTGACAATGCATGAATTGAGTTGATTGGCATATTCTTTGATCAAAGTATGGAACTGATTAATATGAATAACAACACTTATGTTCCCCAGCAGGTTTCGGATTTCAAAGGCTGAATGCTCCATCCGTGAAAAAGCAGCTTTAAGCACGAACAGCATGAACACAGGTAGCTTAATGGCCACTGAAATAGAATACAAATGAGCTTTCCAAGTTTAAAATGGAAATTATGCTGTTTTTCAGCCTGAATGTTATTCTCATATTCATGTCCATTGTAACTATTAGTCATGATAAAAAACAACCTCTAGTGTAGAGATTTGGGACATGTGAACAGCAGGGGCCATGTTAATTTGGACAAGGGGCGATAGCCTCTTTTTCACAAAAACTTCAATAATAAAAACTTTTTTCTTTGCTTCCAACTGGAAGTAAACACAGAAAGTAGTCCCATGGTAATCGTGGGTTGTGGTTCATGTTTTATCAGCAAATGCAAGAAAATGTTTTTCTAGTTTCCAACTAATGCATGACAGCATTAACAACTCCATAAGACACACAGGTTGAAGGGAAAAGGGCACCCTGGCACTGAAGATTGCACGTTAACGGAGCAGCCTCCTGTGTATGCACTTTGCGTTGACGGGAAAATTATAGATTTCATTTGGTTTACTCACAGCCTTTAATTTAAGTTTTGAGTAATGACTTGGCTTTTGCCCTCTTACTCATATCATCAGTTCTGTTGTGTATATACTGGCCTCCGATCCAAGGTGCTCGATTTGGGTCAAAGCATTCGTCTCATAACCTGAGTCTGCTATGACACTCAAGCTAAGTGCATCATCAACGGGCTGTCCAATTCAGCGTGTGCTATTTCTCAGAATACCACAGGGTTTAGGTTTCAGCTCCACAACCAGTCAGAGGCAGGCCGTGGAGCCGACAAACACCGCTGTTTCAGCTCTGTTTCATCAGGCAGCAAGACTGCCTCGGGCAATATGAGAGTGATGCAATGAGCTCCCATGACAGGTGGGGTTGGATACTAAAAAAATAACACCAATTACTAACATTGTTGACTTGCATTAATTCTAACATGTTCAAAAGTTCAAAAGAGCTCTGACAAAAGCATTTCTAGAGAGAGATTATTGCACTATCGAACTTTCTCCTGTTTAATGAACTGTTTGTTGGGATAAGACAAGTGATCATCATTTTTAGTCTCTTTGATGTTTGTGTTGTACCATTATATCATTTGAGTGCTAGTATTAAGTTTTAAACTTAATGTAAAATCTGAAAACATTGTAGTCATACTAAATCCTGTAGACACATGCCTCAACTATGCTTTACTTCAGCATGTTCTTATCTGGGGAATAGAAATTGAGGGCAATTATTAGAAACAGCAACACAGACATTTGTAAAGTAGCAAAACAAAGATAAGTACAAAGACAATAACAGAGAAGTAATAATAGTTTAAGAATCGTTGTGAGAACACCAGTGGCATACGCCTAAAGCTATAAATGTGAGATCTGACCTGGGATTCGGTGTGGTCAGTGTTACATGATGAATGACTTCTGAGTTGCAAACATAATGTGAATGAGACCTTTGGCAAAGTAGATGAATGGGCATCAGTAGACAAAAGCAGGATAGAAATAAGTAAGGCTCCATGATAATGTGCAGGGTGCTAATTTGAACAAACAAGGCTGATCTGAGAATTGAATGCGAAGGAGCTGAAGATTTCTTTATGGTTTCCCGTGCGTTTTTTTCTAATTTCAAAGTCTTGTGTTTTGTCTTCATCCATGCTGGAAAAGCTTCAGCAAAAGCTTTAACTGGACTAAAGGGAACATGCTGTTTTTGTTGTTGTTTGTTTCTGCTTTTAGTAGAAATGAGGGCATCAGGGTTATGGTATCAAATAAAGTGTTATGGTATTGTGTTTGGATTACATCATACATGCCTATCAAGTTCTAAATAACACTTAATGGCTATCATTAAGCCAGATATTGTTAATTTGAGATAAGTTTTCTTAAGATTGGGAAAATAATGCGACTGAACTGAACTGAACTGAGCCCACATTTGCCCAACTCCCTATTGCGCCAGGGACAATAGGGTGTTTTGAGTTTATACAAGGTATACGCCTGAGGTTACAGAGTGGTGAAGTGACTGTAGCTGTATTTAGAGCTTGGAGGTCTTGACTTGCGCTTTGGCAAATGTCACGTCACTGACTGCTTTTAACCCATATTGAGTTTTCAAACATTGATTATTTGTGGGACCTTTCACTTCCAAAATCATAAAGCTCTGAATATATCTACGGAGTAACTGCACATAATAACTGCTGACAGCTGAGAAAGATGTGACAGAGACAACAATGTGTTCACATAAGTACTTTATTCAGGCACTTTTTGCTCAAAAACATTTCTGTGGACGAGTCTAGAACATTTGTGTGAACATTTGGAGGAATTTCTCTTCTATGGCACTATTATACTCACAGTTTGGACAAATATGAAACTGAAATGGCAGGTAACACTGTTCAATACAAAAAACAAAACAAAAACAACAACAAGGTACCTTTTATCAAACAGGTAGTGTTCATGTATATTTGGCTATGGTCAAAATAGCATCCTTGTAAATAATTTACCATGCCTCTCATTTTCTGAGGTCTACCTATATAATAAATAAAAATACTTCAGAATGTTAGTGTTGCTTATATAATGTTAGAAAAGTGTCAAATTTTTTTAATAATTTGAAAGTGAGAGGAATCCACATTTAGGCCACAGTGGGGCTCTATATGTACTTATACATTATTTTATTTTATAAAGGGTGCCAAAAACACAATTATGATCACGAATGTATCTATGGCGTAGGCATTATGTGAATTATGGCATGAATTTCTTCTCATTTACTAGGAAACATTCTCTGGTGGTGTTTGAACATTCATAAACATGGTTGTTTTGTAACATTTGTTAGTATTACTCTTAATTCATATCGTATTATTTATAGTGCTATTAAAAAGAGGGGGCATATGTGATCCAAAACAACATTCATTACAGTTTGTCATTAAATATATACAAAAAAATCTGGACAAAAATGAGAAAACCTGTTGCATTTCAGTGTCCGGATGGCACTGATTTAGAGCTTAAGTAATGACTGAGGGACATTTGATCAGTCGATAAATGACCAAGACCTGCTTACATTCTCTGGAAGGATTAGGCTGCTAGCAATTTACCATTAACCATGTAGCTGCTCAATGTTCTCCCTCACATGAATTATTTTCACAATGCAAAATGAGAGCAGTAAGGCTCGTTGTGAGAATTAAAGCATGGGCACCTGAAGGATGAGATCATTGGATGTCAAGTTCCGTTTTCCTCTTGCAGAAAATGAAGGTACGTGTGTTGAGGACAAAGACAACTTTTCACATTCATGATTACCTTTTGATGAGAGATCAAACACTGGATCCGTACAAAATCTGATCACACAATAATCTATTCCGACCGATGTTTCATTTGTTTAAGCATAGATGTCTCGTCCTCTATAAATATTTACAATAATCTGTTAAAAAATCCCAATCGATAAAGCATTGATGAAGAGCTTCACTTAAAACCACAAGGTTAAGAATTACAAGAGATAAAACCAACTTACAGTACAAACAAGTATACAGTACAAACTACAAATATACAAATATAGAAATATATTCCGAGGTTTTAACAACCTTTTGACACTTTAATGCCATTTCTTGTCAGGAACCACATGTGAATATAAAAATATAGACAATGCTTTTGTACAAAATATTGACATCATGTATGAATCTCCTTTCGAATGTGCAAAATAACACTGATCAACAGAAAAATGAGGAGTTTCTTTACAAAAACACACAAAAAAGGCAAAGTCCATTTTGGCCTGTTCATCGTAAAATCGTGTAGTTTAGTTTTTCTTCAGTAAGCAACACAATGTCAGCTATTTGGACTTCTTAGTGTAACCTTGTGTACTCTTAAAGGAGAGAAAAAAACGTTGACTCATTTAAGGTTGCAGCCCCTGTGGTCATACAGTAGAACAAGTCTGGGACAGCAATGACTCAGTTTTAAATCACCAAATTTAAATCCTCAGCTCTGCCTCCTCACTGTGTTCTAAATTGTGTTCAGTTGTGCTGATCACTGATGCAGAGGGGCCCTGTGAGACACTGAAGGGTGTGATCGCAGGAGAACGTGCTGCCAGTGGTGAGAGAGAGGGAGAGAAACTCGGAGACATGGCGACTGAGGAGATGGATCCCTCTGCGCTGAGGGGAGACCTTCGAAAAGAAGCCAAGTGGGGGAACGTCCTCCCCACAGCAGGCTTTGGAGGTACAGTTTTGGCCCCGGGGTGGGCCACAGAGGTTATGAGAGGTGGGGGGTCGATTCTTGACTCTGCCTTCGCTTTGTGATGAAATGACCTGCGAGGATGAGGAGGAGCCGTCTCATCTTTTAAACGTGCTATTTCAGTAAAAACGTTAGCTAAAGGCTGGAACTGGGGACACCAGTTTAGCAGGTAGTCCCAGTTATAGCTGCCCCTCAGCTCCTCATCACTGGCCACGATGGCTGTCAGGGAGCCATCTACAGCAGGCTTTCCATCCTCTGGGAAAGTATAATCTTTAGGGTGGGAGATGCTGAGTCCCCGTCCCATTCCCACATATCCACCCCCCTCATCCCTGTAAACTGGCACCTGGCCAGCTAATAAAGTACCATTCAGACTGCCCAGTTTCTTCCCTTTGAACCAATCGATGGAAGGCTCACAGGACACGTCTGACAGCTGATCTGCATCCTGCTGGATTCCTGAGTCTGGACCTCGGGCAGAGATGCGCTCCTGCATCGAGGAGGAGATACTTGACACCCGAGGGTATTCATTAATCATTCTGATCTCATCATCCTCTGCTGCCTCTGCCTCCGCAGAGCCACGCCCACTGGAGTGGGAAGGATCCAGGGATCCTCCACGAGTGTATGGACCCCCGGAGCTGCCACTCTGATCGGCCGTGTATCCAGGAAGGGCCTGATGGTAAATCCTTTCACTTGCTGCTATCTTTGTTTCCTCAAACTTGTGCAGCATGGTGCCTGACTTGGCTTGAGTTCGTCCGTGTGCCTTTCGCTCCTTTCTCTGACGCCTTAATTTAACAAAAAAGAGCGCCACAGCAATTATTATCAATATAACTATGGTCCCAAGTGAAACTGCAACAACGCTGACAAGCAGCATATTCATGTCTGTGGTGAGACCAAAAGATGTATGGGTCACATCTACGGAAACTTTGGCCACTGCTACGCGGGACGTCTCCAGAGGGCTGTGAGCGGTCACGTCCAGTGTCATTAGACGCACCTCTCTTTTAGAGCGACTCATATGTCTACTGTAGCTGTCCATCTTTAAGGAAACTGCTCCTGTTGATTTATTGACTTCAAAATAAGGTGAACTGTCTGCTAGAGAGTAGAGGACAATGCCATCCACACCTCCGTCCTCATCTCTGGCTTGCACTTTGCCAATGATCTGACCTTTCTTTGCTCCCTCAGGCACTTCAAATGAGAACTCTGAGGAGGTGAAAACAGGATCATATTCATCTTCCCCTGTAACATAAATCTGCACTGTTACAGTAGCCGAATAGTTGCCAGCATCCATGGCAACAGCAACAAAACGGAATGAGTTTACCCTCTCAAAGTCAAAAGTAGAGCGAGTCCGTACTTCTCCTGAAGTTTGGTTCATGAGGAAGGCCTCTCTTCCCTCTTTAGGGTTGTCTAACATGTAGTACCTCAACTGTCCAAAAACACCTCTGTCATGGTCGATTGCATGCAGCATGGTGACTAAGGCATTCTGGGGTTGGTTTTCCCTGATGCTCGCAGTTATTAGTTTGAGGGGAAAGAAGGGCCGGTTGTCGTTGATGTCCTTCACCTCAATACTGACTGTGGACAAAGCATAGTGACCTTGACCGTCTGTAGCCTGGACAACAATCATATGGGACCACTGTCTCTCAGTGTCCAGAGGCCTCTGCAGCCTCAAGGCTCCGGTCCACTGGTCCACCTGGAAAAGGTCTGTCTCGTCTCCGGAGCTTATGGAGTACTGCACCTCTCCATTGGGAGCAGAGTCTGGATCTGTGGCAGACAGATGCAAGAGCTCTGTCCCTGCTGCCGCACCCTCATTCAGTATGACACTGTACTCTGCTCGGCTGAAGGCTGGAGGGTTGTCATTGGCATCTGTGACACTGATGAGAATGGGAACGCTGGAGCTGCGCTGAGGGATTCCTCGATCTGATACCACAACAGTCAGGTTAAAACTTGGCACTGCTTCAAAGTCAAGCTCCTCCACCAGGATCAGAGTCCCAACTGTCTGGAAGCCCTGTCCCTCCAAGAAGTGCACGCTGCTCTCAATCTGGAAGGTATTACCTGAGTTGCCACTGGCAATGGCAAAATCAAAACCACAGTTGTCCCGCGACAGGTCTCCGTCCACAGCTTCTAAGGTCAGAACAGTTGATCCGGGAAGCCCATCTTCACACACAGTGGCTCTGTACTCTGACTGGTGGAAGATGGGGGCGTTGTCATTGACATCGGACACGTGTACCTGGACAGTGGCAATGGATGAAAGGGATGGAGTGCCCTGGTCCCGCACCTCAATTACCACCAGGATGGAGGGATTCTTAAAATCAAACTCTGTTCGTTGGTTGACAAACAGAGTACCTATAAGATTAAAAGAAAGTGGTTATTAAAAGAGCAACTTCATTTTAGTCTTCTGTCCAGAGCTCATCATTTAAATCGTCCGAGTTGGATTTGTGGCTCATTGAAATAAATAACACTGTAGCAGGTTTGGGCACATGCTGTTGAATGGAACCGTATTTAAGGCAAAGGAATAGTATTTGAGAATAGGAGACAAAATGAGGCAACAGACTACTCTTTTATAATGGACTTATATTTAGATGCTATCTCAGGCAAAACATCTGAGGCAAATCACTTAAATAAATAAATAAATTTGGCTTTGAATGACTTTTAATGAACAAAATGATTAAATACGTTGGCAAAGCCTGTTGCAAATATGTCCAAACCACAAATGTGCATCCAAGAAGAGCCTTAGGGGATAACATTTTTATGAAGGGTAATTAAGGGGAGCTCTAGTTAGAGAACAGTTCTGAACAACTCTAAATGTGCACACAGTAATCTCACCGTTGCTTGGGTCGATGTAGAAGACTCCCCTCGTTGATGACATTACTCTGTAGGTTATCTTCCCGTTCTCCCCAGAGTCACGGTCAGTGGCTGTTACTGTGATGATTGCACTGCCTGCTGGGAGGTGCTCTGATACAGTGACCTAATAAGAAACACACCATACAGATTAAAACAGATTATATATCCATTACAAGTATACTTCAACAATTTAACAAACATGTTAATTATCAAAAAGGTGGTGGTATATGCATGTGTGAGGAGGTAGCTGTACCTGATACAAGTCTTGAGTAAAGGTGGGTGCGTTATCGTTCACATCGTCCACCAGCACAGTGATGTTAGCCTCGCTTTGATGTATAGAGTCGGATGAGCGGACAGTCAGAGTGTACCACGTCCTGTCCTCATAGTCCAGAAGGCCAGTCAGAGACACCCCTCCTCCATAACGATGAATCCCAAACATGCCTTGAATGTTTGTATCCAGGTGTAGTGTGTAAGAAAGGGCTGGCCCTGAGTCTACGTCATTTCCTGTTACTTGGGTGATAACTGTGCCAATCATAGTATCTGTTTGATAAAAAGTTGCAGAGGCAGGAGAAGAACACATTTAGGTTGCAGTCAAAATAAAGCACAGAGATTCTAAGTAAATAAAAAAAGACATTTTCTTTATTAAGGAATATCCTGTTCTTGAGAGCCTTGATCTAATAGACAGGAAATGAACAGAGGAACTTGGCAATAGCCTGTTTCATAATAGGGTCAGACTTTCCTCTCTGAGCCCCACTGAGTGAGCTGCCAGGGAGTGTGATGTGAGGCTTTGATAAGATCACTGGACTAACTTCCACTGTGAAGCTGACTTACCCTCGGGCACTCGGATCTCCCGATGGAGAGGAATCATGGGACTGTTGTCGTTGAGGTCGATGATGATCACAGTGAGCGTGGCAGAGCCAGCCAATCGCGGGGTTCCCCGGTCTGTTGCTGTAACAACAAGCCTGGTGGCAAATAATGAATGTCAGTGTCTGAACTTTTAACTTTTATGAATCCGGTTGTGTAATGATTCACCCCCACCAAGATCAGCCCTGTTTTTTGTGTCAGAATGAGCATTAGAAGATTTTTTTAAAGTGCTCACTTGCAAACGTAATGTAAAAGTAAATACTTTTTAAAAATCGTTTACACTTTTTAATGAAATATACAAAAAGGATCTTAACCATTAAGTTATCACAGTAACAAACATTGAACAGGCACTTGTCACGGGCAGAGATGAATCGAGAGGAGCCACATGGCAGGATGTGATAACAGACAAAGAGAAAAACTCACTTTGTTTGCGTCCAGATCTCTCTGTCCATTATGGCTGCAGTGGTGATGCTGCCGGTCACTGGGTCTATCTTAAACAAGCCACTCATGGACGATGACCTGATAGAGTAGGTCACCTGACCATTTTGTCCCTGGTCCAGGTCATCTGCAGCAACCTGAGGAAATGACCAACCCATTTTGGAAATTAAAATATGGAAATATTTGCAGCAGCTGTTTCAGTGTAACATGAACTAGTGAGCAATATTGGACTTGGAAGTCAAGAGTTAATAAAAATGGCCCTGGCTTCATGGCATAAATGATTCTCTAGTATATTCAGATGGGACACTGACAACACATGCAATTGAACAGAGACATTTCTCTACACTGCTGAAACAATCCAGGTTTCTGAAGCACGAGTTACTTTTTAATAGACATGTAGGGGACAGGCTACTGTACCTGAATAATGGGAAAATCATAGCCCTGTGCCTCTCTAATGTAGGCCACATAGTTCTGGAGTTGGAAGCGTGGCAAGTTGTCATTGACGTCCTGCAGGATTAAGTTGACAGCCATGTAGGAGCTGGAGGATGCTGTCTCAGCTTTCACCACAAGGCGGAGTTTCGGGGTCTCCTCAAAGTCTAGTTCTTCAGATTTCTGGACCCATATTTCACCTAATTCACAAAAATAACAATGAGTCACTGTAGGTTTGGAAAACATTGTTTTACAGGGTATGCTGCCATCTCTGCACTTACCAGTAATGGAGTTTATTCCAAAAGATTGCATTCTGTTTCCACTGAAAATACTGTAGCTGATACCAGTTTGAGAACCTCCGGGGTACTGGGCCTCAGTCTGTGTTACTACTGTGCCTGTAAGGTGAAAAACACACTTGGTTGAAACATTTTACTTCCAGTTATTATTTCTACTACACATTCACAAATTCCCAAGTAAAAAAATTGATCTCTAATATCAAAACCTTTTGCAGCGTTCTCCTGCAGACTGACGTCTCGAACCTTGCGAGAGAAGCGAATCCCTCTGTAGCTTTGTTCCCTGATATAAACGATAACCACCCCCAGGGAAGATTGAGCCGGGTTGCCCTGATCCATGGCCTGAACTATCAAAGTTCTCTGGCTTTGGGTCAGAGTCTGTAGCTTCTCTGTGGCCTGGATGTCTCCCGTCAGTGAGTTGATGGTGAAGCCCCTCACAGGGTTGGCGAAACGATAAAACACAGAGCCATTAGCCCCGAAGTCCTTGTCCTCCGCCCGCATGGTGGCCAGCACTCGGCGGCTGGACACGCTGCTGACGGAGATGTTCACAATAAGCGGGTCCTGAATGAAGAAGGGTGCATTGTCGTTCACATCCTGAATGTAGACGGTCACCTGAACAGTGGAGTTATGTGGGTTTGCAGGGGAGGAGTCAGTGGCACACACATTAAAGGTGTAAGAGGCAGTTCTCTCTCTGTCCAGGGGTGCTGCTGTGATGATGCGGCCTGTGTTCTGGTCTATGATAAACATGCCCTTTGAGCCAGTGCTCAGAAAGTACAGCACCTGGCTGTTGGGGCCCTGGTCCAGATCAATGGCTTTCACCTCTAGGACCAGTGAGCCGATGGGAACATCTTCCGAAACGTCTGCAGTGTAGCTGCTACTCTGAAACTGGGGGCTGTGATCATTGATGTCCATAACGGTCACCTCCACCGTAGCAGAGCTGCTGAGGGGAGGGTGGCCCTGGTCCTGAGCTGTGACTGTTAGCGTGTACCCAGCCCTCCTCTCTCGATCCAGAGGCCTTGAGGTGGACAACACACCTGACTGTCTTTCCAAGAGAAAATTTCCCAATGGATCTCCAGCTGCAAGTAGAGTAATGGCAAACGGTTATACATTTTTTTTAATGCTAAATCATGGGACCAGTTGAGCTTATCATTTAGAAACTCAATTGTACAATAAACAAAATGCCAAATCACCTGTAATTTTGTAGTTAATTTCCCCACTATCTCCTGCATCCTGGTCTGTGGCTTTCAGGGTAAACATAGGCAATGTCGGCAGGTTTTCCGGCACCTCTATGCTGTAGTAGAGACGTCCAAAGAAAGGGGCGTTGTCATTCTCATCAAGCACTCTGATCCTCACTGTGGCTTTGGCATAATTGGGAGGAAGGCCTTCATCTTTTGCATAAACTGTCAAAACATAAGAAAACAATCACACCCATTATTAACAGCAACAGTATTAATGGTGACTTTAAAGATTAAGATTAAAGAACTTTGAAATTCGCAAAGTAACTCTTAAATATTTTTGATCTGAAAGCAGTCATCTTTGGGCATGTTTTATCTGTGATGGTGGACATCTGTCAGAGGGCAGTACCTGTCACGGTGTAGTACTCCTGGAGCTCCCTGTCCAGTGACTTAGAGGTAGTTATTACACCTGTCACTGGGTTGATGCTGAAACCCTCCTCTGAGATTCCACCATATGTCACTTGCCCATTGGTTCCTACAGAGAAACACACAGTCATTGTAAAAAACAAAGCTACCAAATGTCACCAAATCTTTGAGAAGAAAACAACAGGTAATTGTATTTCTCTTGTTACTGGCTTGTATACCTATTTGTTTGTTTGTCATTAGTTTTTGCTGTCAAAGTGTTTTGCAGTGACGATCCTCTCTCAGGTGTCTGGATGCCAGATTGCGTGCCAACAGAGAGCAGCCTGGCAACCTCACCTGTTTACTTCACTAATTACTTTTGGAGAGAAAGTTTATAATCCTTCGGTTTTACATGCTTCTGACTAAGCCAGAGGGAATGCACCCTTTCTGTAGCCCCGCCCCCACCCTACTGAGTCTTCAATTAAAAACAACTCTTAATGTCTGCAATGTGTACACATAACCAGCACATGAAGGCTGAGAAGAAATAAAGGCATTTTTTCCCGTCTTGATTGCTGATGCAGCACAAAAAAACACACACAAACACAGAGAACACACAGCATGCTTTAGATAATTTGTTCAAAAGATGTGTGCTTGTCTTGGTTAAAACCAGGCAAAATTTAGCTGAACGTTTTTTTTTAGACATCTAGTTTAGATGTAACTACATCAACATTTCTATGATGATAATTCATCATGTAGTAAGGACGTGGTAGTAGTATTTTGACCTGCAAATGACCAAATCAGTTCTCAACGGGATATAATTGTTGATTTAAAAGTAGGATTACATGTGCAAGCTGCAGTAACCAAGTCAGTGCACATTGTATGTCTCACCTTGGTCCAGATCAGAGGCGGACACCGTCAACACACTAGTTCCTGGTGGCCGGTTCTCAGAGATCTGGGCTTCATACTGGCTCTCCTCAAACCATGGCACCTCATCGTTAACGTCAATCACGTGGACACACAGCAGCTGGCTGGACGAGTGTTGGGGTATCCCATGATCCTCAGCGGTTATTGTAAGGTTAAAGACGTCCTGCTCCTCACGGTCCAGAGGTTTGAAAATAGACAGAGAGCCTGTAGAGAGATGAATCAGGGGCGAAATGTGATGAGAGGTTTCCTGCATGTTTGTGTGTATCTGTGAGTGTGTGTGTGTTTAATTATAGCCTGTTTCACAGCCGCAGTTACACACGACAACTTCGGCACGAAAGAATGCTATCAGAGGCAATAAAATATGCCACTTTCCATGGTTGTGTGTCGTCAAGTTATTTAAAAAGCAAGTGTGAAAAGTTGCCGTGTGAGACCCAAATCAGAGCTAATCTACTCCACACACACAGCTTTGCCTACCTGAGCACTACCACCACCACCACCACTGCTCTAACAGCCCAACAGTCTGGCCACAGTTTACGAGATTTTCCATTGGAGAATGCCGCAGCCATCGAGAAAGAAGCAGTAAACACACGCTCTAGACACGCAACAGCCAGGCCTGCCGTGCTCCGTAGAAATTAGGGGCACCCTTTCATTATCCTGCCTTAAGATGGTAGAGCTTGCATTGATTCAATTTCAATTTCATGCTTTAAAATGAGCTGCAACTGTTAAAGAAAGAGGTCCAAGGCTGTTTTGGTTTTAACTTTTTTGTTCATTTTTTTGCCTTGTATCTTGCTAGGACTGAGATAACTTGCCCCTAAGACTTTAATCTGGTGGGAGTTACAAGCTGGAATATTTTCACTAAATTTGACTCCTCTGTGATCCTGCCGTATCCCTGGTCACTGATAACACATGGGCAGAAAAAAGACAGTTGGAAACAGGAGAACGTTTTTACTTTGGATGTTTTCAATTCCAAAATCCTAACCCTATGTGAGGTTTGTGGCGCCAACACTTTGGACTGCTGTGTGAGGGTTAGCTGAGGTTTCTCAGACACATTTTTCTTCTCTTATATGCAGAAGTCGTTTATCACCATTTGATATGTTAATCCCAGAATGGTGCTGTCTTTTGCAAGGAAGCAATTCGCCATATCACCGGTGTGTTCTCCCTTTGCTCCAAAAGTGAAATTAATAACCTCCCCTCTGACAATGAGTGATGAGAATGTGTCTCATACTGTGACTTTATATATTCCTAATCATAGCTTGATAGTTCTCTCTATTGTGGTCAACTGTGGGCAGAAGTAATGAAAACAGAGTGTGCAGAGATGGTACCTGGTCTCCGGTCACTGACCCCAAAACGGGAGCAAACCAGGTGCTCAGAGGATTAACTCTGTCAGTATTCGAACAAATAACCAGTGTGCATGAAAACACTTCAAGATGGGAGCACATTCAGGGCTGAAGCAGAAGTGGCATGCATGACAGACGTTGAATGTTTCCATCCCCGAGCTGCTCTAACGGGCATCCCGGTTGGCGACTTGAAGGGGAAGGCGGAGCCAAAGTTGACACGTGTCTCAAACACCACAACAAAGCCCACAGGACCAAATAGCCCAAGGTCAATGTTGACTAAGTGACAGAGTCTCATGCAAGCACACAAGCACATATGTGCATGCCTACACACACACACACACACACACACACACACACACACGTGCGTACACATAAACACGCGTAACTGATCCCTTCTCTAATGGTTCCCAGAAGCCCAAGCAGGAGGTTCTTTGGTCTTTCATGGGAATAGATCCACAATAACAGATGATAGGTTGTGTGTGCGTGCGTGTGTGTGTGTGTTTAATATTTGGCAGGCTACTCTGTCTGTCTGGCCTCCAACTGAGAGAAATAAGTCATGAAAGGTGAAGCAAGAGTTGTGCAGCACTAAGATTTAAGCAGAGTATTACAAGAGTTTGTGTGTGTTTATGTAGCGGGAGGTTTGGTAATTCTGATGGGGGGCTGTGTGGAAGCACATGGAAAGGTGAGTACACATGCTCTGCATGTGTGAAATTCAGAGGTGGCACAAATGCTTTAAAAGTCCATGAAAAGACTAAAACAGAGGTGAACAGATGCAGATTCGCTTGTCTGTTTAAAATGAAAATATTTCAACATGAGCAGGGGATTTTCAAGACACAGTAATTCTTAAACACTGGAATTACCAACAGGTGCAAGAAATATAAAATAATAAATGACGAGCTGAACATTCTAACATTATTAAAATGAAAACACAGGAGCAAAAAAGAGTGGGCCTGGTGGAAAATAAGTAAACAGCTGAAAGTCCAAGATTTTAAAACCTTTCCTGATAATACCGTGCCAACTGATTGCAGTAATCTTCTGAACGGTGACAAAATGGGGCTATCCGATTAAAACAAGTGCTGTACATAATTGCATATGCACAAGGAGCAAGGAAAGACATTCCAGACTATGAAAATAAAAACTAATCATAATCATAATTTTCTTCCAAAACGTTCTCTCAGATATATTCACTTATGCAACACTACCACCAGACAGAACATGATGATTCCCCAAATGATGTTCAATAACATTATTTTTCAAATGATCTGATTCTACAATATCTGCGCTTGGCAGCTATCAACATTTTTATTGCATTGGCACTGGGCTGGACTTACCAGTGTTAGGGTTGAGGCTGAATGTCCCCCCAGTGTTGCCTGACTGGATGCTGTATGTCACTCTGCCATTCTCCCCCTGGTCTGCATCTCTGGCCATGACATACAGCGCCACAAAGCCCACCGGCTGGTCTTCCATCACACTGACAGCTGTTGGCGAGCTGAACACCGGTGGATTGTCGTTCTCATCGGTTACGTACACCCTCGCCGTGACAGAACCCCAGCGCCTCTGGCTGGCATCGTGGGCAGAGTCTGTTGCCTTTACAACCAGAATCAGGTTGGACGTGACCTCATGGTCCAGCTCCTGGCCCAAGGAGAGAACCCCAGTGGAAGGGTTGAGGGTTAGTAGGCTAGGGGTGTTTGGCCACTGGTGGAAAATGGAGTACTTCAGCTCGCTGTTGGGACCACTGCCATCCTTATCTGTGGCCTGGAAGGTATAGACAGAAGAGCCGGGCTCCATGTTTTCAGAGATGACAATTGTGATGGGGTCCTCGGGGAACTGAGGGGCGTGGTCATTGCTGTCCTCTATGTCAATGTCCAGGTGGACCAGGGTGCTGCTAGGAAGGGCGTGAGAGAGGTTATCCACCTCAATCTCCAGGGTGTAGCGTGCGTCTCGCTCATAGTCAAGAGGACGAGCTAGGTACACGTCTCCGTTCAGACGGTCCACGACAAAGGTCCCATCTCGGCCTGTACCCCCAACCACTGTGTAGGTCACCTCCCCTTCTTCAGGGGTTTCTCTGTCAGGAATGCGGACTGAGCCAATAACAGATCCAGGCTTGGTCTCCTCCACAGAGTTTAAGGATACAGAATTGGTCTTAGAAGTCAGTCTGTTAGTGCTGAGAACCTGCATTGAAGAAGAACACTGTATGATTATAGGAGGACACAGCTACATATCAGTGGATCTAATGTTTCATTGAGATGCCTTCTGGCAAAGTTAATAAATGTCAATACAAAGTAATATTTAATGGATTTGGGGCAAAACAAAAACAGATTTTGTCCTCTCGTCTCTCTTGTACTGTATGTCTTCAGTGGGAACAAATGAAACCCGTTACAAGAGGTTTTTATAGACATGAATAACACATCTGCTAACCTTAATCACACTTAATCTGATATTCATGTCGCTGCCAGGAAAAATAATAAATGATAAAAGTAACACAATCAAGAGGAGTAAATGGTGAGAGGGTTTGAATCTAGCACTGGGACATATCCCCGTACTGTGTATAGCTTTACGCTCCCTTTGATGAGCAATTCAAGTGTCTTCAAAGACTACAACATTGTTACTTCTCTCTTTTGTATGAAAAGAGCACCATAAGTAACACACATGACACATTGTTTTAATAAATCATAAGCAGATGTATAGGGGGAGGTAAAGGGAGCGGTTATGCTGATCACACATTCAGCAGCATTACTGACTGTTTTTTAAGCTGAAGGCGTGATCATACTCAGCACTGCATCCTACAGAACAGTTCCCACAGTAAGCAGGCACGCAAAAAAATAGGCTGTGTTTGTTGTGAAATCTTACATGACAAGCTGTAAATTGCTTCCATATTTAATGGAAAAAGCAGTGTTCCAGAAATAAATTGGTATAGTCCCATCCTATCATCGATGGATTTAGAAGAGATGATTAAAGGAAATTACAGAAATGCATCAGCAGGCAAGAAAAACACCGCACTGTTTAATCCAATTAACTAATAATTATGACTTTCAATTTTTGTTGTTGGAAGGGAGGAAAAACTGAAGTGGCAGTTAATGGATCTGTTTACATGGCAACTCTATTTTCCTGGAACCTATAACTCTATGTTCCTTCGAGGGTTCTTCCATTGTGTCCCTTTTCTGTTCTATATTAACTATTAACGGAATTACCTTCAATGCTGTGTTTTACGTGAGTGTATAGTCCTGCTGCTCATTGCAAAAAGGGCTACTGTATTAAAAAAGTGTTGAAGTCATTGAGAATGACCTTGATCAGAGCCGTCTACAGCTGGCCCTCATCACAAGCCAGCTGGGAGTATTTGATTCAGACCCACTTTTCCATTTCAGATAGAAATTTCCCTTTTTGAAAAGTCACAGGGGAAGAAAAGGGAGGGGATGGGAGGAAGGCTTGTCAAAAGTGAGGGTGATATGTCTGCAACTACTCCGAGGGGCCCACAGACATGGATCCTCTCAGCCCCAAGTCTATTCTTTGATATTAAATAGGTGAGTAGTGCGGGTGTTTGTGCTGGCCGCGCTCCAAATAAAGTCTGACCTGAATGGTGAGGGGGCAGGAGGCACTGCGAGGGGGAAGTCCTCTGTCGGTAGCTGTCACCGTCAGGGTGTACTCGGCCCGCTCCGAGTGGCTCAGAGGGGATGATGAACGCAACTCCCCAGTGTTTGGGTTCAAAGAGAAACGCTCAGCTCTGGGACCTGGGAGAGAAAGACAGTCCCAACTTTAACTGGAGACCATGTACGTGGGGGAGCAAAATGCACTTTATTTCACTTCACTTCAAGTGTATCATAACAATGTTTACAGTATGTTTACAGTATTTACACACATGGACACCGATAATGATCCATTTTATTTCTCTAAAAATCCTACAATAAATGCTTATACCATGGCCATGGGTGGCACTTTCTTAAAAGACAACATGCACTACATTTACATACATATATTAAATCTTTTGCACATATAAGTACTCTCTTTACTACCTGACAAAGAGTAGAATACGGTTCCATTCTCCCCTTCATCGGGGTCTTTGGCTTGCAGCGTGCCCACTAAAACCCCAGAGGACTGTCCTTCTGTCACCTACGGGTTAAAACACAAATCGATGTCACCAAAGCCATGAAAGAAATTTCATTTTCTGCCTGTCTGTGTGTCCGGTCTTGTGGCATCACCTGTATGATGAGACTTTTGCCTGACTGGCTGTGGGTGAAAGCGGGGTCATTGTCATTGTCATCCAGGACAGTGATGAAGGCTGTGCCTGTGGCGCTGCGTGGGGGCGAACCTCCGTCTTGAACCACCATCACCAGCTGGTAACTTGACTGCTGCTCTCTGTCCAGAGTAGTCCGTGTACTGATCTCACCTGGGGGGAGAAGGGGGTGGATGAGAGGGATTTTCTGCCGAGGCACTAGTCCAGAGCACTGGAATAATGATGAGAGACTTAAGAGCCAGCAGGCTTTGATCAATGACACACAAGTAACAGACATGCACAGTGTGCAGATGTATGTGTACGTGTGCATGTGCACACACACAAATAGGAATTTTGGAAGACTGGCAGATGCTGTAGAGAGTCACAACTCAGCCAGAAACTAATCACAAATTAGACTGTGAGTCTCCACCCACAGACTAACAGGCCCAGCAGCCCAATTAGAGCCCAGCAAGATGCTTAGTGCCACTAAGTGTCACCATCATCTGACTAATTTATGATGGCGGGGAAGAGGCAACTGTAGTCTCTCATCTTTTAGAGATGAATAAACATTAAATTAGCTTTTTTCACAAATCATTTACATTTTCTATGACTTAAAGTCATTCTTGCGGAATCATGACAGCTTGTCCTTCACACTGATGGAGGATATTTGAGCCCAGCGACTTGCTCGGTTATTTTCGGCTCAATCTACAGAAGAGAATGTAATAGTAAAAATAAAACAGAGCATTCTACATTTTTGGGGTAAATTGCCTCCAAATAATCTGGAAGACATCCAATATTCAACAATAATATCTGCAGTGCAGCCTTTCTTTTCTTGTGCTGACCTTTGTCAACAGCAGCTTCATTAAAACATGGCATTGCAGCTTTTTTATTTTTTATTTATGCCTGCTCTGTTCTTTAAGCATCTCTCTCTTAAACATCTCCAAAGACATCTTTACATAAAGTGTGTAGTTTCTCTGCATAAAAGCACATACTTTTTTAGTTGCCTAATAAAGTAAAGCTAAACTATCACCATTCCACATCACTCCAATCCAAGAGACCAGCAGTGACTGCTGCTGGGATTCATTTAACAAATAGTACATCACATTTTCAATTAACCTGTGTGGGAGTTAATCTGGAAGTGGCGATCGGGGTGCAGGAAACGGTAGCTGAGGCGTCCGTTGGGGCCACTGTCTCGGTCTGACGCCGTCACGTGACCAAAGCCTGTTCCTGCAGGCAGGTTTTCTCTTGCAGCCATGAATACCCTCTCCTGTGTGAGCCGAGGAGAGTTGTCATTCTCATCAGTCACCGATATCCGCACTGTGGCACTACCCGTCTTCTTCAACTGTCCATGACCTTGGCTGGCCAGCACTGTTAGAAGATACATGTCCTTGACTTCTCTGTCTAGGGAATTCTTCACAAACAGCCAGCCACTGTCTGCAGCAATGCCAAACCCTGCAGCATCTCCATCTGGACGCAGGTGATATGCCAGGGGACTGAAGTAACCTGAGCCAGAGGTTTCTCTGTTCAGAGCCCTGACCTGCAGGAAGCGTGTGTTTATCGGAGTCCCTTCTTTTAGCTCCACGCGGTAGGTGAGGGTATCAAACACAGGTCCCTGGTCATTCTCTGCCTGGACATGAACCACAAGTACAAAGGTGGCACTAAGTTGGGGTACTCCACCATCCTTGGCAATCACCTGGAGGTCATAACGGGGAGCAATCTCATAGTTGAGGCTCCCTACCAATCGGATCTCTCCACTGCTGCGCTCTATACTGAAGGTCCTCTGGATTCCACTTGGAGAAGAAAGGTCAAAGTTGAGTTGCCCATTGACTCCGGAGTCTCTGTCCTCAGCTTGGACACGATACACCACTGTGCCCATTTCTGTATGTTCCGGCAGCAGCAGGGACTCGGAGGACGAGGGCAGGAAAACAGGCAGGTTATCGTTGATGTCTGCGATGGTAATGCGGACACGGGTCTGGCCAAATGCAGGGGGGTTGCCACTGCGGGCCTGCACCTCCAGATCAAGAGCTGACTGGGCTTCATGATCCAGGGGCAGACTGGTCCTCAGGGCCCCAGTGTCAGGATCCACTGTGAAGTAGCCTCCTGGGTCCCCAGAACTGATGGTGTAGGAGATATCTCTAGAGGTGCCTGGAAAGGGAAAATAATGACAAAAACCAGAGACACGTCACCAGAGACACGTCAACAATTTTTCAATTTTAATTACTGGAATAGAGCCCTAAATACTCAGAAAATGAATACATAAACACAGTTGTGAAATGGTATTTTTGATTGATGTTATTTCAAAGTAAAGTGTGTATAGTGGCCCAGCGCCTATTTGTACAAGTGGTGCAGGGAGCAGAAAATAAACTCTCTTAAGCCTGATCCAGTGTGACTGAATCAGGCTTGTATTCTGAATGTATTCTGAACTATTCAATATGGACTGTGAAGCTCAATTTGGGTGTCTGTGAGTGAGTCAGTAAGTCAGCAAGTGAGTGAGTGACGAAGAATAAAGGGCATGTGTTTGTTGTCCCCACCTATCTTACTGCTGGCCTTGACGATGCCTACGACTGTCCCCCGCAAGACATCCTCTGATACAGAAAAGTAGTACTGAGTCTGTTCAAAGACAGGTGGAGCCACCAGCCCTGCCACCACGCTAATGTTGACTCTGGCACTGACGAGGGCAACCAGACCGCCACCGTCCTGAGCGGAGATTACCATGGGAATGACAGAGTTGGCCTTCCCGTAGACAGACCGAGACAGGGAGATCACTCCTGTAAAAATAAAGACGTAGACAAGGTTGAGACAAACATTGCACAACTTTATAAAACACGAACAATAAAAATAATGTGATGGAAATGTCAGGATGAAATTACAGGACAAAATGTACAGTATACATCAAAATGACTTGTGCCTACCTGTGTCTTTGTTGAGAGTAAAGTAAGGGGAGGCCCCTCCAGGTACTGTTTTGTATGTAATTCTGCCATTCTCGCCTGAGTCTGGGTCATAGGCGGTCACTCTGACAACAGATGTCCCAGGGGCGCTCTGCGTGCTCAAACTGACAGCATAGCTGACTGGGTAGAAGGCGGGTCTGTTATCATTAATGTCAGCCAAATCTACCTTCACATAGGCTACTGAGCTCAGTCCACCCTGCAGAGGAAACAAAAAGCTTCTTTGTTATATCTTCACATACATTAAATCATGAACAGGAAAAACACACCTGAAAGCAGGATTGAGGCGACATTAATGGTGCAAGTAGACCACATTAACAGCGAAAGTCAGTAAAAGTAAAAACCAGCAGTAAATCCTGTTAAAATTTCAATGTATAGCAGCGGCCTCTAAAATATAGTCCCTGCCGGTTTGTGCAGGGATACAGATTGATAGTTTCCCTCGGGAAAGAGCAATATGTCATGACCCGTGGAGGGTGAGAGGGCCCGCCGTAACAGAACAATCTGTTACATAGGCTTTTCATTTGCAGAAAATACAGTGCAGGCTTTTCATTTCGACCAGGTGGCAAAAACGAGGGAGGCGGCAGCCCAACTTGTTAAAATATTACTGCCTTGACAGTTGAGGCATTTCTCCATCTGATTGCTTTAACATGGCTGGAATAATTTTTCTTTAATTTTAAGTATAATACAAATAAGTATTATTTGGCATAAAGTGAACAAGATATACTCATTTGATTATTAAGCCAGCCATGGAGATTCAATATTTAGTTTTTTACTTGACTGTTCAAATCAAATTTTTTCTGCATGGTTGGCCATGTCTCTGCTCTGCCTTCTGTATGAAAAGCATGGCTGCTGTGTTTATAGGATTACTCTGCGGCTCAACGGATTCATATTAAGCATGATTTCAAAATGCGGTGGCTCACCCCATCCACCGCAGTTACAGTAAAGTCGAAGCTGGCTGGCCCTTGATCTCTGTCTAGTGCAGCACTCGTGCAGATCCGGCCAGTCTCCTTGCCAATGGTGAACTGAGATGGAACCAAGCTGGTAACGCCAGAGCCAAGGGAGTAGGTAATGGAGCCAAAGGAGCCGCCGTCTGCATCTGTCGCAGTCACCTACAGAGAAGAAAACATGCTATTAGTTAAACATTCCAACATTGTGCATTACAATTTGAATTTATTAAGTTGGAAGGGAAATATCCTACTGGACAAACTCAGCAGTTTCCATACTCATTAATAATACTACTCTAAAGCCGCAGCAGATCACATCTAAATTATATTAGAGGGATATAAGAGTAATGGCGATCCACAAACTGAAACAGGAGCACCATACCAGGTGCCTTTTGAAAGCATCTTTGGACCTGGTCTTTGTTGTTTATCTGAACGTGAGCATGGGCCAACCAGGCTCTTTGGCAGAAAGGGGCTCAGAGGGAATGAAGGAGGGTGGCGGGGGGGGAGGATGACTTCTACAGACTCTGGGAGGCATGCCAGCAGGGAAAATTGCCTGCTTCAGGAGTGGCGTCTGTCTGCAAAGGACAGTGACAGGGATGGCTGCGCAACAATGGGATACCACACAGTATGCTTCAGTGCAGCGCATTAGAACCCATAATATCCAACTTGCGGTCTGGTTTTAATAATGCCGCACATCCACAGAGGGCTGCAGCTATAAAAGCAGCTCACAAGCCATCAGCCAGGGAGCCGACTCAATTACTACAGGATCTCCCAAGACAGCGCAAGAGCAAATACACCAATCAGATTGGACCCCTAGGTACCAGTAGTATAATTGTTTGCAAGTGTTGGCGCTGGATCACAGTTTGCCAGAGATTACAGTCGGGCTAAACCACACAAGTTGATTAGAATTCTCCTTCCTTCCATCTTTTATAAATGGATCTTTTTAGGAAAACGCTAATTGTTAGAAAAAAACCCGAAAAAGCTCAGTTCATGCTCTGGTGCTCCGCAACACTCAGCAGCAGGGAGCCTCCTCTGCGTATGACGGAGTAGTTCTCAGGAACATTGCCAAGAAAAATAAGGCAAGTCATGCTTATCGTCAAGAGCTGACTTTTTCTAAAGATGGCATTGGTATGAGTGTGAATAGATGGAAATCATTCATTCCAGGCGATGAAGGTTTGGCTACTCCGTCTCTTTCCTGAGCAGATGGCAGACGGGGGACTCAGCAGAGAGCATGCTCCACACTCTTGACTGTAACTCCTAACAGAGGGTGAGTAGTGTGTAGGAGTGAAGGGAGTTGTAAAGCTGGCGGAGACGCAAGCCAAAGAGAAGAATAATAAACCGCATGAGGAAAGGGGAAACCAAGAGCAATACAAGAAAGCCACTCCATCTCTTAACGTGCGGAGGCTGCAGCTTACTGTAATATTTTATCATTTTGCAGGGGGACAAGTTATTTATAACAAGCCCGCAGCTTTATATGCTTGTTTTCTTTCACAGTTGTGTGATGAGTGTCAGCTGGAGGGAAAGTTGAAGGAGCATTCTAGCAATACCTAGGTTTTATATATGCTGCAAACATTTCAAAACAGATCTGTAGTGGAATATTTCCCCCATTGTGACTGACCCGCGTGGCAGGCATTGGATGTACGAGCTATTTGAGGAGACTCCGTGTTGCTTTCCATTTAAGCCACAACCACCCATAAAAACACCCATATGCAGTTAAAGAAAATCCAATGTAAAATGCCCACATTTATACTGATGATACAAAAACTTGAAAAAGGAAAGAAAAAAAGATGAAAAAGTGAAAGTTACTTTTGGTGGGGTGGGAGTTGGAGCTCTTTTGAACTCTATGAATCCATAATGACACACAGTAAAACTTACTGGCGTGTTCAAACTTAACACACAATTACATTACCAGTAAGGGTTCCCAGTACGTTTAAAAAGTTTAAACTTGAGCAAAGTACAATAGTACAGTGTGTGCACCAGAGATACTGAGCAAAGAGACAGGGGATTGAGTGATGCGTACTCCATGAAATAATTTACATGAGGAGGATCCGGTGCTTTAATAATTACCCTTCTCCCAGTGCTCCAGCACTGCACAGAGTATAGTGAAGATATTTGGAGCCATATTACGTTTGAAAAATATGTCTCCATGAGTTAAGTGTATGACTGTGTGTGGGGGGAAATATACTGTAAAATAATAAACCACACAATCACATTTGCATAAATCCTAACCGCTGTAAGTAAAATGACGGAAGCGATCAGTCTATTTTGGAATCTGCAGAGACTGTGATTTCAATTCCAATCTCATTTCTGAGTTAATAGCAGCCTATCACTGTCATCTTGCTGGATCGCAGACTTCTCTATCCAGGAGAATTTTTCAGCCACACATTTGAAATGACATATGAGGCCATATGCAAAAAAAAAAGCAAAATGAGCAGGACAATTAGCCAAACCCCAAACCATGAAACCAGAGAGATGAGGATAACCTACCAAAATGTGGCCTCTGGTGTCAAAGATTAAGATAAATCAGTAACAAAGCCAGTATAAATCTCAACAGATGAAACAAGATTCTCACAGAATCTTAGATAAAGACTGAAAGTTACTTGGGATGTTACATAATGCTGCAGTTCAGCAGCAATGTAACAACAAAAGGTCATCCATCATTCATTTCAATACTTCGACGGGGGACTCAGCAGAGAGCATGCTCTCCTCTACATTGCCTCCTCTACATCTCCATACTGTACATTTTGAGGAAAAGGAAATAGCTATAACCAAGAAAGTTTTTTAAGATGGGCAGTCATAAGTAGGAATTCTCCGCCCTACAGGGGGGAGAAAAATAACATTCACCACTTTGTCGTATCCATCTTGACATGGATACTAGAGGCCTCTCTTTCTGTTTCCCACTGACTTTTTACACTTTCTACTGCAATGTATAGGTATTATGCAAAGTCTCTATTTCTATTGGATTAAAAGTTCAAAAGCAGGAGTAATCTTAGATCATCAGCAGCAGCCAGCAGTATTCTCCCTTCACTCTGTGTGTGTGAGTGAGGCATGATGGGAGCTGTCTTATCAGCAGGGGAAAGGCAACGTTTGGCCGGGTCCTTAGTTAAACAAGCTGGGGGAATCCAAAGATAACTGGGGCACTTGTGGTTCTCCCATCAGATTCCAGGAGCCTTCCACAGGAGACTTTCTGACTGACTGACTGTCCAGTCAAGAGAACAGGATTCACAGGAGAGAACATGCATTTGTATGTTTATGTAGAATATGTTCAAATGGAATAATGATCCTGAAGCTTTTGGATGCTCCAAAGTGTTCTGGGCCATGTCCTCACTCTGTGGTCTGAGAGACAGCCAGGCCTGGAAAAGAACATGCCCAGGATTTAGATGCGTTCTATTTTTAGAGTTGAATTTCCCAAAAGACCAATTACTATTCTCATACATGATTGACCACCGTGGCTTTCTAGTTCTTGTTCTTATATTTTTGTGGATAAGGCAGAAGCACGTATGTCAGCATGCCCAAGCTGCTGCGCCTCTATTCATCTCCATTGTGCAGGCATGCAAAACAATTCTCCCGTGGAAAGAACCGGTGCAAAAACCTGTGAGCAAATGAATGATGTAGAGCCGAAACCAGGCCAACAAGGGGTGAAATGAAGGCGATGTAGTTTTTAATCATGCTCCCCGTATTTTAGAGTGCCCAGTCAAACAAATCTGTCTCACGTAGTCCTTAGTGAGACCAGCCAATCAGGACTGCACCTCTGCCAATCCAAATAGGCTAGAAATGACGCAGTGCGCATGCAAATGTTTGCCAAATGGGAAATTATCACACACATCAATCAAACTCTGCATGCACGCGTCCTTTGAATGTATTTTAGCAAAGATACCAACCTACAAACACTCATTCTGCACTCTGATTACACACCAACATCTTCTCTGTATTCACTGGGATATATATATATATATATATATATATATATATATATATATGAAATACTGGATGACATTTCTAAAGCCAGTTGGCCATGCAACTGTGATGGGCTTAAAGAAGTGATTAAATTGTAACAATTTATAGATTTTTAGATCTGTGTCAATGTTGAACAAGAACAAGTTTCCGTCTTTAAGGGTGTAGAATAAAGAGGACTATATTTGACAAACTGCGGAGACTTAAAAGTTAAGGAATCTGAGTACTCCACCTAATCGAGAGAATTTAGTTGCCATTTTTTGGATAAAAGATAAGGTATCTTAAACTCCAGTAATGCCACAATTTATGTCAATCTGATCTCAGATTCACAGCAAGATCAAGCCCAATCATTTGCCTTTTCTCCAAAAATGGAAACTATCCAAATATGAATTTAATAATGCCATAAAATCAATAGTAACAGTTTCACAGACATGACCAATTAATCCTGTAATAGCAGGATTATCACAAAAGCAATTACATGCATGTCTGATTGATGGAGTGACATGAAGATCATTAAAAGACAGTAAAGGCAAAGAGGAAAGCGTAGGCTCAAAGAAATCAAAAGAGTGGGCGAGTTGTAAAAGTCTGGACTGAGAGTTGCTTTGAGCTTTCACAGCTGGTGTGAAGCCGTGCACACTCCTCTCACTCCATTGTCCTGGCATCACTTCTAAGGACAGCAGAGACGAAGAGAGCAAGGCAGAGACTTCCTAAAAGCCTCATTCACTACTTTACTAACGTAGCAGACAGACAGGATAGAGACTTTGTGCCATGTCCACCACCACACTAAAGAGCCAGAGAGAGACCACACCAGTCTGGTGGAAGGAAGATGCCCACACACTGTTGACCAATCTATCCAAAAATATAAACATTTTCCCCACAGACAGTATTGTCTGGATTCCAACCAACCATATGTGAGAGATTTTGATGGTTACTCAGGAGACAAAAAGCTGATATCTTCACGCCATAGTTTAAGACGTATGTAAGGTCTATAAAATGGTGATATTAAATACTACCAATCTTTGGCCTGTGATATCTGGCTGCTTTGTACAAGGGTGATAAAAGTAATGACATTTCAAAAGATGTCCCAGCTGAAACAGAATGGAGGTTGTTCATGAAGCTTTCCAGCTGTCTTATTGTGTTAATCAGCTCGTCTGGTGTGAGAAAGCCAGAGTAGATACTGTGGTCTTCCTAAAGCTCTACCTGACTGAAGCACTGGATGCTATGCTACACTCTTTTCTGTGTTAAGGAGCACTGGCTGTGAGGTGAACGTGACATAAAAAGGTCTTGAGACTTTTCTTCTTTTTTTTTTTTTTTTAATAAGGTGCTCTGCTTTTCTTTGTATTCCACCGATTTTTGGTAATGTTAGTATATTAAAGTTGTAAGTCAAAGCTTTGTCTGTGTAAAGGAGAAGGGGCAGCTTACATTGCAAAGTGACAGTTTCACCGTCGGCTACATGCTACATGTTTACATTTAGAAATGAGCATTTTTTAATTGAAAAGTTTCTGGCACTAGAGAAATGTCATGAGCTGATTTAAGTCTATTTCCTGGCAATCTGTCTGATAGATTTTGATATTTTTGTATACAAATAGAAATATTGGCGTGACGGTGACGCTGTAGAAGCTCAAGGGGTCATCAAAAACATTATAGGATTCACCCTGTGGGGACCATTAATATCCACAGGGAATTCAACGGAAATCAAGCCAATAGTTTACCATACATCACATCATGTGCCAGTGTTGGAAATGTTGACCTGAAGGAAGTGCAAGACAAAAGGCCACAGGGGCCACGTGAACAAGTGTTAGAAGGTTGGATGGACTGAAACACCAACACGCTTCAACCTCAATGCTTTTGGGGAAAACATCTATTTGATGGGAGCAAGTATTTGCGTGTGGCCCGCCAAACAAAGGCTATTCACAGGAAACGCTCAAAAACAGCGATTCAAGCATGACTCTCAATTATCCTATACATAATTTCTGTTGTAAAAGCCTCAGCAACGTTACACTGGCATTGGAACAGCAACATATATGTTATAATTACAGACCAAGCAGCTATGTGGAGCTGTATTATTAGCAATTCAAATTCACAAAACTTCCTACGGTATCCCTGCATGACTTCACATGAACAATCTATTCCAGATTTGTCAATTGCTTTCTCCGTCCAGATGTCCATTAAAATACATCTGCTGTATAGGGGTATCCCTGTGAAACACCATATAACTGTCAAGGTCAGTAACCATCTTAATCACACTGATTTCTCTAAAAATATACAGTTATGTGCCAGTTGCCAAATCATCTCGTCCTGAACTGTCCTTTTACTTTGTAAATGATTTCCAAGTGTCCTTACGGGGCTAATGAGTCGACCAGACTAGAACTTTAGAAGAACACATCCATTACGCGTGTGCTGAAGGATAAACATGACAACAGATAATATTTCACAGTACATTTTCCAGAATTACATGGTCTTGACATAATTCAGCTAAGTAACTTTTGGCTGCCTTTGGAAAAACTGAGCAGCTTTTTTTGACCAGTCTGTAGCAACAAAGCAGCATCTTGCCAAGCTTATGATCCCAGCAGGTCTTACTGCCCTAGTTTCTTAGAATGGGATCGTCTCAGTTCAGGACATAAAAGAACCACGTTCTGACACGAGGAGACAAAAAAAGGTATTGATTTCTAAATCAACAAGGGTCCCATGAACTGCAGCTTGTCATCTTTCTCTGTGTAGTTCACTGACATAAATGTGGAGGACTTGGGTTAAGGGCAGGTTAGGGGTTAACCCTTAACCCTTAACACCATACCAATCAGCAGGTTGGTATGGTGTTAGGGCCACATATCTGGCAGAGGAACAGAGAGGAGGTAATATAGCAGAAAGGGATATAATGACGGTGCTAGAGTGCAGACACAGGACAGGATAAGGTTTCTGTCTCTTTCCTTTCTTCTCACACATCACTCACCAGAACTACTACACTGCAGGAAAAAGGCAGTCAAAACATTGTAACAGTTTCTGTGTGAAGCGGGTAGTAGGTCAGTGTGTTGATTAATTAAATGTGATAGAACATAAAATGTAAGAACATCAAAGCCAGAATGCTAACAATTGTTTATGTAACCAAATGTTACGATTTTGGAAGGCCCTCTTCTAAAAAAGGCATGTTCAATAAATTGGCTATTTTTTTAGTTATCACCAAATTTGTTTTCTTTTGAGAAGAACTGTTCCCCTCTTTTAGTATTATAAATGCTACTGCTTTGGAACAAATACACTTCTATTGAGTAATGACGTCAAGAATACCACGTATTGAGTGGCATCATAATTTAAGTTTCCAACACAAGACTGAGTGGTGTTTTAAAGCTCAATTTCTTATCAAGTTGCAGCTTGGCAGTCATAATCATAAATTTGCCCAAATGAACCTCCAGTAAACAAGCAGCCTGTCGGTGGGTCTATATCTAATGTAATCTAGCAACATAAGAAATAGAGTCTTCAGAATGAAAATACCTCTTCGTTTTTAAGTAGAATTCAGACTTGACTCAAAATGTTTCTGAACCTCTCTGGGTTCACCACACGTTTCTGAAGTCTCACACTACTTAAAATATATGCAGGCTCTCTTTGTAGTTTGCAATTTAAGAGTTGTGACAAACTTCAGTTGTTGGAAGTTAGGTGGCCTGCCTATTTTTTTTAAACTTTCATTAGACTTTCTTCTAAAAATGAAGCATCTGTCTTTAATCTATACCTTGCATCTGGAGATGGTTAAGCATCAAACCATTTAAGGAAAAAAGGGTTCCAGAAAAGGAAAATGAGCAGAGAGGAGAGATATTGTTCAGCTAAAGAAAAATAGGTAGCGCTATGTATATGAGCTGAAAAGACTGGAAGACCAGACATGCAACACTTCTTCTTAAGCTTTCTAATTATTTGCGCAGGTTATTTAAGTACAAATGATTGCAATAATAACAACAAAAAGCCCGACTGAGGGCAGTAGGGTAGCAGAGTAGAAACACGTATGTATCTGCTCTATACAAGGATTCTGTCTACAGGCACGCCTGTGGTCATCAAGATGGAAGCAACTTCACCGTGAAAACAACTTAAAGGTGCTTATAAAAGCCCTTGTGTGTGTACTAACCCAGTCAATATTTGATATGAGCCGTGATCCCAACAGGTAAACTGGGAGCATTTGATTTGTAACTCTTATTGAAAATGTCCCGAAAATGCCGGAAAAAAACAACATATGCAATTTAATTTTGAAAAGCACGTGGATGGAAAGGTTAGCAGGGGGTCCTGGGAAAGGCCTGCATGCCAGACATGATGCTGACCTCGGTGTAGGCTCACAGCTAGGGAGGACTTTGCCATATTGTGCTGCATTTGCCACCGCTGACAAACACAATATCTGGGATAATTCTCAATCAAGGTTTAGCTTTGGTTGGAATAATAAATATGACAAAAACTAAGCGTAAGCGTACTGGTGTGTGCGGCGTTAACCCTTGGCCACCTGGAATGACAGAGGCAGCTCAGTAGCCCATCTGAGAGCTCCTGCTTAAAACATTAACCTGTTTATTTTCCAAAGGTCAAATGGGAGAAACAAAGCTGCCACTATTTTCTCATGCATGCTGCCCACTAATTATCCAATGGAAAGAAAATAAAGAGAAAATTGCTAGTTTAAGAATGAATACTCATTTTGAATGACAATCTCATAACAACATGTGGAAGTTAGAGGATTTAAAACAAATAAGTGGGTTGGAGGAGCTTGCGATTTTATATTTCCAATCGGTGTAAAATTGTTTTACATTAGCTGCCTCGCAGATGTGGAATTCTAGGTGATTTGGAAAAAACAACACTTAGACATTATTTCAAAGGGCACAGCACTGGTAAAATGCTCATTTATACCACATTGTTTTTATGCAATTGCACTAAGTATAAATAATGCATTTTGCAAATCTGACATACGATTGATTCTCACTTGATTCTACATCAGCGCACTCTGCTGAGGGTCATAGCACACCTCTGAAGTGACCTCCAATAAATCCAGAACAACACAAAGCCACCAGTGCAGCCAGTTAAAAGCCTCTGAGACCCAACGTGCCCAACGTCCAGTGTGGGAGGTGAACTGACGCTAGAAGCTCGCTGAGCAGATTCACTCTCACGCGACATCTACCAGGGGAGGTGACCTTGCATCAGACACCCATGGAGCCGGGGCCTGTCGGGCTCTAGCTTGGCTCTATTTCAGCACGTCGTCACTTTCACAGCCATCCAATGGCTGCGCTGAGCTCTGGTCTGCTGAGGCAGGCCAGGCGGTGGATCCCAGGGTCTGGGTAGGTGGGAGGGGAGCTAATATGAACCATGCACAGTGTGTGGGGGTGCAGGAGCACTGATGTGGGCTAGGCTAATGCTACAGCTGCCTGCAGTGGGTGGGAGAATGCCCACTGAGCATGGCATGCACAAATACAGTGCAGTTGCAGGACCCTGATTCCCAGGGTTCCACGAGCCTGTTTGATGAGGAGTACGGAGAGACTCAACGCTGGAGTTTGTCCTCTCTTCGTGTGTGAGCCAGGTCTACAGTAAAGGCTGCTACATTCCTGTGATCAAGCTGTCTTTCAGTAAATTCGTGATCACAGCTGGCCACAAAGAACACTGCATTCATCAATACAGAACTAGTGGAGACATACCTGCCTAATAGGAAATATTTCCCTCTAGGAAACAGTAACCTCTCTTGACATGGATTCATATCCTCCAATAGAGACATTTCAAAGCAAGTAAAATGCGACCACTTGCTAATTTTATCTTTTTGTGGTCAACTCTGAGTAGCGCATATAACCGCTAATAATGAATAAGACACTGAAGACATCAGATTTAAATTGTCTTGCGTGCAGAGCTTTCTTTTCTGCTTTGATATTATTTCAATGAGGATTTCGATTTACATGAAGAACTCTCCTGCACAAACAGAATCACATGCACATGCTGACCATGCCGACACATGTGGACATTGATACCGACATGTAGACACAAATATACCAGTAGTATTCACTTTGTATACTGGACAGTATTGTGCCTGAGGCACAGCTGAGGTCAGCAGTTAGAGTAAGATTGGGATGGTTTGGTTAAGTTTCCCAGCGCAGCAGAGGGAGCCAGATCTGTGGCGTGGCAGGGAATGGAGTCTGCAGCTCTTACTATACTGTACAGGACCAGTAGGGCCATCATGAAACACCTTCATCTTTCAGGAAATGGAAACAAACGTTGCATAATGGGCAGCTTCCAAAAAACACTGACATTTGTAGGTGGTTGATTTTATAGTAGTCACTCAGTATGAAGGACATGTTTATTGACAGTTGTATTTTGCCATAGTAATTCGAGCTAGCTGGAAAACAGTAATTAAAAAAGATAGTTTGGAAAGTAGTGTGTCACTGTGTGTACTTGCTTAGGTTGGAGTGTCTAGACCTGTCCAGTCTCGTGGCAGGACCAAACAAATAAACTTTCAACGGGAAGATGTTGTATATTTGCAGCAAGCCAAGCATGAGGATTTTTTTTCAACACACAATAAAGGTTTCTAAATTGCAATTTTTGTGTGTTTATAATATATCATTTGTCTTGTAGAAATCGCATTTTAGATTCAACACACTGTATGTCCGACAAGCTTTCAGTGATAGTATTACACAGAAAAGGTTGGTACTTGAATAAGCTTGACAGAGCCACTTACTTCAGTGTGCGAACGTAAATAAATCAATAGATCATCAGCACAGTGCTTATACATGTTCTCTAAATGCATTAGGTAGGTCCTCCACGATGTGACATTTTACATCATTACTCAGACTTCTCACCCCAGGCAGCGGCTGCTCCCCATAATGATGAAGTTGACAGACTCTCCTTCGGTGGTGTGGCTTGGAGACAATTTAACTGGACCATAATTAAGCTGCCATGTGGCACCAGCATTTCATTTAATGTTTAGTTGGTGAAGAAATCAGTCAGCCATTCTCCTTGGAGACCTAATGACCTAAAGACTGTAATCCCACTGTTGAAGGGTTGTTCTTGTTTCTCCAGTGAAATGAAAGCTATGTATTCACCCATGTAAAGGGTTAATAGCAGTTTAAAGCAGTACATGTTCAGTTGCTTTATTAAAAGACTTCACATCCCACCCCAGTTTATCAATCTTTTCAGTTTGACTGTCCTTAAGTCCAAATCTATTTAAAAAGTCTCATGTTACTATCACCAAGCATATTTTCAGGTTTCAAGATATTGCATGTACTAAAGCGTGGACACTCATTTCATCACCCATGTAAATGTTGAAGCATATTCGTGAAGGCCTCCTGATTAGAAGGGGGTGATCATAACCCAACTGCCACAGCCACCGCTTTACTGCGCTTTACTCGTGTATTAATGAAATCCATCCAGAGAGAAGAGAATTGAACTCGCTCACTCTCTAGCATCGCTCTCGAGGCGAGGAAGAGGGGCTGAGTCAGGGCATTGGGGTCATGAAGGCCTACTGGAACCGTACACATAAACACTCCCTGTCACCGACTGATAAACACTGCAAACAAATGAAGACTGCCCAGGCAGGGTTCTGGCATTCACGCGGTTTCTCCAGTAAAGTCTGTTTAACTGTCAGCCCAGTCCTGAAGGAAGTCATCCCTGGTTCAGACGTTGGTTGGACACATAACACGTTCTGGCAATGGAGGCGGCCGCGGAGAGCTGAGTGTCTGTTTGGATCGTTTTCTTTTGTTTCACCGAGTCACATAATTGTGAATCAACACAGATTCATCCGGAGAATCGTGTATGGATAGACAAATGAGAGCACGCACACACACAATATGTACTGTAATTTTCCAAACAGTCCCCTGCCAACCACAAACAGCTGTTTTTTACATACAACTCTGGCTCCTTCACATGGAGATGGATAGAGATGCTGGCGCTCTGTCATCGTTACACCTTTCATCTTGTTTTTAAACTGGAAAAACAAAATGTGATAGTGAGATTTTCCATATTTCCACATGTAAAACTACGTAACCTCCTAAACTGGAGCACTTTCTGCTATGGTAGCATGGTTCTATGTGATATTTGTATGTTTACCATCTCAGATGTTCAATCTGATTCATGAGATTTTTTTTTTTTCTTCACACAAATTCTTTTGAAAGCAAAGCAATACGTATGTTTCATTTCCTCGCAAGGATATTTATTTAGTTTCCAGCAAAATATTTAGGTGATAGAATAATTATATTTTATCTTGTATACATGTCCAGTCCCCTCCTTCATGTGATTCATTTCAAACAATCCCTTCTGAGTATACATAAGGTAGTCAGTGAGCACTTTGGTTGTTTCTCAGAGCAAAAGGGACTTCCACAGTAAACATGTCCTCCGATAGATTACACTCACGCAAGCTCCTAAAAGGAACACACACAAGTCTGACTCAAACATATTTCATCCATTTCAAAGAAAAAAAACCTGTTTGGTTTTCACAAAAACTGAGCTTTGGACAGGACTCCCCCCCCCCCCCCCGATGATCCCCATGTTATACTCATACACACCTCAAATTTACCTCACACACTACGCAAGAGCACTTATCCACAAGCCTGAGTCCATTCAGTGATTACATTTCCTGCTTTTTGCTTAGCAATGAGACTTACATAGGACAGGGTTGTTAACATCAAATGTCTGGACATCTGCTTCAGTATTAATTGCTTGTCCAGCTGTGCAAGAGAATGCCTTCTGTGTGCATTTGGTGGAGAGAGGCTCAGTGATGAAATTCCACAATCCATCAGTGATAGCAAATCAGAGGTTTAAACGTATATTGCTATATTGCCATTTCCCATTAGTGGTATTAACATTTTTTGTTGAAAGAAACAACTGACTGTGTCCCATATAGATTCCCCAAATAAATTAGAACATTTCCATAAGGCTGAAAGGAATACAGGTTATGATAGGAGCAGCAGATAGCCCATGTGAAGGCATGCAGAGGTCACACCTAACAGATTTGTTTTGCTTTACTTTGCCTTTACTGGTATATCATAATATATCATAATATATCAGAGTAAACTCTGATATATTATGATATATTATCTGGTTTTCACTGAAAATAAGAAAAGGGTTTCCTTCCAAAATGAGATATCCAACACTCGAGAGAAATAATGAAAATGTATGGAAACTCCTTTGTTAACAAAAAACTAAAACACATGAACAATGGATCTCTTCTTTCTTCCTCTTTAAGGAACTCAACTAAAAAAAGTTTGTCAGACTCAAGACCTTAATCAGCGCAGTGTGACATGCCATGAGATGAACAGGAAACCTGTCCTGAGTGTTTTTTTTGCCCTCTACACATTGCATTCTGGGATATGCTACAGGCTCTGTGACATTGAAGTAGACAGATATATTAATGACAATATTATCACACTGTACAAACCACCTACAGTTAAAATGTTCTAAAAAACTGTAATTGAGGGCCTGAACACTACTACTAATTTCTCCCAAAGTTTTGTCTGGTTTTCCCATTTCATTCTTGTCTTGGTACGTAGGTGATTAAAGCTAAAACCACATCTTTTCTCTGTTTTGAAATGTGCTAAACTAGTTGGCAAGCTGTTAGCTCCGTGTTGTTCTTTACACTGTCATGTGCTTGCCCTGTATACAACAGCAACATATTTGATTTCTGGAGAAAAGATCAAATTCAAGAGACTGGAACTCACCGATTTTCCAGTCTTCAGAGGTCTCAAGTGTCAACCCCATCCCACCTTTACACACAATACTTGATCATGTTTGTGAGAGTTCGTGCATCTGTGTCTGTGTGATTTACACAGAAAGGGGTACGAGGCATTCCTAATCTAATCCAGTCAAACAAAAAGTTCTGGCTAAAGTGAGGTCCTGGGTCACAGGTCAGCCAAACGTCCAGCTGCCCTCCGTGACCTTCGGCCTGAAAACCATCTAGTCTGTCTTTCATCTAGTGGCCAGTCACCCGCCACTTTTGTCAGGGAGGCAGATGAGGTTATTCTGCCTTCATCTCTAACCATGATGTAGAGGCAGACAAGTGAATTATGGCACAGGAAAGAAAGGAAGGGTAATGTAGATCACAGATAAATTGGCACCTAACTTCTCCCTCGAGTCTTTTGTGTTGTTCCATGATCCAAGTAAATGTTGCTCTGGCTTTGTAATTAAAGACTGCTCTGATGTTCTGAGGTCTGATATTAGAGAGCAACTCAGACCAGCAAATGAGCTTCAAATAAGCCACAAGAAGTAACCCACTTATTAAAGAAGCGAATGAATCCTTAAGACAACATTTCATCTAATGCTTTAATACGCAGGGCTAAAATGCTGCAGCATTCACACTCTGTCATTCAGATGGTGGAGTCAATGCTTCACTGGCTATGATAATACCCCATGTCCAGCCGTCCTCTATGTTACATTTCGTCTAAATGTGTGGCTACTTGTTCTTTGAGTGATGAAATTGCTGAAACGATCCGAACGAACTGAACTGAGCTAAACTGACCTCAGGACCACAGCAGAAAAACATCATCATTGTGATTGAATGCATACATCATACACATAGAAGAGGGGAAAGGGTCATCATCTATCATTTCCTTATCTGCAGACACATTCAACAAGTCCAATGTGAACTAGTTACTTTGTTTACGCTAGGACAGTGTTCCAGCAAAACATATGTCATGGTTCTATGGTAAATCTCAAATCCTTTTCTTGGGCGAGAACAGATTATCTGTTGCCAGCGCAGCTTCACCACAATCAGTTTTGTGTGAGTACCATACTCTGGAGAATCAACCATCGTCAGACGTACCTCCTGGAAGATTTCTGTCTGCTGATGTCAGTATCTCTCTCCCTTCTCTCATTTGATCCACAGGACCTTCTCCAACTCCAATAACGCTGCTACAACTCAAATTCTTCAGTCGGCCTTTTTGAACAAAGATGTAACAACTGCTGCTTCTATATGACTGAATCCATGACATCGTGCATGCAAATTAATTGCCAAAAATTGCTGCAAACCCGTCACGGCAGAGCTATCAAACTTGAAAGCTATGCTTTGAATGACAAAATTACACTTTTGATGTCCATAAACATAATATATCGACAAAGATAACTTATTCATTCGTCTTGGATCTAAGATTATCAAAAATCAGTTCCGAAGATGTATCTGTATTTTCTTACTGCCAGCGGGTTCAGATAAATTAGATTTCATGTAATTTTTAATGCTGCGCTATAATATAGTAGTGTATGTGGGGCCGTGGAGGTCATTGGCAATGCATAAAAAATGTGCAGTTGCCAGCTTCAAAGCATGAAAGTGTGTTTTTAAATGCACACACACAACGTGGACAGCATGCCCTCTTCATCCTGATGCATATCTTTCTTTATACTTAGCAGGAGAACATTCAACATGTCTTTCTTTTGAATAAATATTGTATTAATAAATTCTTCACAAACTCAAAAAGCATATTTCACGCTTCACTGACATGCTCCTTAAAACATTTAGAATAACCCAAACTATGTGAGGCTAAGGCTGGTACAACCAACTGGCAGTGGTCCTGTGTGTGGTTGAGAAACTCATTACTCTGCATTAGCTCTTGTGTCTTGCAAACGCTATTGTTCAGGTGAACTAATTATTCATAGTCATGCATATTAGTCTTTCAACCATGCCCATAATAGTAACAAATTAGCCCATTAAAGCGGTGTTAGAGGACATACCGCAGGAATTGAATGGGTTAATGTATCATATCCTGCTGGTAGACCCTGGGCACTAACCTCTGTGACTCCCTGTTGAGCGCTTTGACTCTAGACCCCTGTGACAATGGCAGGAATAAATCAAAGTTCGATTCCTGAGGAAAGATTTATCGTAAGGAGTGGAATGTGTCACAGGGTGTAAGGACGGCCCGACCTAACAGACACAACAACAGTCAAAGGTCACGTTTGTCTTCCTTGTCTATCAGACTTTTTAAAGAGGAGGACGGCAAGGTTGTTACGGTGCAGTCCGCGAAGCACAGAAAAGTAGGACGAAAGGTTTAAGACCAGGAGTGAACTACAGGAGGCTGTTTTTAACAGCAGCAACTGTAAACAGCAAGATGTAAATGTTTACATTAATAGGCAGAAATCATATAAAGACATTTCATCTTTTTTACCAACCTAGCTGCACTGTGATTACTCTGTGTGAAAGGATACCAAATTATACCTTTGGATGGAGTACTAGCTTGCTGCTATCTAATGAGGCAGTTTGATATTTTGCCCGTATTTAAAATGTCACTCCACATAGGTAGCAGACTCTCCATAGGCAAACCAGACTTGATCTGTGCAAATGTGGGTTTGTGATTAAAGGGGATGTGACTCGTCTCCAGCAGCCTCTTTGATAAGTTCTATTTTCACAGCTTGAAAAGATTTTCCGTTGCAGTCATTCTTGCCCTTTTTCGTTCTTCATGTCTACCGTAGCACACCAAGGGACTAACTATGATCAAATGTGCTTCTCCTTACAGGTATGTGCTCTTGCTTCTAAACTGACTGCAGATTAATCCTCATATGGTCTTCATATTAGAGGCAAAAATTTGAACAGATTCTCTCGGCACCTGTTACATGAAAAATGGCCTGAGCATGTAAAAGTCTGCTTTGTACTTCTGAGGAGCCTATTCCTGATATAAAACTGTCAGTATATTTAAGCCTGATGTTGGTGTAGAAGCTGCGGCGTATCCTCATTTGGAGATAACAGCAGTTGCAGTGATATTTCCGCACAGGGATACAGGAGAGTGCACGAAAGCAGTAGAGCAGATAGACAGGGAGGACACAGACCTTGACCAGATCAAAGAGAGTAGGCTGTTTAATGACCAATAATGGGGACTACTAGGCAATTCAAGTCCTGTAGGGAGGATAAGCTGTCCGAACGACACATGCACCCGTGTCTTACGTTTCTGGTGCCTTTCTGAAATGGGAGACGAGCCAAGGCGAACACAGTGAGGCTGCCCTGGGGTCACCGGTTTCGTGGATAGTGGACTAGCTGGTGCGAGTGGCAGAGCAACTCTAAGCATGCCAGACAAAGGAAATAGTGCTGAAAGACTAGCTAAATAAACAACCCAATGAAAATAAACAGCAGAAAGAGATTTTTATTGGGATGAAAAGAAAATAAGAGACATGTTTTTGTCTCTTGTCATTTGTGACACGAAAGAAGAGGGTCATTAGATGCTTTCGCCAGATTTTCTTTTAAAAGGGAACATTATTTTTCATTTGGTATGTCTCTGTTTGCAGCACTGAGTGATCCATTTCAAATTACAACTGAGCAGGGCCAACTGCTCTCGAAGAGCAGATGTGGTTTTGAGGAGAAGATAAACGTGGCCCGGTTTAGCACAAGAGCAACTGTGCAGGAGAAACAGACGTAGCTCATGGAACCCCTATGGTGCTGATTAACCCTGCCTTATGACACAACTGTCTTAATGAAAACACTGCAGCTAATCCCTGAGATAGATCACATGTCATAGAGTATTGTCTGAGATATTAATGCTTCGGCGTTGGTGCCATCCATTGTTGTACATCCTGGTTTTGGGAAATCATCAAATTTGGGATGTGGCATGGAAAAGCTTTACGGTTCTCTCAAACTGTGGACCTCAAGACTGATATAAGCATCTAGCTCACATGGCAGAGTAACAGAATTATGGTTTGAACTCTATTATGGTTTAAAAACTGCTGATGTCTACTCTTTATTGGAAGCACTGGGATTGGAAAATCCACAAAAAGCCACATTAAAGAACATCAACAACACTCAAGATAATACGTAACCATTATGTGACCGCGTGCTTATAGTTTCAGTCTGAGGTTCCCTTCTGAAAATTGAAGGGCATCTATGTATTGATGTCCTCTGTTGTATTGATTTGGGTCTAAAAACCCTAACTGCAAACTGGTCTGAGATCTTTCATTGTAAAGCACTTCCATTCTATGTTAAGAAAACATACAACAGTAACTTACATCTGCCAGGCATACTTGTCTGTGAGTGTAAAAGGGTGCATTGTACGATGAGGCCAGGAGCAAATTTAGTACCCCTTCACAAAGAAAGGAAACGGGGGAAAAACTGTGAGGAAAAAGTGGGGGAAAGTAAAGCCAAAGTCTGAAAAAAAACACTCTAATCCTCCAACCCCCTGTTCCCAGTTTCCTCTGAGGCTGGGGCCTTCCAGGGCTCATTCAGCAGCAACTATACAATGTTTTCCTTCCCTTTAACAGATTACATCAGCACACTAGAGTCTATTCCGTTCAAACAGTTGCAGGATCTAACAAAAGTGTCTTTAACTGCGGCTGCTGTAAGGGGCCCTGTTTTATTATAGATCGGCATGATGGTAGAGACATAGGGGAGAACACACAGGTCATTGCAAAGAGCTACTAAAATAGGCATTATCTATACAGGTATATGCATGTATTGCAGATGCATTGGAAATTCTCAACAGTGAAACGCTGAATCCACTAATCTAGCTGGACCACATACAAGGCTTGCTAACATTTCAATAAACGACTGAATGTGGGGTAATGAGGGATTAGATGTGGCTTTCATAAAGAAACCCAAGGCTATGTGGGATGTTTTAGTGTTAATAGCAGAAAAGAAAAATGGGACAAAGAAAACATATTGTAATCCAAAAAGCCAATGGGAAATGGGGACTGTGGATTATTGGCAAGTCATGGGATCTCTCGAACTTTGCTTCACTAGTATAACTTAAGCTCATTTGATGGGTTAAAGATTCAGATGTCACATGATAGATTCTTTGGGGGAGAAACTGGCTTTGTGTAGCAAAACGATAAGCAGATCATCGATTCCTCAAAGGGATTACAGCTAATTTCAGGGGGCAAAGGCTCGGAGAGGGGAACTAGTAAAACTGAGAATAGTGGGTGCATGGCCAGAGTTGGACTGGATGATCTTATATTAAGTGTGAAAAATAACTGCTGCCGCTAGCCTCTGAGACACATCAGTGTCATAATATACAAGAGCACCAGCCTTTGACACAAAAGGACTGAATAAAAATCTGACAGTATGAGGTGTCTGCTCAGCATGATAAAATAGGCAGATTTTCCTCATTTATTGTAAGATAAAATGTGCAGCAATAAAATATTTTAAAAAATCTCTGTGAAAACCCCCATTCCAGTAGCTTTTAATTTCTATGCTTTTAATTTCTAATGCTGATTTTAAAGTGAGAAAGCGCAAATGATGAAAAATATCAACTCTGAGCAAAACCTTCAATCAGTGATCAATAATTAATGAGAAATTATATCAGCATCAGTTTGCACCATGTGTAAATAATGAATCACAATGCCAACAAGCTGTTAAAGTGCTTATGGATGATGATTACTGCCTGTTCAGTTTTATGGGGAAACATTTATGTCTTTGCCAAGCACTCGCTTTGGAGATCTAAGTGTCAGTTTTAGAGATATTTCACTCTGTGTTCAGCACGCTGTGTGGCCTTTGGTTAGAGGTTTAAAGGACAATACTGTTGGAAATCACCCTTTGCACATTTGAAGTCTTCCGCCTTATTATTAGGAATTGACTTAAGACCTTTTGGCTGACCAGAGACTGATTTTTTTGTAAGCTTTTCTTTGTTTGATATTTCACTGCAGTTTGAGTTGAGGTGGGGGGAGTTTTCTTTCTTTCTTTTTTTTAAATGAAGGCAAGATTATTTGCAGACATTCCAGAAAATATTTAATGGCAGAATTCATCTAATATCTCAATGCACCTGCTTAGTAATTAATGCTGAAATTAACAAAGAACAGATACCGCAGAGCTATTTAAACCAAGTTATAATCAATATCTTATTATCTTTATTGTTTTCTTTATTGTCTCTTAGATCACTGTCACTTCAGAGACAATGACTTGGTGGATGGAAGGGCGGCTATAAGCTTTCCCAGACCCGACCTCAGTCGAGCAGTATGTGTTTATGAGGTGCTTTTGAAATGTGATGATGTCACGCACCGGCTGTGAAAACATGTTAGCCAGCCGTCCCATTGGTCCTAATGAGAATATTAGCAATGAACACAGAGCAGTGAGGAAAAGTGCTGAAGGAGCATGCGGAGTGTGTGGCTTGTTATCACTCCCGCCTCTTTAGATGTAATATTAGAGATGGGCGGTACCAGACATATCTCAAAGATACTGTACCATTTAATACTGGTTCAGTATACTGGTTCTTCTATATATTTCTTAATCATTATTAATGTTATATCACTGTGTTGCATTTGCTTCATGTTTATTTTATTTTTGTTTGCCTTTGGCTTGTTATTTTTCTTTTTAATGTAAAACACACTGAGTTTCTCTGTAATGAAATGTGTTCTATAAATGAAGCTGCCTTGCCTCGCCTATTTTATTTCACTAAGGGTTGATGTTCAAACAGGTGGGAAAGCTGACCCTAGATCAGACTTGAAAAGTGACTTTAGCACGGAGTGTCTTTTATATCTTATAAACAGTACAGTACAGTATATGGTTTATGCTGGATTTATATCAGACACACAGTAGGTACATGCATTTATTTAAGGGTCTTGTAAATCTGACAGCCTCGAGAGGAACATGTTAGTAGTCACAGATAGATAGAGTTTACGTTCAACGGCAATATTTAGGTTTGTTCTATTTAGAATTCAGTGAGTAAGGAGCATTAGCTGTGACAATTGTTTATCTCTGCGTGACTTTGACATATCAATGAGAAGAAACGATTTTACATCCACTTTGATCTGGTAAATTCATGATTCATAGCATGTAGTCTTGAAGCTCTGTTTCACGTCTCCTTAATCGGATTTGATTATTTTCATGAAAGGAAGCAAGAGGTTAACATAATCATTGCAGAACGTAGCTGTGATTTAATCCCGATCAAATATTCGGTTCCTTTTTTACACATGGACTTGGTGTTGGCTTTGTTATTTTACCTACTTACAGTTAATAGTCTGAATGTAAAATTGACATTCACAGTTATTCCGGAGGAGATTTATCTCCTCAAACTCGAGGTGGGAAAGCCAATCCCAGATTTACATATAAAACATATCCCTTAAAGGTTTAAGGACAGTGGATAGACCTGAGAGGATGAACACAGCATGTGCCACTTAAAACACCACACCTGAAAACATATTCCTTTCCACCAGCAATGCCCTTCTCTCTTTCTACACACTTTGTGTTTTCCTGGAGTTTAATTAACTGTTCAAATATATTCAGCTCATCAAAACATTTTCTCCAAGACACAGAGTCACACTCATCAATTTCACACCTGAGTCACAGCTGTTTTTAAAGCAAACACGTCTGCATCAATGTGTCTCTGTGACCCATTACCTGCCACAGCTGTTAAGACTATATGCAGGGACACTAGCACTAAAGGTAGCTACAGAGTGGGATGGTAGCGAAGATGTCAAGTATAACCTAAAGACTTGATGCTACATCCTTTCAGATTCTGGACCCATTTGTTTCTAATATGTTTTCCGGTGGGAACCTGTGAGATGATAAATGCTTTTCCTCTAGCTGACACTTTTATGATGTACATTTTAAACAGCAGGTCATTGCTGTGCTGTACGTGCTGTTCCTACCCCGAGTGTGGTGTGAGTTAAAAATGACCACCGGGGGAATAAAGCATATTCACTACTCCCATCTTGATGGTGTTGGACACAGAATGTAGAGTTCCTGTAGTAAAAAAGTATTTTCACACCAAATTCAACAGAAAAGGGTTAAGGCTGAGCAAGGGTGGGTCACTGTCTGACCTCACAGAAACCAGGGAAAAGTTGAACAAAGCAGTCTGGCATATAGTTAAAAAGAAAGCCACCACACATTATGAGACTCATTGACTTCAACTTCTACAGCCGCAAATAAAAGAATCTCTCTTCAGAATAATACACATATTCGATCACAGGATATTTTCCAGTGATAGCATTTCATGCATAATGATGATCAATATAAGAATAGACTGCTGTGCTCTGGTGATCTTGTTAAAAACCACCAGGCATGACCCTGGAGCCACACACTTTGTGACCATATGCTCTCGTAAGAATTTCCCCCACAGCAGACTCCTTCACTCTAGGGGATTAGGATCTTTCCGATCACACAAGCCTACTGGAGGGAGACCAAAGAGTTCCCCGCCAATCTAATCATGGGGGAAATTAAAAACTATTCCTGTGTTTATGCTGACTTATTTTAAAGTCTGACGAAGAGGACCAAACAATGGAAGCAAGATGTTGTTTTGCACCATATTGTCAGAATTTTTCACTCTCTCAGTATCCACTTGTATGAAGGTGAAAGCTCTTTCTGTGTGTTTGTTCACCAGCACTGCATACAGTACATGCTCAACACTGCGCATCAAGTTTATAATCCACACAAATATCTTAAGAAATGCTTCTGCACTCATAGAACTTGAAGCTCACTTGTATGGGCAACCTGCCCAGGAACCCTGGTCGTACTACTATGAGGCGAGGAGATCATTTGTCTTTTAGTTGTTGTTCACCTCCCTTGACACTAGTCCAAAACGAAGACTGTCAAAACCACACATAATAGCTGAAATAAATTCAAGAGGGGATCTAATAAATATATTACCTTTTCTTCTTCCATTATTTGAATTGTACAGCTCAGTGGCTACAAAGCAGCAAATGCTTTGCTCCATTCATGCTGTAACTTTATTTTCTCCTTTTCTTCTTAAAGAACAAATGTTGCAATAAAAGACTCAATATATAATCATAAAAAATAGAAATCAAGCTGTGAAGAAATGTCCCCTGAATTGACCAAACCAAAACTTTACCTTGGAGCATGTCAAGTCAGTGTACCAGATGCAGTCAAGAGCTCAGAGACTTCAAGATCTTTGTAAGCCAAGGAGAAATTTGAAACCACGAACTCTTGCGGGGGGAGAAGAATAACAAAAGGCCTTCATAGAAAAGCAGTGAGAAGAAAGAGGCAGTGCTTTACCAAATTTCAGATGAGATTTAAAAACATCAAAGAGGAACTTAAAATATAAAATGCATATGTATTAGGGGGCCTGGTAAAGAGTCTCGGCCACAAAGAGTGAGTGAGCATTTTAGAGTGACACTTATCTAAGCTTTATATTTCTGAACCCCAGTGGCTAGAAAAGTTTACTTTAAATCAAGATTTCTACGAATTCATGTTGGTTGCTCTGTATTCCTTGAGATTTTAGCTTTTTTCTTCTTGTTTTGTTTTCTCTTACACAGTCAAGTATCAGAGTTTAGTATATGTAGTATATTACAAATGACCACAAATACACAATGTGAAAACTACAAATCATCGAGGTGGATTCTACAGATTGGACGGAGAGATCATGGTAATCCGACAATAATAATAATAAAATCACCCTTAACAGAAGGGAGTTCTCCAGAAAGGACACTGCGCTGATTCGTAACCATGGCTTGGTCCGGTGCCTGAGGACTTGACTCTGCCACTGCTCTACAATAAGCTTTGCTTTCATATAGGAGTTGTCCTGTTAGACGTCTATTTGGTGGACAAGAATCAGTCTGTCTTCTACTGACTGCAGACTCAAAGCACACCACTGTCTCTGACACATCTTTATCTACATGATGAGTGGGGGAGCCATTGGTAATATTTAGCCACTGTCAGTAAGTGTTAGCAGTGATTGACACATGAGGCTGTGGAGAGAGACTGACAGGTGTGGGCCTAAGCTGTCTGCATGTGTGTGTGTGTGGGTATTGTTGGTAAAGTTAACTCAGAAAGAATGTTTGAGACACAATAAAAAATATATAATATATAAGGTTCATTAATTACTGTAACATATTTTGTCTTTCCGAAAAAATGTTTTTGCTGCGATTGTTAAAGCTTTCAGGATGTGTAAGGTTTTTATGGTTTACTAATTCAACAAAAAAAGTTTGGTTGTCTAGGGAACAGGTATGCAGCATTGTTATTCTAACATCTTAGTTGGCAGTCACAGACCGGGTCCGCTTTGACTGATCCTGCTGAGATAATAGGAAGAAGTCTTTGATTTGAGGTAATTCAGGTAATAGTTTCCAGAGAGAGCCATTCACCACTGAGGAATGCAAACTAATCTGGTCACATTGGTTCTGCTGAAACCTCTCAGAAGACCCCGCAGGGTCGTCACCCTCAGAATACCAGTCCACATTTACATCCCTCTGCAATAGAAAGATAAAGGAGGAGGAATGAAAGGAGGATGGAAAGAGGGAGGGGCTCACACATCATCAAGTGAACCATAGCCACTGTTCACATGTGCAATGAAAGCATTGAACCGTGCCATAATCTGCAGGTGTGAGTTGCTGGTTGGCAAAATGGAAATGCAGGTTCAATTGCTGGACAGCATTACTGCCGCAGAGTTAAAATAACGATTGTGGATGACAAGTGAAAAGGCTCAGCTAGCACTTAGGCTAAGCCAAAACTGGCTACTTTTACTTACAAATGCCATTTAAGATCCTGCTTCTTTTTTTATGATATTCAAGTGAACTGCTAGTGTTTAAAAAGTCACCACTGCAAAGCGAAGGGAAGACAACCCCAGCTGCCAGGGCCCTTCTGTAGTGGTCTAAGCCAACAAATTAAGAACGCCTGGCATACTTTGTGAAATCCTGTTAAGGATACTGTTGATGGGCAGGGACTTGGTCACTGTGCAGACAATGGCTTCACTCTCTGCCCCAGGGTCATTTTCATTAATTAAGCAACGTGGCGCTCAAAAGCTAATCCAATCACACAGCAGTCTTTTCTCACGGTTCCAGGCCTGGCTCCTGGATGACTTTGGTGGATCTGCTGCTTGACACCACAAGGGACACAACAATGAGCGCTGCCAAACAGAGCAGGGATGGGGAATGGGGATATGGACAGAGCGGCGGAGGCAACGGAAACAATAAACCACCCATACACAAACCAACAAAGCCAAGGCTTAATAGTCGCCTAAATTCACTGCAGTATGTCAAGATTTTTGTTTAATGCTCCATGGCAGTAACTCTGGACAAAAGATGTAGGAACTAATACCTCCTTTCATGTATTCCGGTTTTCCCTGAAATAACCACTGAATGTTGACAGCAGGCGTCATGAGTCACTGAATTCACAAATACTGTGTATTATGTTGAAAAAGACTTTCAAAAGTAAAATCTGTTTTATTGTTGCATCTTGACCTCTCTCCGTTTCTGAAAGAATCATTTGGACATCAATGCATCCCTTTGGGTCAGGCAATTTTCTAGCTATTTTCAGCATAGTGACTTTCTCTGCAGAGAACACATGCTCTGTTCAAGGCCTTGCTTAATAAAGCCACTGTGATCTGCTGTTGGTCATCCAGTTTAAAATTCTCAACCAATTATATAGTTTGTAAGTTGTTCCTGCTTTTTAGTCACTGATTAATGAGATTTGAGAAATGCCTCCTTCATCCTCCTTTTCTCTTTAGCTGTTCAGCTCTAAATGCAAAGGCGTCAGTGTTTTCCTCAGTATTGGCTCTTAACACTTCTCAGAAAAACAAGATTGTGCCTGGCATTAATCTGCAAATTACAAATGATTACCTTCTGTTTTGAAAGCGGAGACAAATAGTCTCCATGGTAATTGGCTTTTGGAATATTCACGTTGTCTGTCAGGCTTTTAGCGATTTCTCTTTTGAAGCGCAAGCTTCAATTCTCTGCTTGATGTTAAGAGCCAATAGGCCATACACTGCTAACAGTTTGACATATCCCTTCAGACGGGAAAAAAAGCGCCACAGGCATCCTCGGACTAATGGATATAACAGATCACACCAGATGAAAATACAAAAGTTGAACTGGAGACAGCAGCAGAGGTGGAAAACTTGGGGAGAGACCCTCTCAGTGTTGTATTTCTTCTTGTTACCGTTTGGAGCTTGGATTGGATTGGATTGAGGATCCTGGAACACAGCTTTGAGTAGTGAGTATGTGTTTGATTTACTAGTGTTTCAGGCCCTGCAGAGTTGCTAAGCCTGCTGTTGACCATCCTCTGACCCCTGACCCTTGGCCTCACCCACCTGATGATCTGTGGCCAGACAAGAAGAGAATAAGTGCATCTTACAAATATTCCTACTATTTCATGCCTTTGAATAACATTTAAATTATGCTTAATGTGTATTTTACCACTGCCAGAAGTTAATGCTGTCTTTTATTCTGTTTCCTTTTCTCATATCCTAGAAATCTTAGGCGCCCAGTGTTTTAAAAAAATCAATTAAAAACAGCTGCCAGTAACATGCTGCCGCACTGACTTCACTTTAAACTGTATTGTTATATTTTCAGAACTCGTTCACCATGAGAAAAAGTAACACGGTTCAAATTTACATTCATACTATGATCAATTTGTTTTACATTTGTAATAGTGGTATCTATAGATCAATCAATTCAAAATTTTGGTTTTGATGACAGCTGTAATGAAGGATGCATTTGTTTTCAATCAGGGGAACAACTGCAGGATTAGGCCAGCGGACGTCCACTGACCGAATCAATGAAGGGAGATGTACTATATAACAGCCCTATTTTTACAATTGTCGGCTTCAGATTAGTGCAGCTGACAGATGACATGCGGGTGTTGATGGAATTCGTGCTAAAGCTGGCAACCCAAGTGTGCCGCTCTCTCTTCAGTCTGGTCACGGATACTCCCACCTGGGCATTGTGCAATCCTGGGCTGAGACAGCTGCCAAGAGAAACCACCTAGTCAATCCAAATCAGTTGGCCACTGGAGGTGTGCATGATTGCCCACAACAACTTTCTCATTTGCTGCTTAAGGAGGAGGAAAAAAAAAATCAACCATGGGAACTATTGGATTTCATAGCATGGGTAATGTGGGATTGGGTAGGCCTTCACCTCCGAACCAAACAAGTCCTCATTCATGCCAGCTACTAAAATCACATTCTCTAGTTTCCCATGCTATAGATTCAATGCTTTGGCAAGAAATGTAGGACGTTGCTGATCTTTTGTTGAGAACAAATTACGCAGCCTAATTTACCTCTAGTGAAGCATTGCTTGGTGGAAAACGTTTAGTTTATTGTTATGAATGGATTCCCAATTTTTTTCCAGAAAATAAAATCTGCTTCTACATCTGATGAGCTCAAACAAGCCTGAAATGTAATTGAGCTTCGTGACTTTGAGAGAAAGTCCAGTGGGGTGTAATATGAGAAACTGCACAAAGCACAACTGAAATTGATTACACATGATGCTTGGACAATTGTGTGCTGGAGATATATTATATCTTACTCCCATTAAATGCACCACCCTTCAGTCAGACAGTATTCCTGCAGTCTGCCTGGTGCATCCTGTAGATAAGGATAAAAGTATGCAAACCTCACTGCAGCTCCCTGTGTTAAAGGCGTAAAGTGAGACTGATATGCTGGCACAGACAATGCATAATAATGAACTGGAAAATACGCATCATTTAACTTACATACAGTAAAGAGATCGAGCAAGAAAATACCATGCAGAGCAACAAGAGGAATGTGCAGAAGTTTAGATGGCAGCATCCCTCCATTTGGCTACTGGCACTCCAGGGCAATCTTGGAAAAATATTGTTCTCCAGTCTAGCCAGATCTCAGCAGACTGCTGGACTAACTCAATGTGACATCTACTTGTAATGCAAAAAAGCAAAAAGGCCCACCCTCAACACACAAATGTAAAGACCTCTCTATTTCTCAGACAAACACACACACACAGTCTAAAGACAAGGAGAGCGAGCCCACTGTTAACTGAGCCGCTGGGGACTCTGCAGGAACACAGAGGTGAGGGGGCTGCAGACCTTCCCTTCTCTGTTACGTCCCAGAGGAGTCCCGTGCTACTTCCATTTCACAAACAACCTAAGGACCGTCGTGCAGGATGAGGGAAGTGGAGGAGCCATGTAGAGGGCCAGCTTACAAAACAGAGAAACACATATAAACCTGAGCCTGGCAAGCGACCAGGTTTATATCTGAGCAAGTGACCCCTGACAAGACGAAAAGGGAGAAAAGCTCTTAGTAAGATGGGATCGCTGAGAATGGAGTTGTCATATTGAATGGCAGTTGCTATCCAATAATGGCAAGGTTACACAACAGAGTTCACAAAGTTGTTCCTTTGGGCTTTAGTTGAACTCTTTAATCCAATTTGAATTTCTTGGTTTTTGTTTCTGACATGCAAGATTGGAAAAAGTAACTGACCGAACTGACTGAATTTACAGTCTAATTAAAGAAAATTCAGTATTTAGGATTACGTGTAAGGAAAACACCTTGCATTTATTGTGTTTCCCCCTTTACTTAGAAACGTGTTTGTTTAGTTTACTTAACAAAATAATTAACCAGGACAGATTTCAAATGTATTCTGCCATGAGCTATTCTTTAAAATGCAGATGCGTTAATGAAACAGCCAGTGCCTATAGCCCAGTCTCAAAGGGCTGAGGAGATACAAGGGGGTTATGTGATACCCAATCAGAGCGGAGCCATAACACACACGCTTGTAGAGCGAGATGAGAAGCAGCTGCTTACTGCTGGCTACTTGCTGTGCCTCCACCTTCACCCTGGTAAAAACCACTCACAGTTATGTAAATATGAAAACAAAGAGGACCACAAAAGTCAATCAATTTCATCAGCTTAAAGTGTTGGTCAGGTTCTTAAGCTTTTACAAAGTTTTCTGTGCAAACGTAGCCATTTCTGGTGAAACAGAAAGTCCCCTAAAAGCCCAAAAATCACCACAAAAAAAGTAATTTTGCTGATCACATAAAACTGGTGTTGTCTTTGAGACATCTTTATGTTTTTACTGTGACATGTCTGTGGAAGCATCAATTATCTTGATGCAGTGTCTCAATGTACCCCTCCCATGGATTACCGTTAGCCTGGATAGGAAGGAAGAAGAGATTTAGCTGTTATTATTTTGTGTCTGTTTTGCTTTCTAATGTGGACAGATAATTATATGAAAACTAAAGATTAGGTGGAACCCCAGTGCTTTCAGATTTAGCTGCATTAGTACAAATAAAAACGTAGCACAGACAGCATTTAAGAAGATCCATAGTCCTCCCTGAGAATGAATGTAATTCCAATAAATTGAGGGTTTCAAGCTGTGGGACATCTTGAAGATAAAATCCATCCACCCATCCATTTCCTAAATCCAAATTCCTGATCAGTTGCTGGAGGTCAACAACCATGCAGCTTTAGCCTGAATCTTTCCTTTAGTGTAATGATATCTTGTAAAGATATCAATCCAATAATGTTATCTGATATATAATATGACAAAGCAGCAGACTGGTTGAAAATAAAACTGTTGGCTTCAGTGTTCAGTTTTGTGGCTCTGTCCGAGGGACCCTTGAACCCTAGAGACCTCGTTGCTTCAGAGGAGAAATTCAATAATGTTGGAAAAAACTGTTGAAACAGCTTTTGTTTTCAACAGCTGTGATTTGCAAGATCGTATCTCCCTCTCTGTTGCCTTCGTCTTTCCCTTGTGTTGTCTCTCTCTCTGCATCCCTGTATCATCCTTCTCAGTGTGTAACTTCATCTCATCTCAAGCCACAAGTGAATGGAGCATGTTCACTTTTCGTCTGACTCATTTTAACTGGCTTTATTTAGACACCGCTCATTTCCTTTTCTCTGTCTAGTAAGGGCAGGTATCTTGCATCCCTTAATCCCATGATGCAGCGCTTCATTGACCTTCATGAGACGACGCACTGCACCGTTGACCGGATGCCCGGTCAGGAGTGAGAAGGCTGCATGCTCTGACTGCTTTTCATCTTAGACAGACATTTAATATTGCTTTTTATCCCAGGTCTTACTCCTTAAAGTTCAGCGGATATGATGTGTGGGAGATAGCTGAAGGCTGTCCTGTCCTTCTATGACCTGCTTTGCTGCTATCATCTGTCCACCGGCTCAAGGCAATGTGAATTGAAAAGTATGGAACCAGTTAGCCGGCGAAGGTAAATATGGCTGTGATGACTTTGGGAGGAATTCATAAAAAAGGAAGTACGGTCTACTCCCTTAAAGGAATACATATGAAGCGTATAATCTGGCAAAAATCCCTTACATTGCATGCACACAGCACCTATTTGCCCTGTTTGCATTGGAGTTTATGCAATCTGTTGCTCATTTTCTACATCAAACCCAAACACCTTGTGGTGACAGTCTCATAAAACATGAAAGGAACCAATTAAGACCAACGTGTTGTGTATGTCTGAAATCAGCACATTTACACTGTTATGAGTAATGAGCAGGCGAGTTTAAAAAGAGACAACTTGTTTTGTTTAATGCTCGGTGTTCATCTTGAAATAAATAAGGGGTATTTTGAATTGATTTCCTTATTTTCCTGTTCTTCCAAAAAGCAATTATGCACAAATTAAGTTTAAACTGGTATTTTCCATTTTAAAAGAACATTATGCCTCTCTGAGTTTACACTCTCGTTCATGTTTCAGTGCGGCCCATGACAGTGGCTGATGGATTGGGCTTTTGGTGGGTGAAACTGCTCACGGGGAGATTGCTACCAGATGAAAAGGTCTCAGAGTGCAAACGGGGCGGTTTTGAATAAAGCTATAACTCTACACGCTCCCTGGACAATTATCACAGACCACACTAAATGAAGAACACCAGTGTGACATGGACAGAAATTAAACTTAATTTGGTCTATGGTCCGATAATGAGAATTTTGAATTACAAAAAATGTTTATTGGATATTGGAGGAAAAGTCCTTTCTTTGTTTGCCTATAGCAACATATTATGTGGTATTGAAGGTATTTTGAGGTTAACCATTTTGAAAGACAATTGAAAAATTGAAAAAAACAATGATCTTTGCAAAGATCTTTTTCAGCTCTGTCAGTTGTTGGGTGAGTTTGTACATGGATGAAAAAGCAGTTTACATAACTTCACTTGTGGGTTTTTACTCCCACAAGAATCACCTGTGGCAGAAACGTACTCTTGTGAGGTACATTGGATTAAAACCAAAAAAAAAAAACATCGACCAAAGATAGTGTGACACAGGAATTTGTGCATTCACTTGTTTTGATTACTCATCTTCATGGGATGGTTTGCACTACCTGTTTTTACATATCTCCTTCATAAACAAAACATATTTAACCACATTTAAATTACTATTTTGTTCACAAAATAAACAACACTTCCGTATAAACTATGGTCAGTTTGCAGCAGTTGGAGAAATATCAGACGCTCTGTGTACAGACACTACTGTATATGACTGTACAAAGTATGGACACATATAAACCTGCACCTTCAAAGGCAGATGCTAACAGAAAATTGTGTATTTTATTTTAGTCTTCCAACATCAACATCTTTGCTCTGTAGTGAAAGGAAGTGAGCGGTAGATTCAAAGGCAACAAAATCAGACTGTAATCTTGCAGTTCTTCGGTAACAAAAGAAAGACTCGACTCAGAAATTCCTGATATAGAACTGAGCAATGTAACCATTCAGAAAATGTCGAACTTCTGTGGCTTTAAAAAAAAGTATAGGTTTCAAATCCTGGCCATCTAATTATACTGTATGTAGTTGCCTTAAAAGGGGAAATGCAAAAAGAAAACAAACTCAACAATAGATTGCCCTGTCTATTTGTTTCCTGTACACTTCTTTGACTGTGAAGTGACAAATCCAAAGAAGCACGATGCTCAAACACAACTAATTTTTTTTCAATTTAGGGAAAATGTGTGAGTACAGTCCCCTTAATCTGCCTAATATGTAACATTTTAAACAGTTGTGAAAATATTTTTTTCTCTGAATATCGTTGATATAGTTGAGAGTACATGTCCCATCTTTGTCTGTCATTATTTCCCAGATGACAGTAGACATCCTGATAGATCCGTCTGAAAAATTGAAAGACATAGAACTTCATTTTTTTTACTATTTGACTGCAGTCATGGTTTATAAATGGGCAATCCTTTGCTTGCTCACACATCTGATAACCTGTACAAAAGTGGCGTTGATTGTAACTCGTACATATCAGAAGACTGGATTATGATAACATATTTCAATTTGATTTAGGTGCATCACCTACATTTTCAAAATGTCTACTACACTCTCATTTTCAGCAGCCACATCCACTGCAAAGCTCTGGATGAAAGGAAGGGATGGTAAACCTGTGGAATTTCACTCTCAGGTCAGTGACCTTCCAGGTTCACGTCTGCTCCGTCGGCCACCAACTTGCTGTGATTGATGTGACCCACCCTGCAGCATGCGGTCATATTGCCAGGGCAGTTCAAAAGTCAGGCTTCTGACTCAGTAGCAACTAGCTCACACACTGAGTCAGTAACTTTGCTAAACCAACAGAACCATCCCAACAGTCGCAGACATAGAAAAAGAACCCTGCAGGTCTGATGTGACACCTGGCTGGGAGCTCATCGCTCTGAAGCGTGAGGGGCTGCCCTGTCATCCTGAGAGGGGAGCAGCGCTTTGTTGCCTTTTCAAAGTCTCAGATGCTTGGCCCCTCCACGACCAGACAGAAAGAGAGAGAGTCGGCCTGGCGCTGGAGCCTTGGCAGTCAGAAAGATCTGTGGTGTGGCCCCTCCTTTTCACTGGGCTGGGATAAGCCAGGGAGTGTGGCGCCTCTGAGGTTAGTGGGCTGCCTCATCGAGACACCAGCTCCATCATGAGCCTATTTTTATTCCATTTTCTCGCTTCCTTTTTTTCTTATCCCCTATTCAGACCACTCTTGCTCTTTTTTTGTCAACTCTCCATTTTTGCCTTCCCTTCGTCTATCTCTTACCACTGTCCTCTTCTTCTTCCATGGTGTTGGGATGTGTTTCAGCCTGTATGCATGACAGAGGAAAATACAAAAACCTACACGCCTCGGTTTCTGGTTTGGATCCATATATTCACTTGCTTTTTTCCCCCCTTTCTTTCTTGCTGTATTTATTTTACGCAGATGCTTGCCAAGATGGCAAGAGCTCCCTGTCATTGGTTTGGCAGTATCCATGCAGTGTATATATTCAAAGTGCTTTAACCTATATAGACAAATGCTATTTATCTGTATCTACAACGGAGCCATTGTAAACCAAAAAACAGTCCTGTTTCTCATGTTTGTCTCCTTCTAATTTTGATTTAATCTCTACATGTAACCTCTTCCATAGAGTCACACTGAGAAGCATAATTAACATGCAGGTGGCTATCTTCCTCACACTGGGCCAAGTATAAACAAGGAAAAGAAAGCCCTGAGAAAGATTGAACAGTCTTTGTGAGTATCCTAATGCCCTAAATGTCAGGATTGTACATCTGCTGGAAAGAATCACTGTATTTAACCAGCTAATCCAACATGTTGAGTCAATTCACGTACAATGTGGTTATGCTGGCGAGTTAGCAGGGGGTCCTCAGCTTTCAGGAAAGGGGTTTACCATCAGAAAGCAGCTGTCCCACATCAACAGTCCCTACAGACACAGACAGTGCCGTGTTTGTGCCATAAGCCATTCTATACAAGCACATTGTGGCAACTCCTCCGGCATTTTCTAACAGCCTGGCAACAGCAAGCTCACAGAGTGAAAAGGGTCTAGACTGGTCTTCTAAAGAGACCCTCAGCTCACATTAGCACTCTGAGTTAAAAGAAACATTGCAACAAGGACACTGATGTACTTGCAAATAAAACCTTAATTAGGACAGGTTACCAGAACTCTAGATCAGAACAAACAGTAACTACAGTATGTTTTGTAAGTAGTATGGTGGTGAAAATGGGGGCATGACGACAATTGTCAAGGTCCCAAACACGACTGGAGCTATCTTTATATCTCCAGCACTTGAGGCAAAGTTTTTTAAATAACTGTCGAAGGCAGAGTCAGAAGGTCCTTGGCAAGAGATAAAGGAATTATTTGATTTATTTAGAACCAATCTGCTTTCCTCTCAGCATCACCCATCACTCTGCTAACAACCATAGCTAAATGAGCTCTGTATCTCAAAAAAGGAGTTTCACACAAAGTATTCTGTGAGCTGTCCTGGCTCAGTTGAATTCATTTGAATAATTTACTTTGCAGAATAGCATGAATATGGGGAAATGGTTGATCCATCAATCTAATCTGACACTCGGCTTTAGAAAAACACTGTTTCCCCTCTGTTCTTTGTTTTTGTATATCTAATGAGCTAAGAAATAGAAAACAAAGGTAGTGGGTTATATAATAAAGTCTTCTTTGGTGAGCCTGGAAAGGATTGGAAAACCCTGAATTAGTTCGGTGCTGTATGAGCAAGCAATTTCCTCTCGCTCATCCACAGAGCACACCACTGCCACGGTGTTCATTTCCACTAGCTTCCCTCTGTGCCCACATCTGAAGATTCCCAGGCTTAAGCAGGGATTGGAAACTATAGTGTCCAGCATGAACACAGCTATGTGAGCATATCATGCCACTCTTTCCAGTCAGAGCACTCTGACGTCACATCGTTAATCCCTTTCACAATACCACCCAAGCCTCGGGGAGACCACACCAAATCCTGCACTCACCCCTTTGGACTGAGTGCAGAGGAGTGAGTACCACTGGGATCGAATTAATGAGGCTTATTAGATACTGTAAACCAGTAAGGAACTTCACAGAAGGCAAATCCCTGAGAGCTGCACCAGCAAAGAAGAGATCACATCAAAGCTACCAGTTGTTTGCCAGTTAGGAGAGCTCATGCAAGAAAAACTCTCCCCCTACAAAATCTCAAAAAGTTAGGATTCATATGCAGAAATATACAAAGTGACAAGTACTTGACATCACATGCTTTTGCAAATCCATTGGTTTCTGTATACACTAGTATGGAAATCAATTAGCAGGCTCTTGAAAGTTGCTTGAGTTGTGTAATCAATCATGTCTGAAGAGGTTAAACTCTAGCAACGCTTGTAGTATACAGAACAACTTTATTGTTACACCAACGTGTTTCGGCTTGTGGTCTTCTTCAGGGTCATCCGATGGTATTCTGTCTACTACTACCAATAATAATGTTTAATAGTGTTGCTGGAGTTTTACCTCTTCAGACTCCATGCACCTTGGAAGTAGGTGAAGTTGTGCCGGAAATCCCAACCCTGCGTCTACAATAATCAATCAAGTCTGCAATTTTTATATTTTTATTTTTATATTTTTTAACTTGAAAACATATTTGTTAAGGTCATTTAAATCACTCTATTTAGCAAACACATCCATAAGAAGAATGTCTGAGAAATGAAAAGACAGACCCACTTCAATAGGGTTTATAATAAATCATCTGAGTATTTAAAAAATGGGGATTTCAACAAAGCACTGGTGTTTCAGATAGCGCTGCTCCTACAGATCAGAGGAGGCTTTCTAGAAAATAACAAATGACCTGAGTGGTTAAAACAGTCTACAAAGGCCTGGAAGCTGCCAACTCTGAAGCACTTGCCACAGCTACAACATATCCACTGGGACAGTTTTTGTAAGTACTTCTTTCCACATATACTTATTCCCATAATGATGGCCTGCGACCTAAAGGAGAGCATTCCCTTCAGGCAGAACCCAAGCCAAAGCAGGATGCGGATAGTGCAAAATCCTGCTGCAGTCCCCCATCGGCTCCCACAACTTAAAAAAAATAATAAACAGCCATGAGGTCTGTTTCAAATTTTGCTCACTCGTACTTAGTTAGCCTCTAGCCTTCATAGCCTCCATTGGCCACTAGGAGACATGGCAACATCCACAGACGTCCCTCTGAATTTAGATTGCTGAGTTGTCTTCTCTCTGTTGAAGTGTGCATCAAAGTAACCTAATTTCCTTCAGTAAGCTAAGTATTTGCCCTGTCATCTAATATTATTAGCAGGCCAATTTTATGATTTCAACTCAATCATAAGCACTCTCGCTGAAGATTTAGGTCAATTATGTGATGGATCGCTTTCAGATCCCAGCGGTCTCTGGGTATGGATCTGCCGTGATTGAAGCATTGTCTCTTGTAAGTCCAGGCCAAACATCTTTTCAGCTTGTGTGCCTTGGCCTCATCCTGATGCACCTTTTCCTTCTGCACAAACACTAGCCAAAATCCTGCAGCTTTGTTCCACCTTCCCAGAGTGGGAAAAGAACACACTGGCACGCAAACGGCTGCACAATTCATCTCTCTCATCCCCTTTAAAAACAATTTTTTTCTTTATATTTTACTGTCATTTTAAAATGCATCACACATATATTACTTAGTTATGCAGTTGCGTCGGCTTCAAGAAGGGATCACTCCTCAAGCTGCTAGGAAACTCTGCTCCGTCCAAATACCCTGACAATATATATCATTACTTTATAACTTAAATTCATGATTGTGAAAACGGTTAGACCCAAACTACTTCTTTGAGGTGGTTAACAGGTTGCAGCATTAAAGGAGATTGCAGCGTTTTTGCTTTTAGAACCTTTTAATTTATCACTTCCTGTCATGCAGTAACGATTTCCTGTCAGTAACCAGACCTAACACCTCAATTTAATTTTGACAAATAAGGTGAAAATAAAGTCAAAGGGGCACTCCTCTTTATGTAAACCTATGTTGTTAATTAGACTAAGAAGATGTATTTTAACTATTTTAACCAAAATGTAGATCACAGGCAAACACATTCTCTTTGCTCAGACATACTCCCAGCAATCCAATGAAAGCTGTCCTAAAGAGTTTACATTGTTGTCCACAGTGCCCGTACAGGCTCTGTCCGGTCTGAGATAGCAGATTTGTGTTTGTTTCTTCACATGGCTAAACTGGGAGATAAAGGCCGAACGTTAGCAACAGTCTGGCAGCTCCAGTAGGTGTGGGATAAGTCTGTTTCTGAAGGGAAGTGTTTTTAAGCCTGATAGCTCTTCCCTCCCAAAGTGGAAAAAGAAGGGCAAATTTAATCTAATCGTGCTGGCACTTTATTAGGATGCCCCCGATCTGTTATCAAAACCCAGGGGAGCTGAGTTGGACAGGGTGAAGGGAAGCCCCTGCAGCAAGACAAAAAGCACGGACAAAGACGTCTAAGCAGAGCTGGAGTTTGAGAGAGAGAATACCTTGCAAACTCTCCCCCATGTCTGTCCCTCATGACAGATGCAGAGGCCCAGCCACTGACAACATGCAAGGGTGGGGGGCTGAGGAGGGCGAACATGTTGAATAAACATATCCAGTCCTCTGCTACCCCCCTGATTCCCCCTCCAAATGAAAACCTCAGTTGATATACAATATAGATTCATCTGATAGCTCAGTTTATACTCTGTGTTTATACGCCAGGATAAATGTACCTTCTCTAGCCAGGAGATCATGATGTTTCTATCTCCAAACAAACATCCTAAGACCCTGCTACATGTTCCCCGGACCTCTAGAATGTGTTGATAATGTCGTGCGATAGCCGAGACAGCGGGACAGTCCAAAAAGAAACAGCGATGAACTCTGGAAAAAGGACAGCTTAACTCTTAACAGTCCAGTGCCTTGAAAAAACAACTGTTTGTAACAGCTGCAGAGTAGTTTTCAAGGTTTCATGAGTTCACCTCTTCACAATTAATTTAATGTAAAAACTCTACCACAGAACACAGACAGAAAAACAGGCACTTGGGATGATGATGTCCCTGTGAATAGATGGTGTTTCTTGTTTACACCTACCTTGTTTCCCAATATCGCCATGGTAACAAACCACCACTTGAGCTTCATCTGCACGCCACTTCTGCACATACACTGCATGAGGTAAATCTCCTCCTCTTCCCCCTCAGCATCTGCTTTCTTTCATTCCATATTCCCCATTTGTTTCAATCCTTTTATAATTTCTTGATTATGTCCCTGCAAAAGAGTGCAGGTCAGAGTACTGACCTTTTTTCTGCTCAGTTTTTCATTCAGCATCGTAATGGCTTATTCTTTTCTTTACTCATTTGCCCAATGTTAGAAACTCCAAACTCAAACTTTATATAATGAATAGCTGCATGTTGACTATGTAGATATAGGCCTAAATGGTTACAATTAAAACGTCATGATCAAATTATTGTGTTATTTTAGAGCTTTAAATCATGGACAATCAATCACAAACTACATGTTAAACTGGTCTCACTAAAAAGGTTGTTTGTTTTTTTTCTAAATAATTTATTTCTCGTATCTCTCCTGCACTAACAACTTTCTGCAGTGTGTCAGAGCTTGGCCCAGTCCCATAACAGCAGTGATGCCCTTCCCCCGGCTCTTTAGCAAAAACATTCACAATACTTCTATGTGCATGTGTCCTTGTGTGATGAATAAAGAGCGGAAGCAACAGGGCGAAGGGTGACTTCACACTTAAACAGCCTGTTTACAAGTCATTTACAGAACTGCAGGAGGGAGAGAAGCTCAGAGGAGTCTCCCAAAGAAAGCCCTCCTTTCAGAAATACACAAGCAGAGTGAAACAAGGCTGCAGAAAACGTTGCCCCGTGTTAAGAAACGTTACATGAGCAGAAGACTTCTGTGCAGTTCATTTCATATTGAGGGGGATGATAATTCAAAGATGATTCCGCAGAAATATGAGAAGAGAAAAGGCATAGATCCCACTAAGCCTATTAGAGTGTAGAATTAGTATGCTTGAGGTAAAAAAAAAAAAACATGGGAAGGAAGGCCCATAAATAAAAAATGGTGCAGTAGCAGCGATGACAGGAATGGTGACAGGGGAAGAGCGCTGAATGAAGCTCGCTGAGATTTAAAGCCAATTATTTTCTCATCATTCCCCTGCATGATGTAATTAGTACATCATTGTTGACCAAATAGGTGACTGCCAAAGTATTGTGACAGTGCATTTAACTTCTCAAGCTACAGCTTAAACACTCAAATTAGTTATGAATGAAGTGCTTTGTGCTTGATAGAGCTAGGATGTTTAAAGTCCTCTCAGACATTTGAATTTCTTTCAGGCACCACGATCATTACAGGTTGCTCATCGTGCTGATGAGGGTTACATTTTAGAGATGCAGTGCAATCATAATGTATCAACCTTTACATTAAAACATGACCATGAAATAAGCATTTTTGCATGTACTGTTATCTACCATGCAGAAAGTGACTCTACATCTCAACTGTCTTATCAAACATTCTGTTTGCTTTGGAGACCACACGTCCATTGGATTAAGCCCAGAAGACGTTTCAGATGTTGTCAAAATCAACTTTAAACATCACTCAATAGCTTCCCTGGGTTGAAAACATTATTTATAATTAATAAAAGCTTTTGTTATACTTGTGATGATGAAACTGCCTGTGTCCTGTATTCACTGTGTTGTCTAATATGCCAGGGGACCAACAGGCCCATGTGGGACAGTTCGCACTACCGAGAGACTGGGAAAATGTCTGTGAAAATGTGACTAGAATAATTCTTTCCCCTCCCTCAACACCTAGGTGTCCTTGACCAAAAGCTGTTCAGTGACCAGCAGTAGACGTCTGTGGGAGTAATCGAAAGCTATGAATGGGACGCAGGAAGGAAACAATACAATCGAATAGCCATTGGTTGACTTCTCCTGAATAAATAAAGAGTTAAAAAGACAAACTACCGAATCTAAGGCAGATCTTTGAATGAGCTAGTGTTGTTCCAGCATGCCGTGACTTCACATACAAAAGGCAAATTGCAGCATTAATCACCATATCTGCTGTATTGGCTAATCAGGTCCTGTAAGCAATACATTGTTGATAGTAAAAATTGGGAGCAGGTGGCTCTTCAATTTTCTCCAGATTATTCACATCTGGTACGCCCCCACAGACCTCTTCTGTGAGATTACATGCGAGTACCACCGCCCAATGTTTGAGTGGAAGGTCATACTCAAGCCCATCCAAAAAACTATGACGCAAAAAATAAACCTCTGAAAGTTTTCTGTTACTGGAGCAGCACTGAGATAACAGGTGATTAAAAAGGTTACTTGGTTGCAAAGATGGCAGATGAATCCAGAGGACATGACAGAAATGCCACTGGGATATTAAGCTTTTGTGGTTGGATTGGGAGTCTGATAGAATACACTATGCATCATTTCCAGGGATCCTTTATAAAGACACAGCCAGGTTGGAGAGGAGACGGCTTCTGAAACCAGATGTCTGGATGCCTTCAGCCATGATGAATTGGTTTGTTGAAAGCATCAACAACTTGTTTCTCCATTATCCCAGCTACTGACCAGCTCCTTGTCTGCATCCATTTGAGTGGTGAGTTGACTTTGCCGAGGCCGCTGTAGACAATGCATACTTTTACTGGGCACTTAACCGTGACATATCTTTTTCATGGATCCTATTAGGGTGATCAGCCACGCCTGAAAGAGTGTCTCTGTACAGTGTGCACAGGCCACTCTCAGTAAAAACACAAAAATGTAAGGTCAGTACTTTTCACTTCACATTCCAAGGTGCTGCAAGTCAATATGGTTCTGCCTCGACTGGATCATATTGGCTGCATGTCCAGCCTTCAACCTATACTGGAATAGAAAGGTGGTGCAGAGCACTGATGTGCATCATTTTAGTTTGACCTTGGGCATCCACAATCACATGTGCTTCATAAATTTTCCCCACTCTTTTCATTTCATTTAATTTCTCCTGTTTTGATGCTTTGGATCTCACAAGATGCATTTGTGAACCAATCTGGGAGGAAACTTCCTCAAGGCACTGATTAGAGAATTTCTTCCACCCTAAAGCCCCGTCTATACCAAGACACGCATATACATACACCCCAGTCCCTGGCTTTCTGTTCGCCTTTTCTGATACCACATCACACATCTTGAGTCCTTCACTCCTGCATACCAGCTCTGCCTAATTACAGCAGAGTCCCACTGCTCTCCACGCTGCCTCCGGGCTCCTCACAGAACCAGGCTCTAAACAACAATCTAAACAAAGACTTGGCCTTTCAACGCGCTTGTTAAAAGAAGCAGCACACCACTTCGAACATAAACTCTGCAGCACCAGACCAAATTAGCATTATTGATGAGTTACGCAACTCTGTGGTAATTAGTTCCCCCACTAAGTCTTTAAATCACCTTCTAGCCCTCAGAGGAAGGCAGCTATAAGCTAAGCAGTTGTCTCCTTATTACAACTAATCTGCAGGGTGAATGCATTACCTTAGAATAGATAAGGCATAACAGATGTCTTCCCTTATAATAAGAGGGGCGTTTCTGCGAGATGTGGCGAAGGCTTCAAGATATGCAACCAGCAGTGTGAGGGTGGACCACCATGGAGCGTCAGACTGGGAGTCTGGTTGCAGCAGGCCTGGGTGCCTCTCTGTCTGAAGCCAAGACAGACAACGTTGGGTAACCGCAATGTGAAAGTGGAGCATCTCTCCCCACAAACCTCCTTCTCCGTGTGGTTTGTCGCCCGCTCCCTCTTGCTATCTTTTTCTCTGTCTTACAAAGGTTGTAAAAGACCTACTCACTAGAACAGAGCCAGATACGAGTACCAGAAGATGCATTTTTGCTTGATAAATGACTACCTTGATTTGAAAAAGAACACAATCTAAATATAAATACCAATAACAACCAATGTCTATGTTTGACTTTTTCCATGTAAGAAAAAAACTTCTTGAAAAAAGCACCAAGCTTGTCAAATGTTAAAAATAAGCAGCCGTACAACAATTTTGGCTTAATGAAATGCCGGCTGAAATTGTCATTGTCATACATTTAAATCTAAGAAAACGTCTGATCAGAGATCAAATAAGGGGGAACAAAAATGCCTGGTCATATTCAATACTCAGCCCCAAGCACTAATTTGGTCCTCACAGGAGCTGAGAGCTTTCATAGCGTTCTTACCGTTAACAAGCATCTGCAAAACATCCTGCTCTAACAGTGTCAGTTCCACATTTTCCTGACCACACAGAAAGATAGCCTTGGCTTTGAATTCGTTTCCTCCGGCCTTGTTTGTATTTTGCATGTTTCCCCCTGTTTTACCACCTCTTTCCTGAAACACTACCCCCTATAACCTATTTCTCACATGGAGAGCTGAGGTTTTGACGAATCCTTTCGCTCGGCCACCTTCACAGCCCTGACCAGACCTGTTCGTAAACCAAAATTGATCTAATTGACAGCAGAATTAGGACGATCTGATCACGTGCCCCGAAGCTGAATGCTCTACTCTTTCCATGAGCTTGTTGAGCTCAGTAACATTCTTCTCAACCGTTATTTCAACTGGCAGTCAGTGCAGCAGCAAGGCTGGAGCAAAAAGGGGGGCTGAGGTTGCTGGCAGACTAAAGCGATGCATTCTTTGTAACAGTCAAGTTCTGGATACAGAGACAATTTGCTCAGTGGTTAAGATATGTTCGGGCTGTGTATATATAGTGCATGATTTTCTAGGAAGAGGCAGTTTTGTCATGAATGTAAAACACAACATGCTGCCGACTAGCTACCATCACAATACTTGCACTTCGTCATCACACTAAAGAAATGATTGGTTGCCGTTTGTTTGGGACCTAGTTTCCTGGTTACTGATTTTTGTAACCTGGCAAGCTGTCACTCAGCGTCTGCTTTCCGGTCTGGTGGCTTCTGATGGACAGCAGGGGACTGGATGGATGATTTAGCACAGATTTGCTTTGGAACAGAATGAATATCGCGAGCAGATGATGCTTCCTGATGCCCAGCTTGTTTAGCAGTGCCAACTGCCTCGCACATGTGCAGGGGGACCACGGGCTGTGAGAACAGAAGGCCTGGCAGCCCTCATCACAGCGAGCCTCTCGGCCTGCTCCCCTCTTCCCATTCAGTCGTCGCAAAGGAGAAGGGAGGCAAAGTGAATAATTGTCTCTATTTACAAAGGTCGAGAAAAAGTGCTCCTCTTAAGCCTGAACGCAACACTGTGACAACGTGACCGTGAAGGCACACACACACCTGCAGTGTGACTTCACTCTGTTGGTAATTTACAACCATTTCTTTCTTGCATCATCAAATTGGATAAGCCTGGGCCTGGTCAGACTGGGACCCACAAGGCAGTGTGTTCGCATCACTCCAGGGAGGCCCGAGTGTCTCCAGGCAGGCAGATGTGCTGCTCTCACCTGCTCCGGTCCACATGTCACCACTCCGCAGGGAAACAAGGGGAAGTTAAGAGGTGTAATTGGATCATGGAGAGGACACAACAGTGTGGGAAAAGGAAGTGGGAAGAGATAAGATGTCTGGACGGTCAAGGTGAAAGAACATAGAGAGACAAACGGAGACAAAGAGACAGGAAGAGTGAAGGAGATCCCACCCCTCAGAGTCAGAGGAGAGATCAGCAGCTGGATCCAGCTGCTGAGTCTGAGCTTTGTCACAGCTGCCAGAGGCTGACTGTCCCTCTGGAGGCTCTCAACTGTTTTCTTTCTCCCTCTCTAACTCTCCTTTCACTACACTCACATCCTTTCATAGAAACTTAGAAGTGGTGTTGAGAGGTCTGTCCCACCAGCAGCAGACAAACTGTATAGGCTCCTAATGAAATGTCTTGTCCCTTAAGAACGGCATGTAAGCCCATCTTCCTTTCTTGCCAGATGTGGGCCGGAAACCCCTCCAGCAGAGTCTAATCTCTCACACCTAGCATGACTTCATCAAAGTCTGTACTGACCCTTTACAGTCACCCTGAATTATTGTAAACACTGCTTGCTTTACCACTCAGCACTCACATAACAGACAGCTACCAACAAAGGATTCAAATTTAATGTTTTAAAAAATATCACGGACTGGCGATTTTACCTGTATGACACAGTAACAATCTTGTATAATTTAAAAGTTCAGCAGGTACAAAAATATAGTATAACAATATTACATATATACATTATCCGTTTAAAACACAAGTTATTTGGATAATAATGAAAGGAGACCAGTTAATTATTCCAAGGAAAACTCTCAGAATCAGAATTTCAATTAGCCAGTCTACAGTACACTTTGTGAATGATATACTCTTTAAGTCATTTATCAAGCAGAATATGTTCTCTGGTTCCAGATTCTGAAATGTGAGAATTTAATGCTTTTCAACTGAATAGCTTTGGGTTTTGCACTGTTGGTTGGACAACACAGCAATTTGAGGTATCACCATTGGGCTCTGAGGAATAGTGATGGACTTATGAATTTAGTAACGTTTTATATACACATAAAGAAACAGTATTTGCACTACAGTGGTCTTTCTATTCTCTTTCACAGTTTGGTGGTCAAACATCCACAGCTTAGGTTTTCTACTAATGAACAGCATTTGCTCCCAGTTACTGTATTAAACCAACATTAAAAGTGTTACCGCAGCTTTTACCTCCTCCTGTGCGGGTGGAAAGAGAGAAGCGGAGAATTTGCTGATGGACGTCTGAGCACAATAAAATGCGTTCAGCTGTCTCAAGCACAGCAACTTTGACCTGGACACCCACACTCTATTCCGATGTACATCAGTGTTTATGTTCGCTTCAGTGCCCCTGCAAGGCCCAGGAGTAAGTGTTCAAGGAAGTATTACATTTTCGGAAACATTAAGTAGCACATCCAGTTTCCTGCAATTTTACCATTCCCTGAAAATGCTGTTATACCGCAGAGCCACAGCGACGCTTGGTAGTTAACAGGAGGATAAAAAGAGAGGGGAGACCAAAAGCAGAGTCAGCTCTCCTCAAGCTAAACCAATTTTACAGGGAGACAGGCCAGTCTGGTATCAAAATAGACAAGTGAACATTGTGTTTGACACAAACCATCCCCAGAAAAAGGTCTGGTGAGAATTGATGACATGATTTGTGTACAAAAATACCAGTCTGAAACTGGCAATTTCACTTATCACCATAGTTAGTCTTATTTGGTCGTTGCATTTTACATGGAAGTTTTGCAGAACTTCAGTATGGGTGAAATCTGGGTGAAAAAGCATAATGGTGAACTGCTCGCAAATGTGGTTTTGAGACCTGCAGCTAAAACACTGAGAGGAAAAACTTTTTGTGAAGAAGCAGTGCCCTGCAAAACATATATGTTAAAATGTAGTTTTCCAAGTGGTCTCTGCTTCTAATCCCAGGTGACACTTGTGATTGTCAACTTTAACAATTTACTGTCGGAGAGTAACTTTCTAAATTGTATTTCATTTTTCTAACATGAAGGAATGGTAGGTAGGTCTATTCTACAGGGAATGTAATAGAGGTCTTCTCTAACACAAAAGAATAAAGGCAGAGGTTGTGAGAAGCAAAACTTACTTCAGCAATGCAGGCTTTCTGAAAAGGAAGCTAGAGCAAAAGCAACTCCTGCAATTAAACAGCAAACACCAGCTCTTCATGCTGCCTGTACTGCAGCGAGCATTATTAACATTTCTGGGTTAGGAAAACTATTACACTGCCCACCACATTTTTACATCAGGTAATTACAATTCAAGGACACCATGGCTCAAGGTATTGGAATAAGTGTTACTAGCACCTGCCTGGTTGTCACTAGTAGGTGGTCTCTATAGTACAAAAAAACTGTGGAAATAGAGGGACTAGTGTGAAAGAAATACATTTTTTCAATCATTCATACTTTCTCTCAAGGGCAATTATGAGTATTCCATTTCCCCATGAATGGTTGCTTTTATGTTGGCAGGAATGTAGAGGCGATTCAGAGTGCCACTTCACTGAGGTATCTCTTTCAACTACGCTGGCTTTCAAGAATTCAGAGAAATAATGAATGTGTTTGAGTGGCACTCTGCATCTGCAGTTATCTAAACTAAAAACAAGCAGGCTTTGCAATGTTGCACACAAGAAATCCTAGCCAAAGCATAACAATCCTACACAATATCACCAATGTTTTTTTTCAAGAGAATTGATGTGTTTAGTCAAAAGGTTGCCAAGACATCACTGAGACGGGAAGCAATTTGGGCGGCAAAGGAACTGATAGATGCAAAAGTTTATTTTTACAGCTTCAAGAAAGAAAAATGGAAAAAATGTTTGCTCCTTCACCCGCAGCAATCACTGTTGGTCTCATATTGCCAAGGGGGCTGCAGCGATGACAAGTGGCCCATTCTGTCATGAACATGGGGGAGGCCATTTTAAAAATTAGGTCTGGCCTATCTTCACACCCGGCTGATGAGAAATGAAGTGAGATCAGATAAGAATTGGGAGTGGGACAGACCAACAGACAGACGAGGAAGCCCCCCTGCCCATGTCACCTCCGCCACTCATGCCAGCGCTTGTCAGGGCTCATTTCCCCCTCAGCTGCTTGGAGACCCCCTCTCTACTTTCTGCTGGAGCCAGAACGGGCCCCCGAAAACAGACAGAGGGACAATTCTCAGCAGAGACACAGTCCAAACCAACCAAAAACCACAATGATATGAGGTGTAAATTATTCCCCAATGCGAGATTCTGCCAACTGGATAGCTTCATTACTTCACAAGTGAAATAACAGACAGGGAGAGTGAATGGCAAATAACCCTCCAGGCCAAAACAACCAGACTTTGCTTTAATGAATTTGTAGATATTAAGGCTGGCTGATGGGCCTCATTATCCCTAATGACATCTTGTATTACTCTTCTTCCTCATTGTCAGGAATCAAATGCATCTTTGCTTAATTACCTAATGAATGACCCGTGAAGTAATGATTTTCCCTTTCCTATTATTCTGTGAAGACACATTTGTAATAAAACACACACAGGCACACATACAAACTGAGATATGAATTGGTGCAAGAGAACATCATTTGCCATATAAATAGATCAAATAGATGAAAGCAAAGAGGAAAGCAAGCTACTTTGGTATTGTGGTTCCTTTATGGTATCAGACCTGCCCAACAAATATATTTGACCTCTACACCATCCCAAAAAACTAATAATAAAGAATAACATTTGAAATGGCCAATGAAACACATTCCACAACGCAGATCGTGGTTTTTAAAGTGTTGTTTTTCATGTCGTATTTGATTTCCTCTTTCAAAGATGACGTATTTTCTTTGCAGTAGATCTTGTATATTGAATTACAAGACTGATTGTTGTTAATAGGCTTAAGTCCTTTTTTTAGTTATCTTTCCCCTCCACACATCTCATTTTAAAGTCATCCATAAACCAAGTGATGTACAGCAGAAAGTGACAAAATATCACAGGCACAGCACTGTGGAGCCAGACTACATAAAAATAATCACAAACTGCTGTGACCTGAGGAGGGGAAGAAAATCGACACACTTCAAACACTTGAATTGATGATCACAATACATATATTATAATCTTTTTTTGGATAGAATGTGTATGGAAAAAGGAGACACTGGGAATTTCATCTGCAGAGAAAAAAAGGCAGTCATCAGATGTCTTGTTGAGATGTTTGGATGTAGAGCTGGCCCCCGGAGCAAGAGCAGTCTGTTCTCACATGGGCCGCCAAACACACGTCGGCAGCATCCAGGCAGGCCCAAGAGAGGCCAGAGAGCAGCGGCTTTAAAGATCTACTTCATACTTGGACCCTGTGAGGCCACTGATGTGTGATACTCTGAGAGTTGTTTGAGAGCAGGTAGTAATGCCCTTTGGTGGGAAGAGCTAAGGAAAGACAAAATTCTGACCAGTTTGAAAAACAAATATGGGTTTGAGATATATTCAGAGAACATGAACTTCAACCCACATTGGAAATAGTGAGCCAAAGAATAATTTATATTTTGGAGAGCTGTAAAAAAAAATTCCATAATCAATTTCAGTACATTGCTTTATCCATTATGGTTCCTGTGATTTATAATTTGGGGACGTCCCACAAGGAGCCCTCGAAGCTTCTATTTCTGCATTCAAGCCAGTAGTAGCGGTAAGGCCAGAATCTCCCTTCACCCCTCCCTCTCCCATGGCCAAACCCTGGGCCAAGATCCCGTCTGCTAGGCCCTCTGTCAGAACTGCACTCTGCATCCAACTCCTTGATTCATTCAATACTACTGCAGACACTTGTGAGAACTGTATGAAAGTCTGTACTTGTAAGAAAAAAAAAGCTTTCTGACTTGAGGAATCACTTGAATTATTAAAACAACTGACGAGCAGCCTTTTTTATAAGATCGCCAAAAAAGAACTTGAGAAAACAATATGTTTCAATGACACAGGACTGCAGTCACTGGGGGTGCTGTAATTTGTTTGAACTTTAATTCATCTTGTCGTCTATAGCCATTTTTTTCTCACGCTCAACTAGCCTAATTAAGGTGCCTTTTGAGAGTGAAGTGACATCTATTTCTTTGCATAAAGCCCTGAATTTGTCTCTGCCTGTGAGTATGTGAAAAACCCCTTTGTGCCTGGGCTGACAGAGGACTTTACACTGGCTCTGTTACCCTGGAAACCTTTTGAGAGGTGAAGGGGAGGACAGCCAAAGAGGAGATCATCTTGGCCCAAAACCGCAGGTAAATCCTCACTAAGGGAGTGCAATTTAAACAGTTTTACCATTAAAAATTAATCTTTATAGAGGAATGAAAGGAATCAGCAAAGTCCTGCTCTATTTTTCTTATGAATTTCCATTTGTTATGCTCTTCACAATTGCGACCAAGTTAAGTTCAGGCTCCTGCATGAGCTCAGCGCTGAAGTGTGGGAGTGTGTTTACATAATCAATCAATTTACAAACTTTTAATGGAACAAATCTGCAAGAAAATGTCCTACCTCAAGAATGCAGGTCCCTGGAGCTGTGTTCTCCTTGATGGACACATTGTAGAAGTTTCTCTCAAAAACAGGCTCATTGTCATTTATATCCTGAAGCACAACGTTTACCACAGCAGTGGAGGACAGGGGTGGTTTCCCTCCATCTGTAGCCACCACAGTTATACTGGGATTGGGGTTCTTTTCATAATCCAGTTGGGTGAGAGTGGTGATAATGCCCGTAATGGAGTCTATACTGAACCAGTTGGAGTAAGAACCATGGTCTTGTAGGATGCTGTAGCTAACGTCCCCATTAGGCCCCTGGTCTTTGTCTCTAGCTGTCACCTGTAATACAAAGCTCCCTGGGAACACCACTTCTGGGATCACCTGCCTGTACACTGGCTGGTCAAACAGAGGAGGGTTGTCATTGATATCAATCACCTGGATGATGAAGGATGACTCTGCCCTGAGAGGAGGAGTGCCTGAATCTGTTGCCATCACCCTCAGCTCGTAGTTGTCTCTCTCCTCACGGTCCAGAATCTGGTCCACACACATCAGATAGATGATGCTATCCTTAGTGGTCAAAGCAAACTTTCCATCTCCTCCCTCTAGCGACACATTGACGTTGGCGTACTCCCCATAGTCTGGGTCAGTGACTGAGATCCTGGCTACATACTGGCCTGGCTGTGCACCCTCTGAGATTCTGGGAGATCCATCTTCACTGAGAAAGATGATGGTCATGGTGGGCTGGTTGTCGTTGTAGTCTCTGACGTGGATGGTGACGAAGGCATTGGTCACCTCTGGCTGGGTAGCATTGTCTTGCGCCTGGACCACCAACTCGTGCACTCTCCTCATCTCGAAGTCCAGCGGCTTGTTGAGCGTGATGATGCCCGTGCGAGAGTCAATGACAAAGTAGTGGTCCGGGTCGCTTTGTCTCCTGTTGATTTCATACAGTACCATCCCATTGTCTCCTTCATCAACATCTGTTGCGAACACCTGCAGGATGTTGCTTCCTGGCTGGAGGTTCTCTGATATTATGGCATGGTAGCGGCTCTGGTTGAAAATGGGAGCGTTGTCATTAATGTCTTGTACAGTAATATCTAATGTCATTTGATCAGTCCTTTTGGGGGAACCACCATCAAAGGCCTCCAGAGATAAAGTATATGTGGATCTTTTCTCTCTGTCTAGAATGGCATTGACCGCCAAGTCCAGATAAAGAACCTCATTGCTTCCCCTCCTGGTCTCCAAGGTGAATGCCTGGCCAACATTTCCATCTTTGATAAGGTAACCCTGTGTTGTAAGCTGGCCGTTATCAGCATCAACAGCCGGCTCAAGAGGAAACCTGGTGCCGATGGCTGTCTGCTCAGGGATTTTAAACATGGCCCTTTTTCTCGGGAACATCGGGGCGTGGTCATTGATGTCATTCACCTTGATGGTCACCTCCACGGTCACACCTGTCATGGTGACTGC